>NC_134361.1:200120265-200464172 GCF_048569485.1 Anomaloglossus baeobatrachus
CGCCCCCCCCACAGATTGGCCTCTCGCCCCGGCACCCTGCAGGCATTGGCAACTCTGCCACGCCACGCCCCCCTCACGCAATGCACGCTAGCTCTGGCCCCGCCCACCCCCCCCCCCCCCCCCCCCGCATTCCCCGAACTGACACGTCACGGAGCCACGACTCCCAGGTGAGTACTGTAACCCCCTCCCCCCCCCCCAACGGGAGCCCACATCAGCGTACGCTGCCAACCCAGCCGACACTTACCCTCGCATTGCTGGCCTTGCCGCCGTATGCTGGTGTGGGCTCCCGTGCGAGCAGGGGACGGGATACGTTGGTAACCATGCTAGCATAGTTACCAGCTGGTAACCATGCTAGCATAGTTACCAGCACATCAAGGTCCTGCAGCGGCGGAAGATCCACACGCACACACATAACAGCACACACACACACATACACACACATCAGATCACACTCACTCTCACAAACACCTCACACACACATCACATCCACACACTCACAGCATCCGGCGATATCGCTTGCTTCTCGGCCTCGATACTGTGCTGTTGTGACCTTCCAGGACCTGCCGGAGGATCACATGGCCAGAAGCATGTGGTATCTCCGGATGTTGCGAGTATGAGCGCGTATGTGCAATATCGTCAATGTGTGTGTACGTGAGTGTATGCGATCGGGTGTGTGTGAGTGTATGCGATCGGGTGTGTGTGAGTGTATGCGATCGGGTGTGTGTCGGTGTGTGTGAGTGTATGCGATCGGATCTGTGAGTATCGGCAGAGGAGCATGGCGTGCTGGAGGAGGCTGGGAGGAGAGAGGCTGATCCTGGGGAAGGCTGGGATGGGGAGGCTGATGCTGGGGACAGAGAGGCTGATGCTGGGGACAGAGAGGCTGATGCTGGGGACAGAGAGGCTGATGCTGGGGACAGAGAGGCTGATGCTGGGATGAGAGAGGCTGATGCTGGGATGAGAGAGGCTGATGCTGGGATGAGAGAGGCTGATGCTGGGGACAGAGAGGCTGATGCTGGGGACAGAGAGGCTGATGCTGGGGACAGAGAGGCTGATGCTGGGGACAGAGAGGCTGATGCTGGGGACAGAGAGGCTGATGCTGGGGACAGAGAGGCTGATGCTGGGGACAGAGAGGCTGATGCTGGGGACAGAGAGGCTGATGCTGGGGACAGAGAGGCTGATGCTGGGGACAGAGAGGCTGATGCTGGGGACAGAGAGGCTGATGCTGGGGACAGAGAGGCTGATGCTGGGGACAGAGAGGCTGATGCTGGGGACAGAGAGGCTGATGCTGGGGACAGAGAGGCTGATGCTGGGGACAGAGAGGCTGATGCTGGGGACAGAGAGGCTGATGCTGGGGACAGAGAGGCTGATGCTGGGGACAGAGAGGCTGATGCTGGGGACAGAGAGGCTGATGCTGGGGACAGAGAGGCTGATGCTGGGGACAGAGAGGCTGATGCTGCGGGGAGAGAGGCTGATGCTGCGGGGAGAGAGGCTGATGCTGGGGACAGAGAGGCTGATGCTGCGGGGAGAGAGGCTGATGCTGCGGGGAGAGAGGCTGATGCTGCGGGGAGAGAGGCTGATGCTGCGGGGAGAGAGGCTGATGCTGCGGGGAGAGAGGCTGATGCTGCGGGGAGAGAGGCTGATGCTGCGGGGAGAGAGGCTGATGCTGCGGGGAGAGAGGCTGATGCTGCGGGGAGAGAGGCTGATGCTGCGGGGAGAGAGGCTGATGCTGCGGGGAGAGAGGCTGATGCTGCGGGGAGAGAGGCTGATGCTGCGGGGAGAGAGGCTGATGCTGGCGCAGCATGGCGGATGGAGCACGTTTGGGAGTGCGCAGCATGGGAGATGGAGCACGATGGGGGGTGCGCAGCATAGGGGATGGAGCACGATGGGGAGTGCGCTGCATGGGGGATGGAGAACGATGGGGAGTGCGGAGTATGGCGGATGGAGCACGTTGGGGAGTGCGCAGCATGGCGGATGGAGCACGATGGGGAGTGCGCAGCATGGCGGATGGAGCACGTTTGGGAGTGCGCAGCATGGGGGATGGAGCACGATGGGGAGTGCGCAGCATGGGGGATGGAGCACGATGGGGAGTGCGCTGCATGGCGGATGGAGCACGATGGGGAGTGCGCTGCATGGCGGATGGAGCACGTTTGGGAGTGCGCAGGATGGGAGATGGAGCACGATGGGGGGTGCGCAGCATAGGGGATGGAGCACGATGGGGAGTGCGCTGCATGGGGGATGGAGCACGATGGGAAGTGCACACCTCCCCCCAACACACACACACACGCGTGCGCACTGCACAACACACCACACACACACACACACACACTGGGAACCACAAACAACTGCCCTACATAGACACCCACACACAGACAACGCTGCACACACAAATATACGCACATACCGCACAACACACACATTGCACAAAACATACCTCCCCCCAAAACACACCACACACACACAAACCGCGCAACACACACACACAACGCTACAGACACACAGCGCTCCACAAACAACGCAACACACAAACAACACCGCTCTCACCCCCCATCACACCCAGACAACACCCAGAACATGTACAGCGCCCTACACAAACACTTGGTAACTACACACAACATCTATATATATATATATATAACAAAAATCATACATGAACTACACAATACGTAAATTCTAGAATACCCGATGCGTAGAATCGGGCCACCTTCTAGTATATATGTATATATATAATATATATATATATATATATATATATATATATATATATATATATATATATATATATATATATGATATATAATGATATAACCCAGACCATGGGTGTTTAGCTTCTGCCTCCGGAGGACACACAAAGTACTACACTAAAAAGTGTCTGTCCCCAGCATCAGCTCCTCCCTCTGAGCTTATACACCCCCTGGTGAGCCAGTCCTAGCCAGTTTATCGCTTTGTGTTCAGGAGGCATACATCCACACATGCATTCTCATCTGATTTTTTGCCTTTTGGAAAGAGATTGAAGAAAGGCATGTCCCTTCTCACCCCACTGTGTCGGCGGTGTTGTTAAGGTTGATTTCCAAGGCTGGAGCCTTACATGCCGTGCTCCTTCACCATCCCTTCTGGGCTCTGGCTTGAAGTGGGAGCCAGCACGGTCTCCATGCCTGGCAGGAGACCGGTCTCCATCCACAGCCCCTTGAGGATTCTGTTGGACCGGAGCACTCATCCCCAGGGACCTGACTCTGCGTCTCAGCAGCTAAGTACCTGAGACGTTTATGTGTTGGGGGTCCCTGTTCTTTATTGTATGGGGAGAGTATGCTGAATGTGTTTATTTTGACATTTCCGGCGGGTTCTCTAGCTTTCGCCCGAGAACCGCGCCGATGGTGCCTGCGCATCGGCCTTGCCGCTTAAATTTAGGCCCCGGCTTTGCCGGAGGCCTAGTTTCTGTTAACTTCCCTCGCATATCACTCATGCAAGAGGGACAGGCACGGCTCCGCCCGGCGGCCGTTCTGCACAGGGGAGGGACACTCTTCACTGCTGGGGCGTGTCTCATCTCCTGCAGGTCTATGGCCCTCCAGTTCCCGCTCCTCTATAGGAACGCCCCCTAGTCCCGCCCCCTTTCTTCGCTCCGGCGGCCATTTCTCAGCCAGAGTTCACTCTGCGCTGGGCCTGTCTGCACTCTGCATCCCTGCTGAGGTGCTGTCCATTGGGGGTCCGGGCTTCGGGATCTGGAGGGCACACAACACCGCTTCCAGCGGTCTGGTAAGCCACAGCCGGTCTCCGGTTGTGCACCTCTGTATATTCTCCCTGGGGTTCATTCTCTTGCAAAGCCCCCACTCCAGCAGCATGTCTCACATAAGGAGCAAGGCTCCAAAGCTGTATTCAGTATGCATTGCATGTAAGCTCCTGCTGCCTGAACCGAGCACCTGTCCACATTGTGATGTTTGCTCTAACTTGGCGGTGCCACAGCCTGGAGTCTCACCCCCAGTGGTCTCTCAGGCTGCTGCTGCACCTGTGGCTGAACCCCCGGCCTGGGTAGAATCCTTTTCTAGGTCCATATCCCAGTCATTTGCTGACTCCATGGGACTTTTGTCCAGGACTTTGTTGAATATGCATCAGCCCTCCTCACAGGGTGCCTCTAATACTCTTGCCAGGGGATCCCTATCCTCTGACCTCCGTCCATCAGAGCTCACAGAGGATTCATCATCAGGTCCCAGACCCCGCCCTTCTGAGAGAAGGCGCAGGGTTTCCTCCCCCTCCTCATCCCGCGGCTCTGACTCAAGAGCTGACTCTCAAGATGAGGAGGATGCCCTCACGGGGGGCTCGGAGGCTGTGTACCCCATCGATCTCTCCGAGGGTGACTCAGATCTTAGTGACTTGATTGCTTCTATTAATTCTGTGCTGGATCTCAATCCGCCAGTCTCAGAGGAGCAACCCTCTCTGGCAGAAAAGCACCAGTTTACCTCGCCTAAGAGAGTAAAGAGTGTGTTCTTTAACCACTCCAGTTTTCAGACCGCTGTGACCAAACCCAGGGCCTGTCCTGACAAACGCTTTCCAAAGCGTGCTTCGGATGACCATTTTCCCTTTCCACCTGAGGTGGTCAAGGAATGGTCGCACTCCCCAAAGGTAGACCCCCCGGTGTCTAGACTCTCAGCCCGGACCGTTGTGTCGGTGGCTGATGGCACCTCACTTAAGGATTCCACTGACCGTCAGATTGACCTTCTGGCCAAATCTGTGTATGAAGCTGCGGGGGCCGCGTTTTCCCCGACTTTTGCAGCAGTGTGGGCCCTCAAAGCCATCTCTGCTTCTCTAGAGGAGATGCATTCCCTCACCAAGGAATCTATGCCTGAGATGGTTGCCTTAACTTCTCAGGCTTCAGCTTTTTCATCTTATGCCATGTCTGCCATGCTGGAGGCTTCTCACCGCACTGCGGTGGCTTCAGCTAATTCCCTCGCTATCCGCAGGATCTTATGGCTTCGAGAGTGGAAGGCAGATGTTTCTTCCAAGAAGTTTCTTGCGGGGCTCCCTTTTGCTGGTTCCCGGCTGTTTGGTGAACAGCTGGATGAAATCATTAAAGAAGCTACTGGCGGGAAGAGTACTTCCATGCCACAAACCAAGACCAGGAAACCCGCCCAGGGTAGGAATCAATCGAGGTTTCGTTCCTTTCGTTCCTCCAACTGGTCGTCCTCTAAGCCCTCCGCCTCGTCCGCTAACTCAGCTAAGGATCAGAAATCCAACTGGCGCCCAAAAGCGCGTCCGCAGAAGACCGCAGGAGGTTCTGCCACTAAGGCAGCCTCCTCGTGACTCTCTGCCCGCTCCAGCAACGTCCTTAGTCGGTGGCAGGCTCTCCCACTTTGGCGAAGCTTGGTTAAAACAAGTCTCCGATCAGTGGGTGAGAGACATCATATCTCACGGCTACAGGATAGAATTCTCTTCCAGCCCGCCAAACAGATTTTTTTCTCTCAAATCCCCTCTGCTCCAAGGCCGCCGCCTTCTCACAGGCCGTGGCATCCCTGCAGGCAAACGGAGTGATTGGACCAGTTCCCACTCGGGAACGGTTCAGAGGTTTTTACTCAAACCTCTTCCTAGTTCCCAAAAAGGACGGTACCTTCCGGCCCATCCTGGATCTCAAGCTTCTCAACAAGCATGTTCAGGTGCGGCACTTTCGCATGGAGTCTCTGCGATCAGTCATTGCCTCAATGACCCAAGGGGAGTTCCTGGCGTCCATCGACATCAGAGATGCCTATCTACATGTGCCAATCGCAGTTTCACACCAGCGTTGGTTACGTTTTGCCATAGGAGAGGATCATTTCCAATTCGTGGTTCTCCCCTTCGGGTTAGCCACGGCCCCTCTGGTATTCACCAAGGTCATGGCGGCAGTGTTTGCAGTCCTGCACCTCCAGGGGTTGGCAGTGCTTCCTTACCTGGACGACCTTCTGGTCAAGACTCCATCCAGCGCAGACTGTCAGAGGAGTGTCTCGCTCACTCTCACCACTCTAGCCCAATTCGGGTGGCTTGTCAATCTTCCCAAATCCACTCTGACTCCGACCCAGAGTCTCACGTACCTAGGAATGCAGTTCGAGACTTTGCCGGCACTTGTGAAGTTGCCCTTAATCAAACAGCAGTCTCTCCAGCTAGCGGTGCGCTCTCTGCTGCGGCCCCGCCGTTATACCTTCAGGCGCCTGATGCAGGTGCTGGGTCAAATGGTGGCGTCCATGGAGGCTGTTCCTTTTGCCCAGTTCCATCTGCGCCCTCTGCAGCTGGACATTCTCCGCTGTTGGAACAAGCGGCCTTCCTCCTTAAAGAGGTTAGTGGCTCTGTCGCCACGGACCAGGAGCTCGCTTCAGTGGTGGCTTCGGCCCCTCTCCCTGTCCCAAGGGCGCTCCTTCCTGGCCCCGTCCTGGGTGATCCTCACCACGGATGCCAGCCTATCCGGCTGGGGAGCGGTATATCTCCACCACAGAGCACAAGGCACTTGGACTCCGTCCGAGTCAGCCCTTTCAATCAATGTGCTGGAAACCAGAGCCGTGTTTCTAGCTCTCCGAACTTTTCACCACCTGTTGGCGGGCAGGCACATCCGAGTCCAGTCAGACAACGCGACAGCGGTTGCCTACATCAATCACCAGGGCGGGACACGCAGCTGTCTGGCAATGATGGAGGTACAACGCATCCTTCAATGGGCGGAGGACTCCAAGTCCACCATATCCGCAGTCCACATCCCAGGCGTGGAAAACTGGGAGGCAGATTATCTCAGCCGTCAATGCGTGGACGGTGGCGAGTGGTCCCTGCACCCGGCAGTGTTTCAGTCAATCTGCCGCAAATGGGGCACTCCGGACGTGGACCTTTATGGCATCCCGTCACAACAACAAGGTTCCTGTTTACGTGGCTCGCTCCCACGATCCTCAGGCCTTCGCCGCGGACGCTCTGGTTCAAGACTGGTACCAGTTTCATCTGTCCTACGTGTTTCCCCCTCTAGCTCTCTTGCCCAGAGTCCTGCGCAAGATCAGAATGGAGGGCCGTCGAGTCCTCATTGCACCGGACTGGCCCAGGCGAGCTTGGTATCCGGACCTGCTCCAACTGTCCGTAGAGATGCCGTGGCATCTTCCGGACCGTCCAGACCTACTCTCGCAAGGTCCGTTTTTCCGCCCGAATTCTGCGGCCCTCAAATTGACGGCGTGGCTCTTGAGTCCTGGATTTTGACGACTTCTGGTATTCCTCCTGAGGTCATCTCCACTATGACTCGGGCCCGTAAATCTTCCTCCGCCAAGATCTATCACACTACTTGGAAAATTTTCCTGTCCTGGTGTCGCTCTTCTGGCCATCCTCCTTGGCCATTCTCCTTGCCGACCCTTCTGTCCTTTCTACAGTCCGGTCTGCAGCTAGGACTGTCCCTCAACTCTCTCAAGGGACAAGTCTCAGCTCTATCAGTGCTGTTCCAGCGGCGTCTCGCTCGGCTGGCTCAGGTCCGCACCTTCATGCAAGGCGCGTCTCACATCATTCCGCCTTATCGGCGGCCCTTGGATCCCTGGGACCTTAACTTGGTCCTCACGGTATTGCAGAAACCCCCTTTTGAGCCTCTTAGGGAGGTTTCTTTGTATCGTCTTTCTCAGAAAGTGGCCTTTCTAGTTGCCATAACTTCTCTCAGGAGAGTCTCTGATTTGGCTGCGCTCTCCTCGGAGTCACCTTTTTTAGTTTTTCACCAGGACAAGGTGGTTCTCCGTCCGACTCCGGACTTTCTTCCTAAGGTGGTCTCTCCCTTCCACCTTAACCAGGACATTACTTTACCTTCCTTCTGTCCGGCCTCTGTTCATCGCTTTGAAAAAGCGCTGCATACTCTAGATCTGGTGCGTGCTCTCCGGATTTATGTGTCTCGCACCGCTGCACTTAGGCGGTGCACCTCTCTTTTTGTGCTAACCACAGGGCGGCGCAAGGGTCTCCCTGCTTCTAAGCCCACCTTGGCCCGTTGGATTAGATCGACCATTTCGGACGCCTACCAGAGTACTCAGGTGCCTCCCCCGCCGGGGATCAAAGCACACTCGACCAGAGCTGTCGGTGCCTCTTGGGCTTTTAGGCACCAGGCTACGGCTCAACAAGTCTGTCAGGCTGCCACTTGGACTAGCCTGCATACCTTTTCAAAGCACTACCAAGTGCATGCTCATGCTTCGGCAGATGCGAGCTTGGGCAGACGCATCCTTCAGGCGGCTGTCGCCCACTTGTGAAGTTAGGCTCCGCCTACTTCTTAGTTTTTCTGTTTATTTCCCACCCAGGGACAGCTTTGAGACGTCCCATGGTCTGGGTCTCCCTAAGGAACGATAAAGAAAAAGAGAATTTTGTTTACTTAGGCTGCTTTCACACATCCGGCTTGAGCTCTGCGGCTCAATCCGGCTGTGCAAGCTATGCAACGGATGCGTTGAAAACACCGCATCCTTTGCATAAGTTTTTCCTTTGCGGCCAGTCCGGTTTTTGCCGCTTGCGGCATGCTACTGAGCATGCACAGTGGCAAAAACTGCATGCGGCGGCCGGATGCGGTTATTGCCGCATCGCGCCGCATCCGGCCGCCATAGGCATGCATTGAAAAATGCGCCGCATCGGCCAAATGCGGCGCGATGCGTTTTTTTTTGCAGCACGAAAAAACGTGCCAGGCAACGTTCCATCCGGCCGCCGCATCGGCTAAATCTGCCGCATGCGGCAAAAACCGGACGGAACGCAAGGCCATGCGGCACAATGCGGCACTAATTAAAGTCTATGCAGGAAAATCGCAACCGGCAGCAAAAAAAAACGGTTGCTATTTTCCTGCAAAGTGCCGGATTGTGCCGCATAGCAAAAACTGGAGGTGTGAAAGCAGCCTTACCGTAAATTCTTTTTCTTATAGTTCCGTATTGGGAGACCCAGCACCCTCCCTGTTGCCCGTTGGCAATTTTCTTGTTCCGTGTGTTATCACCGGCTGTTGTCAAGACAGAGTCTCCGGTTGTTCCGGCTCTTGCTCTGTTCTACTTGTGGGTGGCTATTCTCCTTCAGCTTTTGCACTAAACTGGCTAGG
Organism: Anomaloglossus baeobatrachus; assembly: GCF_048569485.1. Taxonomy (NCBI): domain Eukaryota; kingdom Metazoa; phylum Chordata; class Amphibia; order Anura; family Aromobatidae; genus Anomaloglossus; species Anomaloglossus baeobatrachus. Next base: position 200,129,294 of record NC_134361.1, read on the forward strand.
ACTGGCTACCAGGGGGTGTATAAGCTCAGAGGGAGGAGCTACACTTTTTAGTGTAGTACTTTGTGTGTCCTCCGGAGGCAGAAGCTAAACACCCATGGTCTGGGTCTCCCAATACGGAACTATAAGAAAAAGAATTTACGGTTGGTAAATAAAATTCACTTTTTTAATATAGTTCTATGTATATAGCTATAATTTTTTATATATATATATATATATATATATATATATATATATATATATATATATATATATATATATATACACACATACACACACATATATGTATATATATATATATATGCGTATATATACACACATATATATACACATACATGTATACACACACATATATATATATATATATATATATATATATATATATATATATATATATATATATACATACACACATACATATATATATGTGTGTGCATATATATGTGTGTGTATATATACACACATATATACACATATATATAAAAATATATGCACACACATATACATATATATATATGTGTGTGTGTGTGTATATATATATATATATATATATACACACACACATACACACACACACACATATATATATGTATATGTGTGTGCATATATTTTTATATATATGTGTGTATATATGTGTATATATATATATGTGTGTGTGTGTATAGATTTATCTATAGATATATAGATATAGATATAGATATAGATATAGATATATATATATATATATATATATATATATATATATATCTATATATATATATATCTATATATATATATATATATATATATATATATATATATAGATTTAGATATATATAGATATAGATTTAGATATATATAGATATAGATTTTTTTTTTATAATTATATATAATATATATACACTGTATATGTAAATCTGCAGCAGCCAATGACATGATCAGTTTTACTATGTTATAATTCACTGTACTTGTGTATATCTCTATACCTTTTTTTTTTTTCTTTTTTTTTTAGAAATGGCTTTGAAATGGGTAGTGGATTCCATATCCGAGTTGATCTGGCTTCAAGAAGCCCAGCAGTAAGTAGCCTGGGCTGTATACTGCCATCAGATAAGGTTTTCTGCAGGGTCTGCTTTGGGTTTAATTGTTATTTTTCCCTCTTCTTCTTACAGCACGACAACAAGAAAACTGTGTTTGTTGGAAATCTTCCTTATGGTAAGCGTCACTCCTCCACAGCTCTGATAGCACGAGTCCATTGATTAAACATAATAGTGTGTGTGTGTGTATATAGATAGATATTAGATATATACTGTGTGTTTATATATAATATATAGATTTATATTATCCATTTCCCATGCCTCTTTTCCTGGGGGACCTGGCATTGTACAGATATTCCATACATTCCATTGGTAACTGTGTAATACGCCTGTGATATTGCTGTAGAATTCATTCACAGATGCTAAGCTTGTTGCTAGCCTAAATAAGGGCCCTGCATTATAATGTGGATAAACTGTCTAATATTCCTTTTTTCTCTAGACATTGAAGACGAGGCGCTCAGACAACACTTTTCTGATTGCGGCACTATAGAGGGTGTACGTATCATCAGAGACAAGAGCACGGGGATCGGAAAAGGCTTTGGCTACGTCTTATTTCAGGTAATAGCAGCAGATCTGCCCTCCTGGTGGAAAGACACGAGAGATCAGAGTCATTTGTATGTGCCCATATTGGAGGCCCCTAAAAGTCCAAAAGAATGTACATGTATGGTTTCATTTCAAATCCACAAGACAAAGGGGTCAACCCTCATTTTAGGGAGGGAAAACTATGGAATTCCTTTAACCCTCGGAAATACACAGGGATTTCAGGTTTCCATCCATTGTTCTAAAATAAAGAATAAATCAATTGGTGATGAAATGCCTTTAGACTTAAAGGAGTTTTCCACTACTTCCACTACATGAACAACTTCTTCTCATTCCCCATAAAAAATAACAACAAAGCCTATACACCCCTCCAGTGCCGGCGCAATTCCAACGAGATCAGAATATGGGTCCCGGGAACGTGAGATCCCACATCGCTGCAACGGGGCCAACACGGGAGGGGAGTATAGGCTTTCTTATGGGGGCGCACATGGGGAATAAGGAGTGTCCAAATAGTGGACAACCCCTTTAACGCAGTACTCAAGGGAGATAACAAAAAAGGCATTTAAATCCGCAAACTTCAGACTCATATCCGTCCTTTAGTTCTCATGTGCCACTTCATGTGATTTTACAATTGCTCAGTGTGACCCCCACATCACAGCACCGCTGCAGCTAATGAGTGTTCCTCCTGACCCCCACATCACAGCACCACTGCTACTCATGAGTGTTCCTCCTGACCCCCACATCACAGCACCACTGCTGCTCCTGAGTGTTCCTCCTGACCCCCACATCACAGCACCGCTGCTGCTCCTGAGTGTTCCTCCTGACCCCCACATCACAGCACCGCTGCTGCTCCTGAGTGTTCCTCCTGACCCCCACATCACAGCACCGCTGCTGCTCCTGAGTGTTCCTCCTGACCCCCACATCACAGCACCGCTGCTGCTCCTGAGTGTTCCTCCTGACCCCCACATCACAGCACCGCTGCTGCTCCTGAGTGTTCCTCCTGACCCCCACATCACAGCACCGCTGCTGCTCCTGAGTGTTCCTCCTGACCCCCACATCACAGCACCGCTGCTGCTCCTGAGTGTTCCTCCTGACCCCCACATCACAGCACCGCTGCTGCTCCTGAGTGTTCCTCCTGACCCCCACATCACAGCACCGCTGCTGCTCCTGAGTGTTCCTCCTGACCCCCACATCACAGCACCGCTGCTGCTCCTGAGTGTTCCTCCTGACCCCCACATCACAGCACCGCTGCTGCTCCTGAGTGTTCCTCCTGACCCCCACATCACAGCACCGCTGCTGCTCCTGAGTGTTCCTCCTGACCCCCACATCACAGAACCGCTGCTGCTCCTGAGTGTTCCTCCTGACCAAGCCTCAAGCCTCCTCTCCAGTCACAGCTCGTGTGTGGCTTGCTCTCTAATTATGCAAGCCAGCCTCCTGACCATGTCTCTTCTCCAATCACAGCTCCTGGGTGTGGCTTGCTTCTTGCTACTTATGCAAGCCAGTCCAATCACAGCTCAGGGTTGTCGCTTACTTATTGCTTCTTACACAAGCCAGCCCTCTGACAAAGCATCCTCTTCAATCACAGCTCAGGGGTTTGGCTTCCTCGCTCCTTATTCAAGCCAGCCCCCTGACCAAGCTTTTTCTCCAATCACAGCTCAGGGGTGTGGTTTGCTCGCTCCTTATGCAAGCTAGCCCCCTGACAAAGCCTTCTCTCCAATCACAGCTCAGGGGTGTAGCTTGCTTCTTCCTCCTTATACAAGCTAGCCTCCTGACCAAGGCTCATCACTACCTCTGTGTTTTATGTCCTCCTCACTGTGCCTGCTGTTTTGTTTTTTTTTTATTGGTATGCTGGAGATGTCAAATAATAGCTGTGAGAGATCCCAGAATGACTGAGCACCATTATCGCTCATTCTGCGTTTCCTCCGCGCCCCATTGCAGCTTTCAGTGACCACTCCTGGCTTCTTCTGCACTATTTCCACAATTCTTGACATATCACACACAAGCTGTGAATGAGAGGGATGGTCATTCAGCTTTTTAAAGTGGGTGAAATAGTTTGTCTGGTGCTGTTCCCTTCCCCCCATCGCGAGATTTAATGAGTAGGACGGTTGCTTATAGACTTGAAATCATTGGTGTTGCTGACCACCTGATGCAGAAGTAAGCAATATGGGAAGAACTGTAAAATTGCTGGGCAGTAATACAGCTAATTATTGTGTGTGTGTGTGTGTGTGTGTGTGTGTGTGTGTGTGTGTGTGTGTGTGTGTGTGTGTGTGTATAGTCGTCCTATCTCAGACATTATAGGTATATTGATAAGGAAGATTTCACAGTTTCGGGAAATTTCCATCCAGTGACTGTCTGCTGAATCTCAAATGGAAAGTTACTGAGTGCTAGCAGGAGGAATTCAGACCACACAAAGATTGCTGGTATAACTTCCTCTCTCAGAAAAAAGGAGGTGCACACCACACATGCTGTATTGTTACAAGCCTTTATATAGAGCAATAGTGGGTTAATCTCTTAGCAACATTCCTCGCAGTATGCCATTGGTTATACTAGAAGCATATGCAGAAAGCATGTTATGTTTATGTCCATATTTGGGATTTCCTCTTCAGCCCTTCCAGTGCTCGTGGGGCCCCATCTTCAACCCCCTATAACTCGCAGGGTCCTTGTCACGTAGCTCATCAGTTATGGGTCCGAACCTTGCTCAGATACAGCCAGTCGTCATCATAATCATCTTCAGTCTCTTCCTTGTATTACATATCAGCTCCAGACCTTGGTGTACACATACTTGCTCCCTGATATGCAGCAATAATCAGGAGACAGGCTCTATCTTGTTACTCATATACAAGAGAAAGCTTAATTATAGAAAAGCATATAGAAATACATCTAGTATTCTCACAGTAGAAAAGCATATAGAAAAATATATTGTATTCTCACGGTATGCACATGATTTGCCATAAAGGTCTGGATTTGCATTTAGCAGACATTTTTGACGTCTGTCTTATATGGGAATACTCCTAGCTCAATAACCAGTCTGAATTACACTGTCCTCAAAAGCATATTTTATTTTATTTTTTTGCAGGGGACCGACGCTGTGCTGCTTGCACTTAAGTTGGGGAATTCTGAGCTCATGGGGAGAAAACTCCGAATAAAACGGTGTGTCGCCAATGATGCAAAAGGACCAGATAAAAACAGCGGCTTCAGACCCAAGTTTCAGCCGCTAAACAAGGGACATGTGAAGAAACACTCCTTCGTGGGCGAGAGGGCGGATAGTACAAAGAGCAAAAACAAAAGGCCAAACAATAAGATCAATCAAATGGCCACAAAACCAAACAAGAAGCCATTCAATAAGCCAAGGGAGAACCAAACAAACAAGAAGCCATTCAATAAGCCGAGGGACAATCAAACAAATAAGAAGCCATTCAATAAGCCGAGGGACAACCAAACAAACAAGAAGCCATTCAATAAGCCGAGGGACAAGCAAACAAATAAGAATCCATACAAGAAGCCGCGGTACAAAAGGCCAAACAAGCAGCAAGCAAAGAAAAAATGACGTGGACAGAGACTTAATACAAAGACCATGTTATAAATCCTGTAGACTTGTGGGACCTTAGGGCTGCGGCTGAAGGACCTGTGGTTCATTTTAGTTTTTCCTTTACCTATTACAGAATTTAGCATAAAAGGTTTGTGCGAATTTGTAAAAAAATAAATTGTAGTTTTCATTTTTTTATCCCCAATGATCTATGAAATCATGGCGCAGGTCAGAGTGGTGATGCTAACTGTACAGAATATGACCACTAAGAACATGGATTGGCTGCAGCGGTCACATGCTGGCTAGCTCTGTTGCTTTGCAGCGCTGCGGTCCTGGTTTAAAATCCCATTAAGGACAATATCGACAAGCAGTTTGTGTGTTCTCCCCGTGTTTGCATGGGTGTCCAACCAGAAAGAAAACAGAGATCTGGTGCAAATAATGTAATTTTTATCTAATATATAAAGCTGAATGTGTGTATGTCCGGGATTGGCATCTGCACCGTCACAGTTACAGCCACAAAATTTTGCACACTCACACTTCTGGACCCCGAGAGCGTCATAGGCTATGTTTTGAGGGGAAATTTTAACCCCGCGCTTTACAGTTATTCTCCAAAAAAAACTGCCTCCATTAAAGCGAATGGAGCTGGGAGCCACAGTGCAGCCAGAACTTAAGAAGAATGCGCAGCCACGCCCTTATATGGAATGTTGGCGTGTCACAATGCAGCCAGGGAAAGAGGCAGACACAGACAGGGTAAGAGACAGACACAGGGAATCAGACAGAGAGGGAAAGAGACACAGGGTAAGAGACAGACACAGTTAAAGAGAGAGAGGGAAAGAGACTGACAGAGAAAGTGACAGAGATAGACAGGGAAAGAGATTGAGACAGATGGAGAAAGAGACAGTCAGAGACAGACAGGGAGAGAGAGACAGAGAGATATATACAGAGGGGGAGACAGAGAATGGGAAAGAAACAGAGACAGTATCCCGGGCGTTAATACATTCTATTTTTTACATTCTATCCCGGGAATGTTAATACATTCTATTTTGTTAACAACAGTTATTAACCCGGGCGAAGCCGGTTAGTACAGCTAGTTATAAATAAAAAGTATTAACATAACTAGTAAATGGTTAAGTGACAACAACAAAAAATTCTAAAAGAGGCATGCATGCTCACATGAAATGTCATACTACATAAGAGTCACAAAACAAGGTACAGGGCCAATATGACAAAATTTGCTAATTTAAACAAAGTCGGGTATAAATATTAAAGTGCAGATAAGCAAATTGATATTTAACCGGAAAAAGAATAAATAAGTTAATAAATTAACTATAATATCAATAATGCACAGGAATTTTTTACTAGAAAAAAATCATAATCTAAATTGGACGATAAATATAGTAAAAAAAACAAACAAAACAAGTATATTGCACATCAAAAGGGTTTATATTGCACCAGAAGGACTACACCGCAGGAAAAAGCATATCGCATATAAAAACATCAGCGCCATGCAGCACATAAGGGACCTATTGTACATAATATATTCCATAGAGTGGCACTATGCCAGATCATAGTGTCTGTGTGCAGCTGATATAAAGTGCAAGGCAAAACGGTAAGATCATGAAAATGAAAAGCATGTTAATATACAGTGTGTCCACCCATATCCTGTCCACCACCATTAACTTGAGAACAGCAGCAGCTATAGGCATAGAAGTGGTGTCTAGGTATAGTAAAGTAGTCATGCGCTACGCAATGAAACCACCTATAGCGCCACCTGGTGGAAAACAACGGAGTTAGCATTTTTATCTCGAAAACGGAACGAGATAGAGAAAAAAGTGAATTACAAAAATGTAGGGCATCCTCAATTCAATACGAATCGACACCTTGCATACAGAAATGCTATGATATGAAACCCATGACCCCCCCAAAACATTGAATGCTGGTCACGCATATGGCGCTCATTTAACTTTGATGCTCTTGGTGGCCCCCGTCGGCTGCAATGCACATCTGGACTCTGCACAGCATACTGTATCTTGCTGCACGTTGTGCAATATGGTAGGGGACACGTTTGCACAAGCATCTGTGATACGTGGTCGTAGGTCCTGCAATGTTGGTGGAGGGGTCGCATACACCTGCTGTTTGATGTGACCTCACAGAAAGAAGTCCAATGGGGTCAGGTCAGGTGAGCGTGGAGGCCACTCCACACAGCCACCATACCCAATGACTTGTAGGAAGGTCTCCATGAGGTATCGCTTCACGTCCGCAGCCTTGTGAGTTTTACACGTTCTAATCATAGCATTCCTGTATGCAAGGTGTCGATTCGTATTGAATTGATGATGCCCTACAACTTTGTAATTCACTTTTTTTCTCTATCTCGTTCCGTTTTCAAGATAAAAATGCTAACTCCGTTGCTTTCCACCAGGTGGCGCTATAGGTGGTTTCATTGCGTAGCGCATGGCTACTTTACTATACCTAGACACCACTTCTATGCCTATAGCTGCCGCCGTTCTCAAGTTAACACTAGAACTACTGGACTTGTGACACCTATATAGAAATACATGGTGCAAAGTAGTCAAAATGACTATCTTAGTAGTTCTAGTGTTAATGGCGGTGGACAGGATATGGGTGGACACACTGTATAGTGCGCACAAGGGTTTACCTAGTAGATGGAAGCATTCATGTGAGACCACGCTGAACGCCAAACCCCGACGTATGTTTCGGTCTGACTTCATCATGGGTGTGTGGGTTTCCTCCCACGCTGCAAGGATAGGGAATTTTATATTGTGACCCTCAATGGGGACAGTGATGATCACATCTGTGCTGTGCAATTAATGGCGCTATATAAGGGAGTAAAATAAATAACTACTTGTGAACAAAGCATAGGAGGGATGCTGGAGTGTCATTGCAAGTTACCCAGTTAAAAAGAAGAGGTGAGTATAGCTCTAATTTTTAAGGCCAATGTGCCTGAGGTGCAATACCAGACAAAGCCTGTGGAGGAGGGTGGTGCTGTCCGGGTTGGTGGTGGCGAAATTCTCTAACCCTACAATAGTCAATTTATTATGTATTTTTAGCTACCTGCTTTTACGAAGCCCTACCCTTTGTTTAGAAAAGTGTGAGAAGTCGAATAATGTTGGTCCAACCATACATTGCGCCTTATTTTGCAACTGGAGGGTTTCTACATAATTTTGGCAATGTCAGTGGGAATATTTGCTGCTTGATTCAGAAGAGCATTTTTGCGGTCAGACACTGAGCAGAGGCCGGGCTCACAATTTCCATTCTAGTTCTTCCTAAAGGTGTTGGATGGGGCCAAGGTGAAAGACGGCTGCAGCTGCTCGGCCATGAAGCCCCGGCGGGCGCAGTGCTTGTGCTGATGTTACCAGGGGAGGTCTGGACTCTGCAGTTATGGGGTCAGCAGAGCGGTGGAGACTTTTCTGCCCTCAACACTTGGCCCCCGCTCTGTAACGATATGGGGTCCGATTTGCTGCGTTTCCTTCCACTTCTCAATAATATCACAGGTGATGGGGAAGATTTAAAAGGGAAAGTATTTTATGAACGGGGCCGTATGTTATACACCGGTGGGTGAGGGGCCGTATGTTATACACCGGTGGGTGAGGGGCCGTATGTTATACACCGGTGGGTGAGGGGCCGTATGTTATACACCGGTGAGTAAGGGGCCGTATGTTATACACGAGGGCAGAGGTGAGGGACCGTATGTTATACACAGGTGAATAAGGGGCCGTATGTTCTACACGAGGGCAGAGGTGAGGGGCCGTATGTTCTACACGAGGGCAGAGGTGAGGGGCCGTATGTTCTACACGAGGGCAGAGGTGAGGGGCCGTATGTTCTACACGAGGGCAGAGGCGAGGGGCTGTATGTTATACACGAGGGCAGAGGCGAGGGGCCGTATGTTCTACACGAGGGCAGAGGCGAGGGGCCGTATGTTATACACAGGTGAGTAAGGGGCCGTATGTTCTACACGAGGGCAGAGGCGAGGGGCCGTATGTTATACACAGGTGAGTAAGGGGCCGTATGTTATACACGAGGGCAGAGGTGAGGGGCCGTATGTTCTACACGAGGGCAGAGGCGAGGGGCTGTATGTTATACACGAGGGCAGAGGCGAGGGGCCGTATGTTCTACACGAGGGCAGATGCGAGGGGCCGTATGTTATACACGAGGGCAGTGGCGAGGGGCCGTATATTATACACGAGGGCAGAGGCGAGGGGCCGTATGTTATACACCGGGGATGAGGGGCCAGATGTTATACACCGGTGGGTGAGGGGCCGTATGTTATACACCGGGGATGAGGGGCCAGATGTTATACACCGGTGGGTGAGGGGCCGTATGTTATACACCAGGGATGAGGGGCCGTATGTTATACACGAGGTCAGAGGTGAGGGACCGTATGTTATACACTGGGGATGAGGGGCTGGAAGATATACACTGAGAGCCGGATATTATACATCGGGGGCATACGCTGTGGTTTCTGTATTAGATTCAGAGCTCTGGTCTGTGGTGTATATGTGTTTTGGTAGTGTGTGGTCTCTATTATCATGCATATGAATACATAGATGTGCATGCGCGACCCGGTGATGTCTCTGGACAGGCGTGAGACTTTGCCCAGCGTTGTTGATGACGTCTCTTGCGTCATCCACATACCTAGGCTAAATCTTGTGTCTGCGTAGAGACTTTGCCATTTCATGTGACGCGCCCCAGGGCTTCGGGGTGCTCTGTCCCGGGCCTGGTTTCACAGGGGAGATGTCACGGGTGTCATGGCTGTTGCCCTGTTCCGTGACCCTGGGGGTCACTTTAAAAAAAAAAAAGTGGGTATTTATAGTAAAGTTTTTGTCATGACATCACTTGCGGTATGTGGTTATATGCAGAGAGCCGCCGCTGTAAAGTCTCTTTATACTGGGGCTGCTGGTTAGATGCAGCTTGGATGTTATGGCCCTTCGCAAGTGGGGCTGAGCCCCAGGGGACAATGATGAGAGTAGTGTGGGAAGAACTCAGACGACACAGAACTGGTCTTTACTCACTGTCGCGGAGCTATAACCCGACTGGTGCTGGTTTCTGCCAAGTGTTCTTTTGGTGCCAGTGCTGTGACCTGGAGAGCTCTTCTTCCTTGCACCCTTTGTGGAATTGGTGGGTCCCCGTGACCTGAAGCGTCTAGGAGTCCCCTCCTGGTTTCTCTCTCCCTTGGCCTGTATGGCAGGCAGCTTGAACCTCTCGTGGGTGGACTCTGGTTCCTGCTCCCAGGTTCCCTCTTTGCTACTGTGCGATGGACACTATGGACAGGGAGGTCCTTGATGGTCCCCTCACCGGGCAGAATGATCAGGTCAGCCTGAAGCGTCTTCTTGAACTAGGGATCTGCACCCCGACTGTGCTTGGTCCTGTGAGTACTGGGACCGTACTTCACAGGCTACCGTTCTTTTTGCCCACAGTTCTTACTGCAGGTCTCAACACACGTTGTGTCTCTTCCTCTCCTCTCCTTACTCCTCGCTGACTAAGGGTATGTGCGCACGTTGCGTACTAGCCCAGCACCGAAAAGGTGCGCTTCAGAGCGCAGCTGAAAAGCTCCGTTCTGAAGCGCATGGTGCCGGCGAGAACGTGCGCTCTGCCTGCAGCTCCTGCCATAGACAGAGCAGGAGCTGCCGGCAAAGCGCAGGAAAGAAGTGACATGTCACTTCTTTCTTCGGCGCTCCATTGGGAGACCCAGACGATTGGGTGTATAGCTACTGCCTCCGGAGGCCACACAAAGCATTACACTAAAAAGTGTAAGGCCCCTCCCCTTCTGGCTATACACCCCCCGTGGGAACACGGGATGCTCAGTTTTCAAGCTTTGTGCGAAGGAGGTCAGACATCCACGCATAGCTCCACTGTTTAGTCAGCAGCAGCTGCTGACTATGTCGGATGGAAGAAAAGAGGGCCCATACTAGGGCCCCCAGCATGCTCCCTTCTCACCCCACTTTGTGTCGGCGGTGTTTGTTAAGGTTGAGGTACCCATTGCGGGTACGGAGGCTGGAGCCCACATGCTGCTTTCCTTCCCCATCCCACTGAAGGGCTCTGGGGAAGTGGGATCTTAACGGCTTCCAGACTCTGAGGCCGGGCTCCATCCACAGACCCGGAGATCCTGCTGGATACGGAGCTGAGTGCCGTCAGGGACATGGCCCTGCAACAGTCAGGTACTCTGTGTCCCCGTACAGACAGGCACAGGCACACGCCAGAGTTGCTGGGTGTGCTAGTGCGCCGGGGACACTAGCGCTGTGCGCATGGGTCTTAGTCACTACAGCTTTGCTGAGTGACTTTTCTGTGTTGGGAACTACCGCGCCGACCGCCCCTGGAGCGGCGGCGCGGCTGAGACTTGTAGTGCGCCGGGGACTCGCGCTGACCGCGCTTTTACGGCGGCAGCGCTCATAAATCTAGTCCCCGGCTTTTGCGGCCTAGCTCCGCTTCGTTCCCGCCCCCAACCCTGTCAATCACGGAAGGGGAGAGACGCTGTACAATAGTCAGCGCCGAGGGCTGGAGTCTTATTTACATACTCCAGCCCTCTCACTGGGCACAGTGGGACGCCAGTTTCCCGCTTTTTGTCTGCAGCACGCCCACGGCCCGCCCCTCTTCACAGGACGCTGGCAGCCATTCCTGCACGCAGTCTGAGCTGGAGAACGGACATAGCCCTGGGAGACCTAGACAAGGGATTCTGGCGACCACACACCCGCTGTTAAGCGGGCGGTAAGCAGCACAAAAGTGCTGACCCCACTAGTGCCACAGTGTTATTTAGTGTACTTTTTGTCTGTACCTATATATTGCACTGTACGGTCGCTTCTTGGCTTATACCCTATTGCTCTGAGGAGACAACAGCATGTCATCCGCAAAAAGCAAGGGTGCCAAGGCACAGGCTTTATATGCTGCCTGTACCGCATGTGGGGCTGATCTACCGGCAGGTTCCACTGACCCCCATTGTGTGCAATGTTCGGTCCCTGTGCCACTTCGTCAGCCGGAGCCTATGGTGGTAGTGACCCAGGCAGAGACGCCTGTGAACCCTGCCCCAGTGACGGGGACAGAGTTTGCAGTTTTTGCTGATAAGATGTCTGTGACTATGTCAAAAATACTTGAAACTTTGCAGTCCAGGCCGGTCACTCAGACCATGGACACTGTTGATGCAATGTTCCCCGGTCCCCCTCAGTTGGAACTAGTCCAGGCTACAAGGGGGTCTCAGGCATCACAGGCTGACGGCTCTGACTCGGACGACAGTCCCAGGCAGCCTAAGCGAGCTCGCTGGGAAAGACCCTCGACGTCATCACACTGGTCAGGGTCTCAGCGAGAGGCTTCTCTGTATGATGAGGCAGAGGTAGCTGATCAGGAGTCTAATCCTGAGACCGCTCTCAATCTGGATACTCCTGATGGTGACGCTATGGTAAATGATCTTATAGCGGCCATCAATAGACTGTTGGATATTTCTCCCCCAGCCCCTTCAGCGGAGGAGGCAGCTGCACAGCAGGAGAAATTCCATTTCAGGTATCCCAAGCGTAAATTGAGTACTTTTCTGGACCACTCTGACTTCAGAGAAGCAGTCCAGAAACACCATACTCATCCAGACAAGCGTTTCTCCAAACGTCTTAAGGATACACGTTATCCCTTTCCCCCTGACGTGGTCAAACGCTGGACCCAGTGTCCAAAAGTGGACCCCCCAATCTCCAGGCTTGCGGCTAGGTCCATAGTTGCAGTGGAAGATGGGGCTTCACTAAAAGATGCCAATGACAGACAGATGGACCTTTGGTTGAAATCGGTCTATGAAGCTATCGGCGCGTCGTTTGCTCCAGCATTCGCGGCCGTGTGGGCACTCCAAGCTATTTCAGCTGGTCTGGAGCAGGTGGACTCTCTCATACGTCCATCAGTGCCGCAAGTCCTTAACCTCGCAAATGTCTGCGTTTGCGACTTACGCTATCAATGCGGTCCTAGACTCCACGAGCCGTACCTCTATGGCGTCCGCCAACTCTGTGGTTTTGCGCAGAGCCTTGTGGTTAAAGGAATGGAAAGCAGATTCTGCTTCCAAAAAATGCTTAACCAGTTTGCCATTATCTGGAGATAGACTGTTTGGTGAGCAATTAGCTGAAATCATTAAACAGTCGAAGGGTAAGGATTCTTCCTTACCCCAGCCCAGATCAAGCAAACCTCAACAGAGGAGAGGACAGTCGAGGTTTCGGTCCTTTCGAGGCTCGGGCAGGGCCCAATTCTCCTCGTCCAAGGGGACTCAGAAGGAGCAGAGGAGCTCAGATTCCTGGCGGGCTCACTCACGCCCAAAGAAAGCAACCGGAGGAACCGCTTCCAAGGCGGCTACCTCATGACTTTCGGCCTCCTCCCTCCGCATCATCGGTCGGTGGCAGACTCTCCCGCTTTTGCGACATTTGGCTGCCACAGGTCAAGGACCGGTGGGTAACAGACGTTTTGTCCCACGGGTACAGGATAGAGTTCAGTTCTCGTCCTCCGCCTCGGTTCTTCAGAACTTCTCCACCTCCCGACCGAACCGATGCCCTTCTGCAGGTGGTATGCTCTCTAAGGGCAGAAGGAGTGGTGATCCCTGTTCCTCTTCAGGAACGAGGTCAAGGTTTTTACTCCAATCTGTTTGTGGTGCCAAAAAAGGACGGCTCGTTCCGTCCTGTTCTGGACCTAAAACTGCTCAACAAGCACGTAAAAACCAGGCGGTTCCGGATGGAATCCCTCCGCTCTGTCATTGCCTCAATGTCTCAAGGAGATTTTCTAGCGTCAATAGACATCAAAGATGCTTATCTCCACGTGCCGATTGCTCCAGAGCACCAGCGTTTTCTACGCTTCGTGGTAGAAGACGAACATCTTCAGTTCGTAGCCCTGCCCTTCGGTCTGGCGACAGCCCCACGGGTTTTCACCAAGGTCATGGCAGCAGTGGTAGCAGTCTTGCACTCTCAGGGACACTCGGTGATCCCTTACTTAGACGATCTGCTTGTCAAGGCACCCTCTCAGGAGGCATGCCAACACAGCCTAAACGTTGCGCTGGAGACGCTCCAGACTTTTGGGTGGATCATCAACTTTTCAAAGTCAAACATGTCACCGACCCAATCACTGACATACCTTGGCATGGAGTTTCATACTCTCTCAGCGGTAGTGAAGCTTCCGCTGGACAAGCAGAGGTCGCTACAGTCAGGGGTGCAGTTTCTCCTTCAAGGTCAATCGCACACCTTAAGACGCCTCATGCACTTCCTAGGGAAGATGGTGGCGACAATGGAAGCAGTTCCGTTTGCCCAGTTTCATCTGCGCCCACTTCAATGGGACATTCTCCGCCAATGGGACGGGAGGTCGACGTCCTTAGACAAGGAAGTCCTCCTCTCCCAGACAGCCAAGGACTCGCTTCAGTGGTGGCTTCTTCCCACCTCATTGTCACGGGGAAGGTCCTTCCTACCCCCTTCCTGGGCGGTGGTCACGACAGACGCGAGTCTGTCGGGGTGGGGAGCAGTTTTTCTCCACCACAGGGCTCAGGGTACGTGGACTCAGCAGGAGTCCACTCTTCAGATCAATGTTCTGGAAATCAGGGCAGTGTATCTGGCCCTACTGGCCTTCCAACAGTGGCTGGAAGGAAAGCAGATCCGAATTCAGTCGGACAACTCAACAGCGGTGGCATACATCAACCACCAAGGCGGGACACGCAGTCGGCAAGCCTTCCAGGAAGTCCGGCGGATTCTGCTGTGGGTGGAAGCCACGGCCTCCACCATATCCGCAGTTCACATCCCGGGCGTAGAAAACGGACGTGTTTCAGGAAATCTGTCGCCGCTGGGGAATGCCGGACGTCGACCTAATGGCGTCTCGGCACAACAACAAGGTTCCAGCCTTCATGGCGCGGTCTCGCGATCTAAGAGCTCTGGCGGCAGACGCCTTAGTGCAGGATTGGTCGCAGTTCCAGCTGCCCTATGTGTTTCCACCTCTGGCACTCTTGCCCAGAGTGCTACGCAAGATCAGGTCCGATTGCCGCCGCGTCATACTCGTCGCCCCAGACTGGCCGAGGAGGTCGTGGTACCCGGATCTGTGGCATCTCACGGTCGGACAGCCGTGGGCGCTGCCAGATCGACCAGACTTGCTGTCACAAGGGCCGTTTTTCCATCGGAATTCTTCGGCCCTGAACCTGACTGTGTGGCCATTGAGTCCTGGATCCTAGCGTCTTCAGGATTATCTCAAGGTGTTGTTGCCACCATGAGACAAGCTAGGAAGCCCACGTCTGCTAAGATCTACCACAGGACGTGGAAGATATTCTTATCCTGGTGCTCTGCTCAGGGAGTGTCCCCCTGGCCATTTGCATTGCCTACGTTTCTTTCCTTCCTACAATCTGGGTTGGAAAAAGGTTTGTCGCTCGGCTCCCTTAAAGGGCAAGTCTCAGCGCTATCTGTATTTTTTCAAAAGCGTCTAGCACGACTTCCTCAGGTACGCACGTTCCTGCAGGGGGTTCGTCATATCGTCCCTCCGTACAAACGGCCGTTAGACCCATGGGATCTGAACTGGGTGCTAGTTGCTCTACAGAAGCCGCCCTTCGAGCCTCTGAGGGATGTTTCACTTTCTCGACTCTCACAGAAAGTGGCCTTTCTGGTAGCCGTCACGTCTCTTCGGAGGGTGTCCGAACTGGCAGCGCTGTCAGCTAAAGCCCCCTTCCTGGTTTTTCACCAGGACAAGGTAGTGCTGCGCCCGATCCCGGAGTTTCTCCCTAAGGTGGTATCCTCCTTTCATCTCAATCAGGATATCTCCTTACCTTCTCTTTGTACTCATCCAGTTCATCAGTATGAAAAGGATTTGCATTTGTTAGATCTGGTGAGAGCACTCAGAATCTACATTTCCCGCACGGCGCCCCTGCGCCGCTCGGATGCACTCTTTGTCCTTGTCGCCGGTCAGCGCAAAGGGTCGCAGGCTTCCAAATCCACCCTGGCTCGATGGATCAAGGAACCAATCCTTGAAGCCTACCGTTCTGCTGGGCTTCCGGTTCTTTCAGGGCTGAAGGCCCATTCTACCAGAGCCGTGGGTGCGTCCTGGGCATTACGACACCAGGCTACGGCTCAACAGGTGTGCCAGGCAGCTACCTGGTCGAGTCTGCACACTTTCACCAAACATTATCAGGTGCATACCTATGCTTCGGCGGACGCCAGCCTAGGTAGAAGAGTCCTGCAGGCGGCGGTTGCCTCCTTGTAGGGAAGGGCTGTTTTCGCAGCTCTAACATGAGGTATTAATTTACCCACCCAGGGACAGCTTTTGGACGTCCCAATCATCTGGGTCTCCCAATGGAGCGCCGAAGAAGAAGGGAATTTTGTTACTTACCGTAAATTCCTTTTCTTCTAGCTCCAATTGGGAGACCCAGCACCCGCCCTGTTTCCTTCGGGATTGTTGGTTTTTTCGGGTACACATGTTGTTCATGTTGAACGGTTTTCAGTTCTCCGATGTTCTTCGGATTGAATTTGTTTAAACCAGTTATTGGCTTTCCTCCTTCTTGCTTTGGCACTAAAACTGAGCATCCCGTGTTCCCACGGGGGGTGTATAGCCAGAAGGGGAGGGGCCTTACACTTTTTAGTGTAATGCTTTGTGTGGCCTCCGGAGGCAGTAGCTATACACCCAATCGTCTGGGTCTCCCAATTGGAGCTAGAAGAAAAGGAATTTACGGTAAGTAACAAAATTCCCTTCTTTTGCGCAGCGCTTCGGCAGTAGCCGAAGCGCTGCGCTCTGAGACGCCACGTGCGCACGGCCCCTGCACAATCTCCATAGACTGTGCAGGGTCGCAGGACGCATGCAGTTACGCTGCAAAGCGCAGCGTAACTGCATGAATTTACGCAACGTGCGCACATAGCCTAACTCCTACCTAACTGACAACTGACACTCGCTAGCTCCTCCTCTGGTTCCTGACTAGTGGGATTGGACAGGTCCCGACCAATGGGCAGCTATCCCTCTGTACCCATGTCTAGCCTGGTACCCAGCCTGTGGATTGGGGGCAAGGTTGTGTGTGTTATTGGTTACCACCACTGGTCTTCCAAGAACCTGGGGCAGGCACTGCATCTGTTACTGGATGCAATACCCTGCGGCGCCTGCTGGCTCAGGGGCGCCACACATGCATGCACATCTATGTAATCGCGACTGCCCATAAGATTTTGCCCAGCACAGTGGATGGCGCAGGTGGTGTCATCCACATCAATCATCAGCAGAGGACCGAGATCAGCATGGAGAGGAGGGACAGGAGCCGCAACAA
Source organism: Anomaloglossus baeobatrachus (assembly GCF_048569485.1). Taxonomy (NCBI): domain Eukaryota; kingdom Metazoa; phylum Chordata; class Amphibia; order Anura; family Aromobatidae; genus Anomaloglossus; species Anomaloglossus baeobatrachus. The sequence continues at coordinate 200,146,671 of NC_134361.1, forward strand.
AGGAAGCACAACGGACTGGATTTAAGGATTACCGTACAGCGCTGGAGATTTTTAAAAGTTATTTGTGGCGTGTAGAGGGCGAGTCATAACATGCACCTTTATAGAAAGGAGCACAGGCGCTGCTTAAAGGGAATTTGTCACCAGGTTTTTACCACCTAATCTGAGAGCAGCATAATGTAGGGGCAGAGATCCTGATTCCAGTGATGTGTCACTTGCTGGGCTGCTAAGTGTAGTTTTGATAAAATCACTGTGTAAGCAGCAGTAGATTATCATTACAGGACTACTTGGAGTGCTGCAGATAGTCCAGCATATTCATGAGCTCTGTATAACTGCTAGATCTGCTGCAGAGAAAACATTGATTTTCTAAAAATGACAGCAAACAGCTCAGTAAGTGACACATCGCTGGAATCAGGGTCTCTGTAGCTACATTATGCTGGTGACAGATTCCCTTTAAGGTGCTAGCTTTAGTTTATAAGTCAAACTGGTGACTGGTTTCCTTCAAATCTCCTCTGACTTTTTTTTGCAAGCTAAATATGTTCAAATCCTGTAAATGTTCCTCATAGGATCGGATCCTTTAAAAGCTATAACTGTAGAAAAATAAGACACGGCCTGCACATCCAAATCTCACACATTGAGCTATTGCAGCTAAGCAAAAAATGACAATTTTCCTTTAAAAGCTGTGTGCAAATTTGTGTCAGACCTGGAATGGTGGTTTTGTTTTACTGATGCATGCAAGGAGAGCCGCCCTGAAGAGTCTGATTGGAGAAATGGATTGGCAGGAAGGGAAATGAGTAGATATGTATATAGCGCCAATATATTCCACAGGACTTTTATGATGCTAGACACTACGAGCAGTATGAATAGAAGGGTAGTCAGACAAGCCGGGATCATAAGCCAGGTGGTAATGTATAAGGTTCAGGGAGCAGATAGAGACGTGGTCAGGAAGAGGTCCTGAGGTCAGAAGCCGGGAGGTAACGTATAAGGTTCAGGGAGCAGACAGATGTGGTCAGGAAGAGGTCCTGAGGTCAGAAGCCGGGAGGTAACGTATAAGGTTCAGGGAGCAGACAGATGTGGTCAGGAAGAGGTCCTGAGGTCAGAAGCCGGGAGGTAACGTATAAGGTTCAGGGAGCAGACAGATGTGGTCAGGAAGATGTCTGAGGTCAAAAGCCGGGAAGTAACATATAAGGTTCAGGGAGCAGACAGAGATGTGGTCAGGAAGAGGTCCGAGGTCAGAAGCCGGGAGGTAACGTATAAGGTTCAGGGAGCAGACAGATGTGGTCAGGAAGAGGTCCTGAGGTCAGAAGCCGGGAGGTAACGTATAAGGTTCAGGGAGCAGACATGTGGTCAGGAAGAGGTCTGAGGTCAAAAGCCGGGAAGTAACATATAAGGTTCAGGGAGCAGACAGAGATGTGGTCAGGAAGAGGTCCGAGGTCAGAAGCCGGGAAGTAACGTATAAGGTTCAGGGAGCAGACAGAGACGTGGTCAGGAAGATGTCTGAGGTCAGATGTCGGGAGGTAACCTAAGGTTCAGGGAGCCAACAGAGACGTGATCAGAAAGAGGTCTGAGGTCAGAAGCTGGGAGGTAACATATAAGTTTCAGGGAGCAGACAGATATGTGCTCAGGAAGAGGTCCAAGGTCAGTAGCCGGGAGGTAACCTAAGGTTCAGGGAGCCGACAGAGACGTGATCAGAAAGAGGTCTGAGGTCAAAAGCTGGGACGTAACATATAAGATTCAGGGAGCAGACAGATATGTGCTCAGGATGAGGTCCAAGGTCAGTAGCCGGGAGGTAATGTATAACGTTCAGGGAGATAACAGAGACGTGGTCAGGAAGAGGTCTGAGGTCAGCAGACGTGAGGTAACGTATAATGTTCAGGGATCTAACAGAGATGTGGTCAGGAAGGGGTCCAAGGTCAGTAGCCGGGAGGTAATGTATAACGTTCAGGGAGCAGACAGAGACGTGGTCAGGAAGAGGTCTGAGGTCAGTAGACGTGAGGTAATGTATAATGTTCAGGGAGCTAACAGAGACGTTGTCAGGAAGACGTTTGAGGTCAGTAGCTGGGAGGTAATGTATAACGTTAGGGAGCAGCCAGAGATGTGGTCAGGAAGAGGTCAGAAGCCAAGTTCAGAACACTTACACCAGACAGGAGCCAAGAGCACACTAAGGCTGGTTTCACACATCCGGCTTTTCTCCACTTTATCAGATCCGGCATGCTCCCGTACAGTGTATACATTACAATCGCCGCGCTGCAACTTCCTGGTCACATGATCCGGTCACATGACAGCATGTGACCGGAGCTTGTTGCGCGGCCATTGTACTGTATACACTGTACAGGAGCGTGCCGGATCCGACAAAGTGGAGAAAAGCCGGATGTGTGAAACCTGCCTTAGGCTGCTTTCACACATCAGTTTTTTTAAATCAGGCACAATTCGGCGCTTTGCAGAAAAACGCATCAGGTTTTCTTTTGCCACCGGATGCGTTTTTTCCTCATAGACTTGCATTAGCGCCGGATTGTGCCGCATGGCCTTGCGTTGCGTCCGTTTTTTGCCGGATGTGGCATAAGGCTGCTTTCACACATCCAGTTTTTGCAGTGCAGCTCAATCCGGCTCAAAAACCTATGCAACGGATGTGGCGAAAAAAAACGGATCCGTTGCATAAGTTTTTCCATGCGGCCTGTCCGTTTTTTGAAAGATTCGGCTTGATACTGAGCATGCGCAGTGCAAAAAACCTCATCCGGCGGTCAGATGCGGTTTTTGCTGCAGGACGCCGCATCCAGCGACCATAGGCTTGCATTGTAAATCGTGCTGCATTGCGCCGGATCCGGTGCGATGCGGTTTTTTCGCCACATAAAAAAACGTGCCAGGCAATGTTCCATCTGGCCACCGCATGGGCTAAATATGCCGCATCCGGCGAAAACCGGACGCAACGCAAGGCCATGCGGCACAATAGGGCGCTAATGCAAGTCTATGCGGAAAAACGCAACTGGCGGCAAAAAAAAACGGTTGCATTTTTTCTGCAAAGCGCCGTATTGTGCCACTCAGCAAAAAGCGGATGTGTGAAAGCAGCCTTAGCAGTTGCAGTGACCAGATGGAACGTTGCTTACAGCGTTTTTTGTCTGTGGCACGATTTACAATGCAAGCCTATGGACGCCGGATGCGGCGTCCTGCGGCAAAAAACGCATCCAGCGGCCGGATGTGGTTTTTTGAACTGCGCGTGCTCAGTATCAAACCGGATCCGTCAAAAAACGGATGGGCCGTTACTTATGCAACGGATCCGTTTTTTTCGCCGCATCCGTTGCATAGGTTTTTGAGCTGGATTGAGTCGCAGTGCAAAAAACGGATCTGTGAAAGCAGCCTAAGGAGGGTGACTAGGGTTTTTGGTTGGCTGTGTGTTTCCTAAGTGGGGAAAGGTGTTGTGCGGGGGCCTATCTGTGACTACCTGGTTTTGCCAGGGCGTCACAAATGCAAAATGCTCCGCACAGCAGAGCCGTGACAACTTTACAATTCAAAAGGGACATATACAGACAATATCTGACATAAATTATTATTAATAATATTAGTATTATTATTATTGGACCAAAATGTGGGACTAGATTCCTCTTTCGGTACATGGTGGCCATTGTTAGGGCGGGGAACCTGCAAACGCGAATGGTAAAGGATAGAATAGCGCAATATTTGTTTTCTAAACATTAGTCTGAGTTCATTTTTAGGATTTTATTATTTTTTCATAATAAATATAGGAGAAATTTGTGTATTCTGATTTGGGAAATGATCCTCGTATATTATACGAGTCGTATAACAATGTGTATGTGGTCATATACGTCGCTTTGCGTTCCAAAAAAAGAATGGAAGTGACCAGCTCCGATACTTCACATGCAAATCTATGGTCAACGCTCATGACTATTTGGGTTTATTTTAGACTTTTAATTTTAGTATTTTTCCATTGATAATAAAATTGCATAAAAAGAAAAAACAGACATTCTGTTAGTGATTGAAGAGCCCTTTTGCATGTTCAGAGCTATTGGCCCCCCCCCCAGGCTGATAACTGGGGACTCTTTCAGATATTTCTGCAGTAGGAACTAATGTTTCGGAGCTCTGTTCCCTCTTTCTAGTGACACAGCTGCACTACTTCCTGTGAGCAAAAGAGGAGGAAGAGGCTGAGGAGGGGCTGAGGATGCAGCTGCTGCAGGTCAATGGTGGCTGCACTGATTAAGGGGGTCCGGCTGCAGCGGTCAGAGGTATTGTATTGTCAGCACTGGTGGGCTGCTACATTGTTGTAATTACTAATGGAGCATATATACAGCCTGATATATAGTTACTACCGTGTGATTGATGGTTAGGGGCAGACCCTTCTCATTGTGTGCCCTATATTTATAATGCATTACCTGATTCTGCTTACTTTTGCACCGAAACGTGAGCGAGGGAGGTGACGTCACATTTGCTGATACCTGTAAGGTCGCGCGCACGGTCAGTGGTCACCGTGAACCTACAGACAGAAAAGGGCCTCTGTGCAAATGGGTCTTTTGTAGTCCAATAAGGCCGCTTTCACACATCCAGTTTTTGCCGTCAGGCACAATCTGGCAAAATGCGGAGAAAACGGATCCGTTTTATTCCCCATTGACTTGTATTGGCGCCGGATGACCTTGCGTTGCATGCGGCGTGAAATTTCTTCATCTGGCTGCCGGAAAGGTTGCAGCATGCAACGTTTTTTTGTCTCCGGATCCGGCGCCGTCCGACACGTTGTATAATGGAAGCCTATGGGCGCCGGATCTGTTGTCATCCGGCATATGACGGAATCCAATGACGCATCCGCTTTTTTTAACTGAACATGCTCCGTATCACAACAACGGATCCATCAAAAACCAGAAGGAACGCATGGAAAAAACTGATGCGATGGATCCGGCAAAAAAACGGATCAGTTGCATCAGTTTTTTCCATCAGTTCCTTCCGTTTTTTGACGGATCCATTGTGATACTGAGCATGCTCAGCTCAAAAAAACTGGATCCAACGGCCGTATCCGTTTGTTTTTTTTTGCGCATTACGCCGGATCCGGCGTCCATAGGCTTCCATTATAAAACACGCCGGCGCGATACGTTTTTTTGTCGGAGACAAAAAACGTTCCCCTCAGCGTTCCATCCAGCCACCGGACAAGCAATCCGGCGCTAATAGAGGTTTATGGGGGGGGGAAACGGATCTGGCGTCAACGGACGCCGGATTCGGTTTTTTTCAGGTTTTTGCCGGATTGTGCCTGATGGTAAAATCCGGATGAGTGAAAGCAGCCTAACTCATCAAAATGCACAATTCCACCTACTTTGGAGGTAGAAATGGGCCCCTTTATATCTAGGGCCCCTGTGCGGCTGCGCCGCTGATATGTCCGGCCCTGTGTGAACCTGTCCTTTTCATTGTAATATACTTTTATATGTTGAATCTTACCCTTTGAAACCCTATGAACACACTATGTTCGTTTTTACTTAAGGGTTACCCAGAGAAGGCGTCTCATTTACCTAACAATATGAAGAGGGGGGGCGGGCATCAGTGGACAAATTTTGGGGTCCACATTGATTTTAGCATGGAAAGCTGTGCAATTCTTTACACTTTCATCCAGATAACATTTACAGTGAATAGTGATTGTCCAGGGTTCATCTGATTTCCGTTTATAAGAGAAAAATCCTCATTGTGCAGACCTTACTTTTCTTCTTAAGTTTACGGTCGTGGCCAAACGTTTGAAGACTGGCTCCAATTTAGTTTATTTTTTACAAAGTCTGCTGCATTTAGTATTTTTTTTTTATCTATTAGGCTAAGTTCACACTTCCATTGTTTTGCTTCCGCCGCAATCCGTCGCCTTGAGAAATTACAGTATCCTGCAAAATATTTTGCAGGAATCCGTTTTTTTCCCATAGGCTTCTATTGGCGGCGGATTGTGACTGATGGCCTTGCGTTGCATCCGCCGCGTGACGGATCAGTTGTTTACTGACTGACTGTCAGGCGGGAGCAACGCTGAATGTAACGTTTTTGTGTGCGGCGGATCGTTTTTTTACTGTGAGCATGTGCACAGTAAAAAACCATGATCGACTGTAAATTCAGTTCCAGTTCCAATGGCCGGAACGATCAGCGGATCGCCCGGCGGCCGGCTGTGACCATTCAGCAGATCGCCCGGCGGCCGGCTGTGACCATTCAGCGGATCGGCCGGCTGTGACCATTCAGCGGATCGGCCGGCTGTGACCATTCAGCGGATCGGCCGGCTGTGACCATTCAGCGGATCGGCCGGCTGTGACCATTCAGCGGATTGGCCGGGTGTGAACATTCAGCGGATTGGCCGGGTGTGAACATTCAGCGGATTGGCCGGGTGTGAACATTCAGCGGATTGGCCGGGTGTGAACATTCAGCGGATTGGCCGGGTGTGAACATTCAGCGGATTGGCCGGGTGTGAACATTCAGCGGATTGGCCGGGTGTGAACATTCAGCGGATTGGCCGGGTGTGAACATTCAGCGGATTGGCCGGGTGTGAACATTCAGCGGATTGGCCGGGTGTGAACATTCAGCGGATTGGCCGGGTGTGAACATTCAGCGGATTGGCCGGGTGTGAACATTCAGCGGATTGGCCGGGTGTGAACATTCAGCGGATTGGCCGGGTGTGAACATTCAGCGGATCGGCCGGGTGTGAACATTCAGCGGATCGGCCGGGTGTGAACATTCAGCGGATCGGCCGGGTGTGAACATTCAGCGGATCGGCCGGGTGTGAACATTCAGCGGATCGCCCGGCGGCCGGCTTTTGTGAACAGTCAGCGGATCGCCCGGCGGCCGGCTTTTGTGAACAGTCAGCGGATCGCCCGGCGGCCGGCTTTTTTGGAGCCAGCCGCTGGGCGATAGCTGATCGTTCACAAAAGCCGGCTGCTGGTAAAACCGTAAAAAAAAAGGATCTTTTTTTTGCAGCATCAGTCACATCAGTTTTGACACTATCTGCAACGCATCCGTTGCATTAAGCCCGCTACACACGCTTCAATATATCTCACAATCCGTCGTTGGGGTCAAGTTGTAAGTGACGCACATCCGGCATCGTTTGTGACGTATCTGCGTGTGACATCTACTTGCGATCATGATTGAACGCAAAACCGTTGATCGCAAACACATCGTATCATTCTCTAGAATTGAGCGTTTTGTTGCACGAACCTAGTGAATTGTAACGTGTGACATCCCTCATACGATTGTGATGTCTGATGCTATGTGCGCAGGTGTGCGCTCTGCACCGCAGCTTAAAAAAAGGTCCGCTTCAGAGCGCAGCTGAAAAGCCTCACAATGTCTGTCAGTCACTAATCTCTGTCAGTCGGTCACTATCTCTGTCCCTCACTCTCTGTCCATGTCAGTCTATCCCCCTCTCTCATATACTCACCGATCCCCGATCCCCGGCGCTGCACGGCGTTCACACTGCTCTGGCGGCTTTTACTGTTTTGAAAAAGCCGGCCGCCCATTAAACAATCTCGTATTCCCTGCTTTCCCCGCCCACCGGCGCCTATGATTGGTTACAGTGAGACACGCCCCCACGCTGAGTGACAGGTGTCACACTGCACCCAATCACAGCAGCCGGTGGGCGTGTCTATACTGTGTAGTGAAATAAATAATTAAATAATTAAAAAAAACGGCGTGCGGTCCCCCCCAATTTTAAAACCAGCCAGATAAAGCCATACGGCTGAAGGCTGGTATTCTCAGGATGGGGAGCTCCACGTTATGGGGAGCCCCCCAGCCTAACAATATCAGCCAACAGCCGCCCAGAATTGCCGCATACATTATATGCGACAGTTCTGGGACTGTACCCGGCTCTTCCCGATTTGCCCTGGTGCGTTGGCAAATCGGGGTAATAAGGAGTTATTGGCAGCCCATAGCTGCCAATAAGTCCTAGATTAATCATGTCAGGCGTCTATGAGACACCCTCCATGATTAATCTGTAAATTACAGTAAATAAACACACACAACCGAAAAAATCCTTTATTAGAAATAAAAAACACACACATATTCCCTGGTTCACCACTTTAATCAGCCCCAAAAAGCCCTCCATGTCCGGCGTAATCCAGGATGCTCCAGCGTCGCTTCCAGCGCTGCTGCATGGAGGTGACCGGAGCAGCAGCAGACACAGCCGCTCCGGTCACCTCCACGCAGGTAATGAAGACAGCCGCGCGATCAGCTGCTGTCACTGAGGTTACCCGCTGTCACTGGATCCAGCGGTGGCCGCGGGTAACCTCAGTGACAGCTCAGCTGATCGCGCTACTCACCGCCGCTCCTATCACCTCCACGCAGCAACTGAGGTGAGTTGCGCGATCAGCTGAGCTGTCACTGAGGTTACCCGCGGCCACCGCTGCATCCAGTGACAGCGGGTAACCTCAGTGACAGCAGCTGATCGCGCGGCTGTTTTCATTACCTGCGTGCAGGTGACCGGAGCGGTGGTGTCTGCTGCAGCTCCGGTCACCTCCATGCAGCAGCGCTGGAAGCGACGCTGGAGCATCCTGGATTACGCCGGACATGGAGGGCTTTTTGGGGCTGATTAAAGTGGTGAACCAGGGTATATGTTTGTGTTTTTATTTCTAATAAAGGATTTTTTCGGGCGTGTGTGTTTATTTACTGTAATTTACAGATTAATCATGGAGGGTGTCTCATAGACGCCTGACATGATTAATCTAGGACTTATTGGCAGCTATGGGCTGCCAATAACTCCTTATTACCTCGATTTGCCAACGCACCAGGGCAAATCGGGAAGAGCCGGGTACAGTCCCAGAACTGTCGCATATAATGTATGCGGCAATTCTGGGCGGCTGTTGGCTGATATTGTTAGGCTGGGGGGCTCCCCATAACGTGGAGCTCCCCATCCTGAGAATACCAGCCTTCAGCCGTATGGCTTTATCTGGCTGGTTTTAAAATTGGGGGGACCGCACGCCGTTTTTTTTTATTATTTAATTATTTATTTCACTACACAGTATAGACCCGCCCACCGGCTGCTGTGATTGGGTGCAGTGTGACACCTGTCACTCAGAGTGGGCGCGTGTCTCACTGTAACCAATCATAGGCGCCGGTGGGCGGGGAAAGCAGGGAATACGAGATTGTTTAATGGGCGGCCGGCTTTTTCAAAACAGTAAAAGCCGCCGGAGCAGTGTGAACGCCGTGCAGCGCCGGGGATCGGGGATCGGTGAGTATATGAGAGAGGGCTGCTAACTTCAGTAATTTAGGAGATTAGCGGTCACCGGTGAGTCCTTCACAGGTGACCGCTAATCAGGACGCGACACAGACAGAGCCGCAGCATGACAATGAAGTTGGGTGAAGTTCACCCGAGTTCATTCTGACAGTGCGGCTCTGTCTGTGTCTGCTGTCATCTGCCATTCAGCTCTGCTACATGGCTGTCTGTGTCTGCTGTCATCTGCCATTCAGCTCTGCTACATGGCTGTCTGTGTCTGCTGTCATCTGCCATTCAGCTCTGCTACATGGCTGTCTGTGTCTGCTGTCAGCGGCCATGTAGCAGAGCTGAATTGGCAGATGACATAGTAAAAACGCATCCCTACACATTACACACGCTTGGCAAGTCAATAAATAAAAAAAAAAAAAAAAGGTGCCCAATGCATACGTCACAGAACACATGATCTAAAGGATCGCACATAACATTGATCAATTTAACATAGACTACTAACGCTCGTGTGACAGCAAATGAACGACCTACGTGTGATCTCATAAGATCCCGTATGCAACCTGGGCGTGTCACATCGCAAATGCGATTGTACAACTAATTGCAACGTGTAAAGTGGGCTTTAGTCACACAACTGATTGTGACTGATGCAAAACAACGGAAGTGTGAACTTTAGCCTAAAGCGGGCTTTACACGCTACGACATCGCTAATGCGGAGTCGTTGGGGTCACGGATTTTGTGACGCACATCCGGCCGCATTAGCGATGCCGTTGCGTGTGACATCGTTTAGCGATTTTGCATCGTTGCAAAACCGTGCAAAATCGCTAATCGGCGACACGGGGGTCCATTCCCAATTATCGTTACTGCAGCAGTAACGAGGTTGTTCGTCGCTCCTGCGGCAGCACACATCGCTGCGTGTGACGCCGCAGGAGCGAGGAAGCTCTCCCTACCAGCCTCCCGGCCGCTATGCGGAAGGAAGGAGGTGGGCGGGATGTTACGTCCCGCTCATCTCCGCCCCTCCGCTGCTATTGGGCGGCGGTTCAGTGACGTTTCAGTGACGTCGCTGTGACGCCGCACAAACCGCCCCCTTAGAAAGGAGGCGGTTCGCCGGTCACAGCGACGTCGCCGGACAGGTAAGTATGTGTGACGGCTCTGGGCGATGTTGTGCGGCACGGGCAGCGATATGCCCGTGTCGCGCAACAGATGGGGGCGGGTACCCACACTAGCGATATCGGGACCGATATCGCAGTGTGTAAAGTAGCCTTAAGGCTAGGTTCACACTTCCATTGTTTTGCTTCAGTCACAATCTGTCACCTTGAGGAATTACGGTATCCTGCAAAATATTTTGCAGGATTCCAGTTTTTCCCCATAGACGTCTATTAGCGACGGATTGCGACTGATGACCCTGCGTTGCATCCGCTGCGTCGTGGTCAGTCATTTTTTGACTGACCGCCGGGTGGGAGCAACGCAGAATGTAACGTTTTTTCAGCAGCGCCATCCGTAGGATTTCGCTGCGCATGCGCTCTCTGGCTCCCTGCACGCGTAACCAGGATACACATCAGGTAACCAAGCAATGCGCTTTGGTTAGTTACCCGATATTTACACTGGTTAAGGGTGCAGGGAGCCCGCGCTAAGCGGTGTACGCTGGTAACCAAGATAAATATCGGGTAACCAAGCAAAAAGTGCTTTGCTTTTACCCAATATTTATCCTGGATACGTGTGCAGGGAGCCCGACACTTCCCCGCTCGGCTCCGCCCCCTCCCGCACTCAGCATGTATACACACACACACTCACCTGTCCTGCAGTCCCCGCGGCACTGACGTCTTCAGCGCCACGGCCCCGCTCGGCTTCACCCACCCCGAACTCCGCTCCCCGCACACAACGGAGTCCGACAATGAAATTCTGTTCATTGTCATCCGTTGTACAACGCATCAGTCACATGCGTCAAGCGACGCATGTGACTGATGCAAAACAACGCAAGTGTGAACCTAGCCTAAGTCGGATGTTTCTATGATTAGTGAACTACATTTATAAACCTTTCATAACCTTTTAAACATTTATTGACAAATACATCAAGTTAATGCAAGGACTCAATATTTACAGTGTTAACCTTAAAGGGAAGCGGTCAGGTCCCTCATGCGTTCTGACCTACGAGCGGGGTGATGTGTGGCCTAGTAACCCCTTCCTACCCATCCCTGTGTTGTAATATTGCGGAATATGAATGTATAAAAAAGTTTTATAACTTACATATTCCGTATGTAAATAAGCACAGGGACTAGTCCCCTGGGCGTCGCTTCTCCCCGTGGCAATTTGCCTTCTCTCCGTGGTATTATGTCCCCATGGGCGTTTGCATGCTTTCCATGGTATTACGCCCCTGTGGACGTGATATCATGGATTTACATGAGTAATGTCACCGTCAGCTCTTTGAGAATCCGCGCATGCGCGCTTACCATTCCCGCAGCCTTGTTATCTGGGTGCATGCGTCTCGGCTTCAGACATTGCTTTGCGCATGCGCAGAAGACTCCTCCTGCGGTTCCGACCATGCACAGAGCGCGTATGACGCCGAGAAGCAAGCACCCGGATAACAAGGCTGCGGGAATGGCAAGATCTCAAGGAGCTGACGGTGACATCACTCATGACATCACTCCCACAGGGCGAAGCGACGCCCAAGGGACTAGACCCTCTGATCATTTACATAGGGAAGGAACATGTAGGTTATAAAAAAAATGTTATACATTCATATTACAACACAGGGATGGGTAGGAAGGGGTTACTAGGCCACACATCAACCTACTTGTAGATCAGAACGCGTGTGGGACCTGACCGCTTCCCTTTAGGGTATGTGCCCACGATCAGCACTCACTGCATCCTGGTCCTGACCTGCAGGGCCGCGCGTCTCCTCCGCAGGAGATCACAGGAGACCGCAGCGCCTCGTACCCATGAACAGGGTGCAGTGCGCTGCGGTCTCCTGCTGTGTTCTCCCTACGGAGGACGCATGCGAATCCACAGCAAACAATTGACATGCTGCGGTCTGGAAACACGCTCCGCAGGTCAGTGTTTGCTGCGGAAAAAACAAGCACAGTGGGCACAGGATTTCTAGAAATCCCATCCTCTGTTCTTGTCCTGTACAATGCAGTGTTTTGGACCATATCACTGTGACCACTCCACACAAGAGAAGAGACACTGTCTGGGACTTCTATACCTTCAAGGGCATGAAGGGTTAATTATTACAGGGGTACTCCTATTTCATAAACTGCATATCGCTAGGATATGTCATCACTTAGTGATTTGGGGGAGGGTCCGACCTCTCAGACCTGCACTGATCCTCAGAAGGAACAGGCTGCACTATGCAATCGGTGCTGTTGCCACGTCACTGCTTTTTAGTGTATGGCGTTGCTCCCCCCCCCCCTTAAATATACAGTTGAAACCAGAAGTTTACATACACTATCTATAATGACACATCTACAGGTTTTTCCCTCCGCTCTCTATACAGACACATCTGCAGGTCTTTCCCTCTGCTCTCTATACAGACACATCTGCAGGTTTTTCCCTTCCCTCTCTATACAGACACATCTGCAGGTTTTTCCCTCCACTCTCTATAAAGACACATCTGCAGGTTTTTCCCTTCCCTCTCTATACAGATACATCTGCAGGTTTTTCCCACCGCTCTCTATACAGACACATCTGCAGGTTTTTCTCTCCGCTCTCTATACAGACACATCTGCAGGTTTTTCCCTCCGCTCTCTATACAGACACATCTGCAGGTTTTTCCCTTCCCTCTCTATACAGACACATCTGCAGGTTTTTCCCACCGCTCTCTATACAGACACATCTGCAGGTTTTTCCCTTCCCTCTCTATACAGACACATCTGCAGGTTTTTCCCACCGCTCTCTATACAGACACGTCTGCAGGTTTTTCCCACCTCTCTCTATACAGACACATCTGCAGGTTTTTCTCTCCGCTCTCTATACAGACACATCTGCAGGTTTTTCCCACCGCTCTCTATACAGACACATCTGCAGGTTTTTCTCTCTGCTCTCTATACAGACACATCTGCAGGTTTTTCCCTCCGCGCTCTATACAGACACATCTGCAGGTTTTTCTCTCTGCTCTCTATACAGACACATCTGCAGGTTTTTCCCTCCGCGCTCTATACAGACACATCTGCAGGTTTTTCCCACCGCTCTCTATACAGATACATCTGCAGGTTTTTCCCACCGCTCTCTATACAGACACATCTGCAGGTTTTTCTCACTATCTGATATGGAATCAGAATAAACCTTTCCCGTTTTAGGTCAATTAGGAACCAAAATTATTCATATTTGCCAAATGCCAGAATAATGAGAGAGAGAATGTTTTAAGACATGTTTATTACTTTCTGCAAAGTCAAATGTTTTCCTCCATGTCATTAGTATTTGGTGCCATTGCTCTTACACTGTGTGACTTGGGGAAAACGTTTTGGATCCTTCCACAAGCTTCTCACAATAGTTGGTAGGAATTTGGGCCTATTCCTCCTGACAGAACTTGAGCCATGTTTGGAGGTCGCCGCTCGCACCAGTCTCTTCAGCTTTGCCCTTAAATTTTCAGTAGGACTGAGATCAGGGCTTTGTGATAGCCACTCCAAAACATTGACTGTGTTATCCTTAAGCCACTGTGTAACCAGTTTGGCAGTAGCTTCAGGTCATTTGTCCATTTGGAGGACCTATTTCTGCCCAAGCTTTAAGTTCCTGGCTGATGTCTTGAGATGTTGCTTCAGTATTGCCACACAATCTTCTTTCCTTGTGATGCCATCTATTTTATGAAGTGCACCGGTCCCTCCTGCAGCAAAACAACCCCACAACATGATGCTGTCGCCCCGTGTGTCACAGTTGGGATGGTGTTCTTGGGCTTCAAAGCTTCTCCCTTTTTCCTCCAAACGTAGCGATGGTCATTATGGCCAAAGAGGTCAATTTTAGTTTCATCAGACCACAAGACACATGTCCAAAAATTAATGTCTAATGCCGGCGTCACACGGTACGATATATCGGGCGATATGTCGTCGGGGTCACGTCGTAAGTGACGCACATCCGGCATCGTTGGATGTATCGTACCGTGTGACACCTCTGAACGACTGTGAAGGAGCAAAAATACTCACCTTATTGTTGCTCGTTGACACGTCGTTCATTTCCATAATATCGTCCCACCTTCTCTGTGCCGGTTGTTCATCGTTCCTGCGGCAGCACACATCGCTCCATGTGACACCCCGGGAACGATGAACACAGCTTACCTGCGTCCCGCCAGCAATGCGGGAGGAGGAGGTGGGCGGGATGTTTACATCCCGCTCATCTCCGCCCCTCCGCTTCTATTGGCCGGCCGCTGTGTGACGCCGAACGTCCCTCCCACTTCAGGAAGTGGATGTTCGCCGCCCACAGCGAGGTCGTTCGGGAAGTAAGTGCGTGTGACGGGGGTTAACGACTCTGTGCGCCACGGGCAACTAATTGCCCGTGACGCACAAACGACGGGGGCGGGTGCGATCGCTTATGCGATCGCACGATAGATCGTACTGTGTGACGCCGGCCTTAGTTCCTGTGTGCATTTTCAAACATTAATCTGGCTTTTTTATGTGTCTTTTGGAGTAATGGCTTCTTTCTTGCAGAGTGGCTTTTCAGCCCATGTTGATATTGTACTCATTTCACTGTGGATAATGACATAATCTTACTACCTTCCGCCAGCATCTTCACAAGGTATTTGGCTTTTGTTCTTGGCTTGATATCCACATGTCTGACCAAAGCATGTTCATCTCTGGTACACAGAACCCGTCTCCTTCCTGAGTGGTATGGTGGCTGGATTTTCCCATCTTGTTTGTACTTGCATATAATTCTTTGTACAGATGAATGAGGCACCTTCAGGTATCTGGAAATTGCACCCAAGGATGAACCAGACTTGTACAAGAACATAATTCTCTTCCTGAGATCTTGACTGATTTCTTTTGAGTTTCTCATGATGCTACACAAAGAAGCCATGTGTTTCAGGTGTGCATTACAATACATCCACAGGTGTGTCTCTAATTAACTCAGATGTTGCCAATGAACCTATCAGAAGCTTCCAAAAACATGACATCATCATATGGGCAGTTCCATATTGTTTAAAGGCATAGTACTCTTAGTGTATATAACTTTTGACTTTGCAGAAAGTAATAAAAATGCCTTAAAACATTCTCTCTCATTATTCCGATATTTGGCAAATATAAATAATATTGGTTCCTAATTGTCCTAAAATGGGAAAGTTTTATTATTATTTTATGTTAGATAGTGAGAAAAACCTGCGGATGTGTCTATACAGGGAGGAGGGAAAAATCTGCAGATGTGTCTTTATAGAGAACAGAGGGGAAAACCTGCAGATGTGTCTGTGTAGAGAGCGGAGGTAAAAACCTGCAGATGTGTCTTTTTAGATAGTGTATGTAAACCTTTGGTATCAACTGTATCTCCTGAAACTGAATGGAGTAGATCTTTTTACAATACTTTAACAGTTGAAAGGGTTAAACAGTTGTATTATTTTATGCTGTTATTATTAGCAGGTTTATATTTCATTATTTTTTCTTTTTTTTATAGCGGACTACACAATGATGGAGGGGCTTACATCCTGCCTGAGTGACATGCTGGACAGCGTGAAGGTAGCACAAGCCAAACTGGACAACAGCCCCTTTTCCATGGGAGAATTTTTGAAAAAAGTGGGCATCTCAAGTAATCAGCCAACCGTAGTGATGGGTCGCAAGCAATACAAGTGCGATTTATGCAATCGTAGCTTTTCGGACGCTTCCAACTTGAGACGTCACAAGAACATTCACACAGGCCTGAGGCCTTATGTGTGTGATATATGTGGCAGTAGCTTCCGTCAAAAATCCCAGCTGGACCGCCACCATTTGGTGCACACAGGGGAGCGACCCTATCGTTGTCCCTTTTGTACTAAAGGATTTAGGGACTCTACTGAGCTAAGGATTCACTTTCGGGTGCACACAGGCGAGAGGCCTTACACCTGTCCCATCTGCCAAAAAACCTTTTCTCGTATCTGCTATATGAGGAGACATCAGGATAAGCATGTAAAGATGTTGGTACAAGAACCCGAAAACTGTCATTTGGTCACCTCTACTAATGAGAACGAGGCGATTCCTCAAGAATTTCAGTGTTCCTACTGCATTCGATCGTTTAAGACAAAGAAAGACCTTGATGTCCATCGCCCTGTACATTTCAAGATGGGACCCTCGGGGCAGAAACTTTACGAATGTGTCGAATGCAAGAAGTGTTTCAACAATTCCTCGAATCTGAGAAAGCATGTGATCATCCATACGGGGAAGAAACCTTACACCTGTAACATCTGCAATCAATCTTTTCGGCAGGCCACCCATCTTCAGCGCCACTACTTGGTCCATACGGGGGAGAGGCCTTTCAAATGTTCTATGTGCCACAAAGGTTTTCGAGATACCAGTGACTTGTTAAAGCATCAATATGTTCATACTGGTGAAAATCCCAATCCGCTCCCCATCTGGCATAACGCTAGAATGCAAAGACAGAGGCGTAGGGGTGAAGGGTTCAGTCTTGAAGTCACCCCTTTGTCTACACCTCAGTCCATGCCTACTGTCGACGAAGACTCTTATGGTGTAAGGATGAAAGAAGAAGACCCACCTGGCAAAAATCATTGGAAAAATGATGACCCCGTACAAGGCAAGAATTTAAAATGCAGCCTCTGCGGCAAGTATTTTACTCGTATTTCGAGCCTCCATCGTCATTACTTGATGCATACGGGTTATCGGCCTTTCAGTTGTCCTATTTGTGGTAGGACTTTTCAGCAGCTCACTCATCTCGATCGGCACAAGCAGATCCACAGCAGAGACCAACGTTATCATTGCGCAACCTGCCGGAAAGCTTTTCGAGAGTCCAGTGAGCTCCTACACCACCAGCAGGTCCATACGAAGGATCAATCGGACGGTTGTCACCACAATGATGGAACTCCTTCTCAAATGTCTTACCTAAAGACCCATCAGATATGTCACAGATGGGAGGCCTGTGAGGACAGTGACATTTTGGTTGATGTTGACGATGGAAACTCAATAGAAGTTGTGTTGGTCTAAACTGGTGTCATCACCAGATAAAAAATTTTCGATTAGTAATTTCAACAATATGCACTGCCCTGGTCCGGCTTCCAGTCTGGTCATCCATGGCAGCAGATCAAGTCTACCTTGACTTCTGCAGCCAGGATAGTGGAGGCCTTTGTTGTTTGGTAGGCCCATGACATTGGGGAGTTTAGTAAACTCCGGCCGGACAATTGAAGACATCTGGCTGCTAGAAAGGACGCCAGACCAGAGCAGTGTGAATATTTTTGCTCAACTCTTGCAATATCCACAGGTAGTAGAGAAGTTCTTGCAGCCACAATTACTCCTAGGTTCCTGCACCGTCCATCTTGAAATATGTAATTTTTGCCATCGGTTGTCAAGAAATATCAAACCTATACTTCAATGAGTTCCGAACATTTTTTTTTTTACATTGACGATATAAATACAATCCTTCCTGTAAACATTTCTTGACTCCATGGTTTATCACTTTATAGTTTTGCATCAAAATGTTCCTCTCATGTATGAAGAATAGTTAACTAGGAGCCATGTTTGTGGTATCTGAGCTGGAGAACGTGACATCTGACGTCTGTACGTGTAGATTCAGGTTGTTGCTGTAGAATTGAAATAATGTGCATTATAAGACAATAAAAAAAAATCTTAAATCTCCATGGGCAGCTGTGAGAAATAAATGGTATACGCAAGCCGAAGCCATAATTAATAGCTGGTTCAGATGAATATCTTACTGTCACAAAGACTATAGGATTGCGGGGAACCAGGGCTCCTAAGCTGACCCTCAAGCTAGGTGGCCCTATGCTATCCCAAACCTCAGGGATACTCTTAATGGTGGAGAGGTCTGAGTCTCCTTCCTGGCCCAGTTCCTGACCAGTCCTGATCAGATTCTCCCTCTCTCTCCCTACAGTGAGATATGGGACAGGAGTGGGATGAAATCCACAGATCAAGGCCCCCTTCACACGTCTGTGATTCTGGTATGTATGTTGCTGTTTTTACACCTATCGGAATCATGGACATACGCAGACCCATTATAATCATTGGGTCTGCACACACATCATGATTTCTCACTGGCCGTATTTCCATGCAGCACACATGCATGTCCATGTGTTCTGCATGGAGACAAGTCCGTTTTTCTCTGGCATAACTGATGTGAAATGGTCCACACAGTGGTGTGATCCATGTGACACGTACCAGATAAAACACATATCTTTGAAATAAAATGATTTTTATACTCACCTGTCTCCAGCGATGTTGTCTCCGGCCGCTGCTGTCTCCTGCTTCCAGACCGACTAATGATACTCATGAATATTCACTGCACCGAGACCCAGAAGCTGCAGCAGAGGGGAGACAGCAGTGGACAGAGGCAGCAGAGCTGGAAACATCAGCACCATGGATGGCAGCGACGGGGACAGGTGAGTATAGGAGTGCCTGATCTCCATGTGCCATCAAGGATAGCACACGGAGAACCCACGTGTGTCAAAATCACGGCACATGGAGGGCCAAATGCATCTTTAACACGTCAGTGAAAAATGTGTGTGCTTTTGACTGATGTGTGAAAGAGGCCAAAGACACATGTGAAAACCAAAACTGTGTCACACAGCACGCACACACAAAGGTAAAGACTATAAGAGATTCAGGAGGAAAAACAAGAGCAGGAAGGAAGTGCAAAACAGGGGTAACTCCACAACTGCACCCAGCAATGAGCACAACTTTCACCAGATGGTCTGTGAGGTGTCCCAGACTAACATAAGATAAGCTATAGCTGGCATGGGTGTAATCCTGTACGCCCAGTGTCAGTGTCTTAATCCTGTACCCCCAGTGTCAGCGTCTTAATCCTGTACCCCCAGTGTCAGCGTCTTAATCCTGTACCCCCAGTGTCAGCGTCTTAATCCTGTACCCCCAGTGTCAGCGTCTTAATCCTGTACCCCCAGTGTCAGCGTCTTAATCCTGTACCCCCAGTGTCAGCGTCTTAATCCTGTACCCCCAGTGTCAGCGTCTTAATCCTGTACCCCCAGTGTCAGCGTCTTAATCCTGTACCCCCAGTGTCAGCGTCTTAATCCTGTACCCCCAGTGTCAGCGTCTTAATCCTGTACCCCCAGTGTCAGCGTCTTAATCCTGTACCCCCAGTGTCAGCGTCTTAATCCTGTACCCCCAGTGTCAGCGTCTTAATCCTGTACCCCCAGTGTCAGCGTCTTAATCCTGTACCCCCAGTGTCAGCGTCTTAATCCTGTACCCCCAGTGTCAGCGTCTTAATCCTGTACCCCCAGTGTCCGCGTCAGTATCTTCGGCTATATGTAATTACTCTTCAGGGGTCTCTATATGTGATGATACTACAGGAGGGGCCTCAGTATAAATACTGTATAGGTAAAAAAGAAAATACATGATCTGCCTATAGAGCAGTATTGTCAGAATAAACAGGATTAGTAAAGGGTTTATCCAACATGTAACTGTGACGCCCTGGCAAAACCAGATAGTCACAAAAGTGTCCATCCTCCTTGTTACCACCAAAACCCACACTCAGGTACAACACACAGCCATTAAAGCCTAGCCACTCCCTCATGATAATAAGGACACACCAGTGGGCGGGATCAGGCGGATGAGAGCGCCCACCTAGGGGTCCTGAGGTGTCAGGGGCGGGAACACAACAGAACAGTGGAAGTCGAAGTTGAAGGGGAGGTTGAAGTTGGAGTTTGGAGTTGAAGTGTAGTCAGGGGTAGGAGACCTTGGACTACCCAGCTAGGTGACAGACACTGAACAGGGCCACAGGCGACAGAGATCCGGTTGCGGGAGACCTAAACTGGACCGGAGCAGGGTTGTAGCCCGCCAGTGCCGACAGCAGGGAATCTGGTCCGGAGGCCGTGCACAGACGGGGTGCCTGGACCCTAGGACGAGGAAGGTTGCATGCCCCCTTGTTAATTAACCAGCAGAGGACGAGGTTTCAGGCCTTGTTTTCCAGACGCCCAGAGAGCGAAACGGAAGCCCAACGCGGGGGATAGGGTGTCCGTCACAACCTACAGAGATCCCAAGGTTCAGATTTTGCGGGCCACAGCTCCCAAATACACACAGAACCGGGAGTGGACTTTTCCGTTCCATGCGAAGTCGTCCATCAGGAAAGACAAACACAGCGTGCAGGAGGAAGTGACACCTGTTCACTAACCCGGGTGTGGGACCCAAATACACCCTCAAATGGCAGCCGGTCACTGGCAACTTGGTTTACCACTGGACTTGTGTGAAATTACTGAACAGCGAGTACACCATTGACCCCCGGTCCAATCCGGCGCGCCACTTCCAGCAGCCATCACTCCCGTTTTTAGACCACGGGCCCCGGGACTACATCTCCCCTACCCGTGGAGGGGATCCCATCTGGCTGCCCCACTCCATCAGCCCGGGCACCCCATCACCAGGCAGCGGCGGTGCTAACATCCCTCACCGCAACCCACGGGTGGCGTCACCGACACAACACATCCCCTTTCTGACGGTTGTGAGGACGGGCGGCCGTGCAAGCCCGGATCCGGTCACCACTCGAGCCGCAGCAGCAACCCGGATCCGAGCAGGTCCCCGAGAGAAACGGCAGCGGCCCCCGCCCGCAACATAACACTAATGTGGAAACCATAGTGCGGCTTTTCTAGGCCTCTGTCCCCACAGAATGACTGGTCACATCCAGTACAGACACTGGGGCCGATCATTACTGATAACTATGTAATGTGTGACGGTGGAAAGAGAAGAGAATTCACCAGAGTCTCCACATGGAAGAGTGTATGGAGGGTAATGCCTCACACCGCCACACACTGACTCTATAGGGCAGACCTGGGCAAGGGGTGGCCCGCGGGCCACATCCGGCCCGCCTACTCTCTGTGACCGGCCCGCCTGGCTCAGGGCGTCCTTGCTGGCCGGTCACTGATGAGGGCAATCTGACCTGTTGTCCGGAGCTCCAGGCTCCGGGAGGCGCGTGGTCAGATTGCCCTCATCACACGCTGCGTGCCGAGCAGGGAACAGAGGACAGATCCTGCAGTGAACGCAGGAATCTCTCCTCTGTTCCCTGTCCGGCACCTTTTTCTGTGACACGCGCGCCCTGATATCGTCAGTACGGCGCGCATGTCTCATTTGAAAAGTTCCCGCCCGGCAGGAGAAGAAGCTGCAGCGGCGGGGCCTGTACGGAGAGAGGCAGCGGCTCCTAGGAATACAGCGTCGGCGCAGCCTGGGCATGTGAAGGAGAAGCAGCTCAGCGGAGGGCCCGTACGGAGGTGCCTGAGGAGGGGACAATAAGAAGAGAGGTGAGTGGTTACTAGTAACCTGTGGGACAATGGGGGGCGGGGAGGGGGGTAACTGTTGACAAATATTTGGGGTGTAGTGGTGTAGTATAATACAGGTGTATATAGGGGTGTAGTATAATACAGGTGTATATAGGGGTGTAGTATAATACAGGTGTATATGGGGCTGTAGTGCTGTAGTATAATACAGGTGTAGTATAATACAGGTGTATATAGGGGTGTAGTATAATACAGGTGTATATAGGGGTGTAGTGCTGTAGTATAATACAGGTGTAGTATAATACAGGTGTATATAGGGGTGTAATATAATACAGGTGTATATAGGAGTGTAGTGGTGTAGTATATAGTGGTGTGTGTGTATATAGGAGTGTAGTATAATACAGGTGTATGTAGTGGTGTAGTATAATACAGGTGTATATAGGAGTGTAGTGGTGTAGTATATAGTGGTGTGTGTATATAGGAGTGTAGTATAATACAGGTGTATGTAGTGGTGTAGTATAATACAGGTGTATATAGGGGTGTAGTATAATACAGGTGTATATAGGGGTGTAGTATAATACAGGTGTATATAGGGGTGTAGTATAATACAGGTGTATATAAGGGTGTAGTATAATACAGGTGTATAAAGGGGTGTAGTGGTGTAATATAATACAGGTGTATATAGGGGTGTAGTGGTGTAGTATAATACAGGTGTATATAGGGGTGTAGTGCTGTAGTATAATACAGGTGTAGTATAATACAGGTGTATGTAGTGGTGTAGTATAATACAGGTGTATATAGGAGTGTAGTGGTGTAGTATATAGTGGTGTGTGTATATAGGAGTGTAGTATAATACAGGTGTATGTAGTGGTGTAGTATAATACAGGTGTATATAGGGGTGTAGTATAATACAGGTGTATATAGGGGTGTAGTATAATACAGGTGTATATAGGGGTGTAGTATAATACAGGTGTATATAGGGGTGTAGTATAATACAGGTGTATATAGGGGTGTAGTATAATACAGGTGTATATAAGGGTGTAGTATAATACAGGTGTATAAAGGGGTGTAGTGGTGTAATATAATACAGGTGTATATAGGGGTGTAGTGGTGTAGTATAATACAGGTGTATATAGGGGTGTAGTATAATACAGGTGTATATAGGGGTGTAGTGCTGTAGTATAATACAGGTGTATATAGGGGTGTAGTATAATACAGGTGTATATAGGGGTGTAGTATAATACAGGTGTATATAGGGGTGTAGTTGGTGTATATAGGGGTGTAGTATAATACAGGTGTATATAGGGGTGTAGTGATGTAGTATATAGTGGTATAGTATATAGAGGTGTAGTTTATTACAGGTGTAGTATGTGGCGGGTGTAGTGATGTAGTATATGGGGATTGTGTGTGTATGTATGTATACATTGTGTGTATGTGTATATATACACACACAGTATATATGCGTGTGTGTATACAGTTAGGTCCAGAAATATTTGGACAGTGACACAAGTTTTGTTATTTTAGATGTTTACAAAAACATGTTCAGAAATACAATTATATATATAATATGGGCTGAAAGTGCACACTCCCAGCTGCAATATGAGAGTTTTCACATCCAAATCGGAGAAAGGGTTTAGGAATCATAGCTCTGTAATGCATAGCCTCCTCTTTTTCAAGGGACCAAAAGTAATTGGGACTCTAAGGGCTGCAATTAACTCTGAAGGCGTCTCCCTCGTTAACCTGTAATCAATGAAGTAGTTGAAAGGTCTGGGGTTGATTACAGGTGTGTGGTTTTGCATTTGGAAGCTGTTGCTGTGACCAGACAATATGCGGTCTAAGGAACTCTCAATTGAGGGGAAGCAGAACATCCTGAGGCTGAAAAAAAAGAAAAAATCCATCAGAGAGATAGCAGACATGCATGGAGTAGCAAAATCAACAGTCGGGTACATTCTGAGAAAAAAGGAATTGACTGGTGAGCTTGGGATTTCAAAAAGGCCTGGGCGTCCACGGATGACAACAGTGGTGGATGATCGCCGCATACTTTCTTTGGTGAAGAAGAACCCGTTCACAACATCAACTGAAGTCCAGAACACTCTCAGTGAAGTAGGTGTATCTGTCTCTAAGTCAACAGTAAAGAGAAGACTTCATGAAAGTAAATACAAAGGGTTCACATCTAGATGCAAACCATTCATCAATTCCAAAAATAGACAGGCCAGAGTTAAATTTGCTGAAAAACACCTCATGAAGCCAGCTCAGTTCTGGAAAAGTATTCTATGGACAGATGAGACAAAGATCAACCTGTACCAGAATGATGGGAAGAAAAAAGTTTGGAGAAGAAAGGGAACGACACATGATCCAAGGCACACCACATCCTCTGTAAAACATGGTGGAGGCAACGTTATGGCATGGGCATGCATGGCTTTCAATGGCACTGGGTCACTTGTGTTTATTGATGACATAACAGCAGACAAGAGTAGCCGGATGAATTCTGAAGTGTACCGGGATATACTTTCAGCCCAGATTCAGCCAAATGCCGCAAAGTTGATCGGACGGCGCTTCATAGTACAGATGGACAATGACCCCAAGTTTACAGCCAAAGCTACCCAGGAGTTCATGAGTGCAAAAAAGTGGAACATTCTGCAATGGCCAAGTCAATCACCAGATCTTAACCCAATTGAGCATGCATTTCACTTGCTCAAATCCAGACTTAAGACGGAAACACACCCACAAACAAGCAAGACCTGAAGGCTGCGGCTGTAAAGGCCTGGCAAAGCATTAAGAAGGAGGAAACCCAGCGTTTGGTGATGTCCATGGGTTCCAGACTTAAGGCAGTGATTGCCTCCAAAGGATTCGCAACAAAATATTGAAAATAAAAATATTTTGTTTGGGTTTGGTTTATTTGTCCAATTACTTTTGACCTCCTAAAATGTGGAGTGTTTGTAAAGAAATGTGACAATTCCTACAATTTCTATCAGGTATTTTTGTTCAAACCTTCAAATTAAACGTTACAATCTGCACTTGAATTCTGTTGTAGAGGTTTCATTTCAAATCCAATGTGGTGGCATGCAGAGCCCAACTCGCGGAAATTGTGTCACTGTCCAAATATTTCTGGACCTAACTGTATATGCGTGTGTATGTATGTATATATATATATATATATATATATATATATATATTAGTGTATATGTAGAACCGAGTGAATTAGATTAGTCCGGCCCTCGAAAACCATCCCAACTTCTCATGCGGCCCCATGGGAAAATTAATTGCCCACCCCTGATATAGGGGATTTCCCTGTATGGTGGAGAGATCGGGGCAGAGGGGATTCATTTTAGTCATCTTTTCCATGTGAAGATGCTGGATAACATTTTGCTTCTTTTTGAATATTGTTTGGCTGATGGACCCGGTGGTTTATACCGAGGACAAGGAACGTCCGTGGGTAAGAAAAACTGCGACTGACTGTAAATCACAGATTCCATTATTAACCACATAAGATGCTACAAGAAATCCTGTGCTATCTGCAGGCACAGGACAGGTCCATTTTACCCACTGGTTTGCTAAAAGGCGCATGTTATAGTCAGAGAAGCCGAAAATGATCAAGTAATAAAAATGTTTATGGTAGCTATAGTGTGGACCCCTAGATTCAATTTCACTGGTAGACCTCTGGCACCCCAGTCCAACCCAGTACATACATACACACACATACATATATATACATACATACACACACACATGCTTACTGTACATAAATACACACACATACATACACATACTGTACATACATACACGAACATACATATATACATACATACATACACACACATACTGTACATACATACACACACATGCATACACACACTGTACATACACACACACACGCATACTATACATACATACACACAAACACATACATACAGTCATATGAAAAAGTTTGGGCACCCCTAATAATGTTAACCTTTTTTCTTTATAACAATTTGGGTTTTTGCAGCAGCTATTTCAGTTTCATATATCTAATAACTGATGGACTCAGTAATATTTCTGGATTAAATGAGGTTTATTGTACTAACAGAAAATGTGCAATCCGCATTTAAACAAAATTTGACAGGTGCAAAAGTATGGGCACCCTTATCAATTTCTTGATTTGAACCCTCCTAACTACTTTTTACTGACTTACTGAAGCACTAAATTGGTTTTGTAACCTCATTGAGCTTTGAGCTTCATAGGCAGGTGTATCCAATCATGAGAAAAGGTATTTAAGGTGGCCACTTGCAAGTTGTTCTCCTATTTGAATCTCCTATGAAGAGTGGCATCATGGGCTCCTCAAAACAACTCTTACATTATCTGAAAACAAAGATTACTCAACATAGTTGTTCAGGGGAAGGTACAAAAAGTTGTCTCAGAGATTTAAACTGTCAGTTTCCACTGTGAGGAACATAGTAAGGAAATGGAAGAACACAGGTACAGTTCTTGTTAAGCCCAGAAGTGGCAGGCCAAGAAAAATATCAGAAAGGCAGAGAAGAAGAATGGTGAGAACAGTCAAGGACAATCCACAGACCACCTCCAAAGACCTGCAGCATCATCTTGCTGCAGATGGTGTCAATGTGCATCAGTCAACAATACAGCGCACTTTTCACAAGGAGAAGCTGTATGGGAGAGTGATGCGAAAGAAGCCGTTTCTGCAAGCACGCCACAAACAGAGCCGCCTGAGGTATGCAAAAGCACATTTGGACAAGCCAGTTACATTTTGGAAGAAGGTCCTGTGGACTGATGAAACAAAGATTGAGTTGTTTGGTCATACAAAAAGGCGTTATGCATGGAGGCAAAAAACCACAGCATTCCAAGAAAAGCACTTGCTACCCACAGTAAAATTTGGTGGAGGTTCCATCATGTTTTGGAGCTGTGTGGCCAATGCCGGCACCGGGAATCTTGTTAAAGTTGAGGGTCGCATGGATTCAGCTCAGTATCAGCAGATTCTTGACAATAATGTGCAAGAATCAGTGACGAAGTTGAAGTTACGCAGGGGATGGATATTTCAGCAAGACAATGATCCAAAACACCGCTCCAAATCTACTCAGGCATTCATGCAGATGAACAATTACAATATTCTGGAATGGCCATCCCAGTCCCCAGACCTGAATATCATTGAACATCTGTGGGATGATGTGAAGCGGCTGTCCATGCTCGGCGACCATCAAACTTAACTGAACTGGAATTGTTTTGTAAACAGGAATGGTCAAATATCCCTTCATCCAGGATCCAGGAACTCATTAAAAGCTACAGGAAGCGACTAGAGGCTGTGATTTTTGCAAAAGGAGGATCTACAAAATATTAATGTCACTTTTATGTTGAGGTGCCCATACTTTTGCACCTGTTAAATTTTGTTTAAATGCGGATTGCACATTTTCTGTTAGTACAATAAACCTCATTTCAATCCAGAAATATTACTCAGTCCATCAGTTATTAGATATATGAAACTGAAATAGCAAAAACCCAAATTGTTATAAAGAAAAAAGGTTAACATTAATAGGGGTGCCCAAACTTTTTCATATGACTGTACATACATTCATACATATGACTCGCCCACCCCAGGGCCGGGCCGGACTAGACCGGGGGTAGTCAGTGGTGGCGGGGCCCGACTCCGTGACCCTGGCGGGGTCAATTGAAAGTGGCACTATTTAAGGTCTATAATGTATATTCGTGACGCCACCTGTGGATTGCGGCTAAGGAGCCGCCGCTGCTGGACAGGACCTCCGGGGCTGATGTAATGGCAGCTATGGTGGTTCTGCTCCCCACAGGTGGAGCGGTGCCCCGGGGCAACCGTTGGTGCTCGTGAGAGTCTATGGTGTTAGAGATGGTGCGGTGCAGATTAAAGGAGGCAACACCAGAGGGTGCAGTTTCAAGATCTTTACTCACTGTTTCTTTCAGTTGCGCAGACTGGTTAGCCCACAGTATGCTGGGATCCACTGTCAGGGACCTTCGACGATCCCGGGTAGACCTGGGAAAAGATGCCGGTGCACTCTTCTATTTGTGTCTCTTTCCTCAGCTGTCCTCAAAGCCTTGACTTCTCTGGATAAACCTGTCTTGGCCTCCACTATAGGTTCTGGACAAGAAGGCTTGCCTGGATGGTACTTTGCCCTCTTCCCAGGGGTTCTACAGTGGGCTGTGGCCCTGGGCGCTTGCAACCACCCTGGGCCTCGGTGTCTACCTTAGGAAATGACTTCTCTTCCTCCAGTTTCTAGGGACCGTTCCCTGTATGCAGCTTGATCCCTCCACCTGATCTTTCTGTGGAACAGGCCCTGTGCTTGAAAGCCTTTTCAGTGGCCCTGGAATCCTTTCTGTTGTTCACTGCTGTGGTGTCACCTGGAACTAGCTCGGCCCCAGGGTCTCCACCAGGAAGTGTCACTTTCTCCTTCTTGCTCCTGACTGACTAGAGCACTTCTCTTCTGGACTTCTCTCACTGTCCCTCTCAGACTAAACTCCAAACTCAACCTCCTCCAAACACTAACTGACTTGACCTTCCTGTGTCTGCTCAAAACTCCCTGTCGGATCCTCCCACCTCCCCAGTTGCCAGGCCCTGTCCTATGGGAGAAGGGATGGGTCTTACGGCCCCCCCAGTCACAATCTGGGGGGTAGCTGCCACTATCCCCGGTCCCTGTGTGTGCCTGACAATGGGTGTAATGTGAATTTGCCTGTGGACCGGCGTTTACCCTTTTCCTTACCCAGAATGGGACATCACACCTCTGGCTGGGGTGCAATGTCCCTGTGGCGACGGAAGCCTCAGGGGCGCCACACATATACATACATACATACATACATACATACATACATACATACATACATACATCTCTCTCACACACACACACACACATACATACATACATACATACATCTCTCACACACACACACACACACACACACACACACACACACACTCAGCTTTATATAATAGATATTCCCCATAGACTTCTAATGTTTAATAATAAACAATTTATACAATAAATAAAATATATCATCTACCAAGCAAAAGATTTACTATTTACAAACAATGAGAAAACCTGTTTATATAAATCTTTTCCAACGCACAGATTTCTATACATTTATATTATAAGAAAACAGACAGGATATTTATATTCCACATTCTCTGCCCCATTCATCGGTTGCAGCAAACATGGGGCCGGCTGCTGTGATGTCACAATGCTCGGGGTTCTCCATGATGATGTCATAATGGAATGGAATGCCGGAGGGTATATAAGCCCCCGCACAGGGACATCACTGCCATTTCTTGAGTTGATGCTTTTGCTGACACTTCACTTTGGCTCTGGAAGAGTGATCTAGTTTGTGCTCCACATCTAGTGTTTACTTCCTATTACTTGTTATTGATCTTTGATCAGGGCACAATAATACCGGTGCCCGGAGAGCTCAGTTCTCCAAATTCTATCAGCTCCAGGTACCTGAGACATGAGTGCCCGGGAGCTGCGTCAGCTGATCGCTGACAATGAAGCATGGCTGCGCCGACCACAAAATCGAGGTAAGTGAAATATTGGGGGACGATAGACAATATTCACACCCTATAGGGCAGGGGGCAAACTCGGATGGGTATAAGGGCCACACAGAAAAAAACAATTGGGGGCCGCACTGTTTTCAGGACAAAGTGACATTTTTATTGGTACCATATTTTTTTCTATACAGCTTTGGATCAACATTTTTGAATTTTTTTTTTAGTTTATTAGAACAATGTACAGTTTTTTTTTTTTTGTTTTTGTTTTTTAAATAGATACAGTTGTCACGCTCACCGGCTCCCCTGCCATGCCTCCCGGCCCCCCTGCCATGCTCCCCGGCTCCCCTGCCACGCTCCCCGGCTCCCCTGCCTCGCTTCCCGGCTCCTTTGCAAGGCGTCCCCTGCTCCACGGCCTCCATGCATCCTCACCTGCGTCCTCCAAGCAACCCGATCCTCGGTCCCGGCGCCCATCTGCGATGCTGAACGCTCCTGCCTCCTGTGCACCGCTCCCTGCTCTGGCTTCTGGCACCCGGGCCTCGCGCATGCGCATTAGGGCGCGCGCGCGGTCATTGACCCTCTCTTAAAGGGCCAGCGTCCTCCAACAGGATATTGAAGATTCAGGTGCAGGGTATATAGGGGGTACCTTTCCAAGTGGGCGGGGCCTGTTCTTCGTGTTTCCTAAGCTAGGAGTCAGGTCTCCCTGTGCTTTGCCTCGTACTCACATATCTCTCTTGTAGAGTCGTTCCTGCCTCGCCAACCGGTCCTGACGGTTCCTGAACCACGAACGGTGACTGTCTGCCATCTCATCAGTCCCTACCGTCTCCGATCCCTGGATCCGTGTGGTGACCCACTTCCTCGCTCCGTTGGTTCCGGATTCTGCCTGACATCATCTCGGCCTCCGAACCTGAGCTCCGTCACCCGGACTACTTTCAGAGACTCCGTGGTCCCAGGAACTTCTTCACTCCACTCCTCTGAACGGACTGTCCTGCCACCCGTAGTGCTCCGGCTACCGGGCACCTCGCCCTCGGTGAGGTGTTCAGCCCAGTGGATCCACCTCCTGGGCCTACCCGTCCTCCCGGCCCTAACAACAGTGTGTATATATATATGTAATATATATTATACACACATACACACATATATATACACACATTTTTGCTGGTAAAAAAAATAAAAATCATGCTTTTTTTTATATATATATTTTATATATTTTGTAAGTAATACAGTATTACACTTGGCACCATATAGTAATTTTTGCCAACATTTTGTAGTAGTGTTCCAGTCCTGGTCCTCAATCTTTTAGTAATGTCACTATCCTGCTCCCCATTCAGTAGTAATGTGCCCATTCTTGTCTCCTTGTAGTAATGTACCCATCCTTGTCCCCATCCTGTAGTAATGTGCCCATTCTTGTCCCCTTCTTGTAGTAATGTGCCCCTGTGCCCAGTCCCTGTCCCCATCCCGTAGTAATGTGCCCCATTGTGGTCCTCATCCTGTAGTAATGTGCCCATCCTTGTCCCCATCCTGTAGTAATGTGCCCATCTTGTAGTAATGTCCCATGCAGGTCCTCATCTTGTAGTAATGTGCCCCATCCTTGTGCCCATTCTGTAGTAATGTGCCCATGCAGATCCTCTTCTTGTAGTAATGTCCCATTTACTGGACCTCTTCTTGTAGCAATGTCCCATCCTGGTCCCCTGTTGTGCTATTCTAAACACACACACCAAAACTTTCCGCTTACCACCTGTCCTCCGTTCCCTCGGCATCATCTTTCCTGCTTCATGTGGCCCGCAGGCACGTGGACCTGGTAATGTTCGCAGCCATTGCCAGCGCTTCTTCTGAAATTCAGATGAACGTTCT
Organism: Anomaloglossus baeobatrachus; assembly: GCF_048569485.1. Taxonomy (NCBI): domain Eukaryota; kingdom Metazoa; phylum Chordata; class Amphibia; order Anura; family Aromobatidae; genus Anomaloglossus; species Anomaloglossus baeobatrachus. The sequence goes on from NC_134361.1 coordinate 200,177,532, forward strand.
GCTGGCGCTGCACAAGTCAAGTTCTCTCTGCACAACTATTCCAATAGCAGCCGCGGGCCAATCAGAGGCAAGCAACTGAGGTCAAATGGGTCAGCTGCTTGCCTCTGATTGGCCAGTGGCTGCCATTGAGTTGTGCAGAGAGATCTCGACTTCACAGCTCCAGAAAAACGTTCATCTGAAATAAAGCGTTGACGGCTGCGGCCCCTGCATCGGCTGTGATCGTTACTGGGTCCACGTTCCTGCGGGCCACAAAAAGTAGCCTGAGGGGCCGCATGCAGCCCGTAGCCGCATGTTTGGGACCTCTGCTATAGGGTACTCCTGGGAGGAGATATCATGGTGTAGGATGGCCACATTTTAGGACAGACACTGCAGGTAAACTAAAGTCCAAAATAAGGCAATTTTTTCTAGTGTTCTTCTCTCCCTAAACACCACAGCAGCAGATGGGCCGATCCCTATAGGCCAAAAGTGTTTGACAAAATTGGAAAAATTCATGATAATTTACCATTTCTTTATAGGTCAGGCCATAACTGTCCATAGGTTGAGGTCTCAAGAAAGACATCAGAGAAGACCTACCAGAGGACGTCAGAGAGACAGCAATGCTGTCACTGAGAGGAGAGGGAGACCTGCCAGAGATCCTCTACACCGTAGGGGACAAGAAGAGGGCAGGGAAAGAAGCCGCTCTCCTCCTAGACCAGCCCCTGCCGGGCCCTCCAGCTCAACAGCGGAGGGCAGCTGGGGCAGGAATAGAGAAAGAAGCCCCTCTCCTCCTAGACCAGCCCCTGCCGGGCCCTCCAGCTCAACAGCGGAGGGCGGCTGGGGCAGGAGCAGAGATAGAAGACCCTCTCCTCCAAGACCAGCCCCTGCCGGGTCCTCCAGCTCAACAGCGGAGGGCAGCTGGGGCAGGAATAGAGAAAGAAGCCGCTCTCCTCCTAGACCAGCCCCTGCCGGGCCCTCCAGCTCAACAGCGGAGGGCGGCTGGGGCAGGAGCAGAGATAGAAGACCCTCTCCTCCAAGACCAGCCCCTGCCGGGTCCTCCAGCTCATCATCGGAGAGCAGCTGGAGCAGGAGTAGAGAAAGACCACCCTCTCCAAGACCAGTTAGCAGGAAAATTTGGGAAATTGCAAGACTCCCAATAAGGAATGTAACCTCACAGGAGGAGGGCGAGAGATGTCCCATATGTATAGAGGACTATCAGATCGGAGAGCAGCTCACAGTCGTCCCGTGCAACCACTTCTTCCATCCGGTTTGCATTTCTGACTGGCTGCGCTCCAGCTTTCTCTGCCCCCTGTGCCGTAACCACTGCTTCAGACGCGCACCACAATGACATCTTAAGATGTCCATGGTGCGGGCAGTGTAGGAGACCATCTTGAATTCCAGCCCAGGTAAGGACCCTGCATTCATTACAACTAATTTGAAGGCTGTAAAAAATAAATAAATCATCTTTAACTTGTTGCTGTTCTGTTCTCTAGTTACCATCAGCTTTGGTCAATATCTAACATGAAGGGCTAAACCCAGAACGTCCCCCAAACACCGGACGGTAAGTCACCCCTCCCTCCTCTGTCCAGTGATATGTATATTACATGGAACATAGAAATAATCGCTGCTTTCTCCTCTTTGTAGAAGGAAAGTCACAAAAAGTTTGGAAAACAAAGAATAATTAGATCAGAACAACCTGTACTTCATGTAAGGAAATATTAGGATTCAATTTCTTTTAGTCTCCAGCTCATTTTACTAGGAAGTTATTCATATGATAAAATCAGGGGCAGAACGATCATAGTCAGGACCTCTGCGGGGCCCGGGGGGTACAGGGTGCTATATAATACCAGAACAGGGACAAAGATACAAGCATGGTGAGGGAAAGATGTATAGCAAAGCATGGAAAAGCCGGGTGCTGAGGGAAAAATGTATAGCAAAGCATCGGAAAGCTGAATGCTGAGAGAAATACATATAGCAGAGCATAGGAAAGCTGGGTGTTGAGGAAAATATATTGTGAGGTAAATCCGGAGATATGACGATAAATCATGACATTCAAGTCATGTCAGGAAGCCCTCTCCTGGTGTCACTACCCCCTTCCCTTCACACAACTGGTTTAGCAACAAATCCATGGCCATGTCCTGTGATATGGAAATTAGGTGGCTTCAGGACAATGGACACAGGATGACTCCCTGCCGTCACCCTGTAGTAGGAGCTGCTAGCTAGTTAGCAAGGCTATGGAAATAGCCAGACAGAACGACTCCAGTAAAAAATGGTTCATATCTCGCAAGCCATATTTCCGATAAATATGGCAACCATAAAAATGGTGTCTCCGCATGTGGACGATGCCGGCACCCCCTTTTTATGGGAACAGGACATTGGGAAATGCCCCAGGCGTGATATCAGCCAATGGGGAACTGGCAGACAGGTCATGAGTCCCCTCGTTCTGTAGCTAAATTCATAACTGTCACAATGAGAGCATTGGCGTCTGCCTACGACGCTCCCAGGCAAAGTTATAGCCAAAATCCCCTTTGCTGGATAATTCTGATCCATGCAGGGGGAGTGGCAGTGCTTCCCTGTGAGGTCACTAAGGTAGGAGGGGACCTGGATCTGCCCAGGTTGATAACCCTACTTCGGCCATTTTCCAGCGTTCTTCTGCTCGGGGGCCTGGTTGGGACAGACCTGTGAGAGAGTTCCTGGAAACCTGGTCTACAGCGCCCCCCTGTGGCCAGACGCACAAGGTAACTGATTGAATTGCATACCTGTTGTAAACCATGCTTTATCTGTAACTGTACTCTGACATATGTATATTCTGTAGATTCCCTATTGTATATATTGTAGTTTCTAGTGTGCTTTAGGCTGATTAAATTATATAATTAATCTTGGGCTGTTCTGTTATCTCGATCTTGAATCCCACGTCTGTGTGTTCGGCTAATAGTTACCGTAAATCGGTTGGTGGCAGCGAATTGTGCCAAGGATTATTGTGGGGAGGCCAGTGAGATTCGGGAAGATATTATATATTCCGCCCGCGGAGGTCGGGGGAATATATACCTTACTCTCACCGGGGACCCTTCCATAATCGGCATAAGTAGTATAGCGGCCTCCTTGCTTATTGTCGGGCAATTCCATAATTGGCCTGACTATAAGAGGGGCGCTAGAGAGCGCGTCACGTGCTCTGTCTGTCGGTCGGGAGGTATAAAGTAGGGGTGACCCCCACTTGTTACCCCCCGATTGTGACGTACTGGTAGCCAGCGCGGGGGATTTCTGAGTGACCCCCCCGGTGGTTTGTGACATATTGGTGGCATAGCGGTGGGATCGAGATAATAGTGTGTGTGAGTGTGAGACCCATACTCCCAGACACTAAAGACTGCCTGCAGCAGCTGTGGCTGCTGGGGTCTTCAGACTAGCTCAACACTAGAGTGTCAGAGTGCAGATACTGTAAGGTGTGTGGAGGCATCAGGTGTCAGTTCTGTGTCAGTGACCAAAGTCTGCAACAATGGCTGATAGCACCAGGAGCAAAGCCAAAGGAATGGCCGATGCTCAGGCCAGAGACGATGAGGAGGTTGTCCACGAGCCCTCCAGGAGCTCGACGCCAGAAAACCGTTCTGCCGAGGACATTGCACAACCGGGCACTGCTGGACAAGATGAGGAGGAGCTCGCCCAAGGTTCCTCAACGAGCCAGATGCCAGCCCTCCGCTCTGCAATGGACAGTGAAGCACCAGGCTCCGCAGCGGGCCGCAGATCACCACGTGCCATTCCACCGAGCCTGGGAGGCTCGGATAGCCTTCTTCAAATGGCTATGGCCCTTCTCCAGGCTGGAGACCGGGATACCTACGAGATACTCATGGCAGAGCGCAGGGCAGAGCGGCAGGCAGCGCGTGAAGAGCGCCAGGCAGAGCGTGACTACCAGCTGCAGCTAGCTCAGCTCCGGCCCTCATCAGCCACACGTGACCTTCAAGACACCAAACTTCCAAAGGTCCGTGTTGAGGACTTCCCAGTGCTGGAGAAGGATGGAGACTTGGACTCTTTCTTGACTGCTTTTGAGCGGACTTGCTTGCAGCACCATCTGAACAAGGACCAGTGGGCCAAATACCTGACCCCCCGTTTAAGGGGTAAGGCCCTGGATATCCTTGGGGACTTGCCTGCTGAGGCAGATCAGGGCTACGACACCATCAAGCGGGCCCTGATCCAACAGTACAACCTCACCCCGGAGTCCTACCGCAAGAAGTTCCGGACGCTGCAGAAGGGACCAAAGGACTCCTGGGCTGACCACCGGCGGGCACTTGCCCGAGCTGCCGACCACTGGACCCAAGGCCTGCAGCTTTCCACCGGACCGGAGATCCTGGACTTGTTCATCACGGAGCAACTCTTGTGGAACTGCCCTGAGGATCTCCGCCAGTTCATCCGAGACCAGAAGCCAAAGGGGTCCACGGCTACAGCTGCCCTTGCCGATGACTACACCAACAACCGGGCCCCTGAGGCCAGGAGAGCGGCCACCAGCAGCACCTGGAGAGGGGGTAAGATGAACTCTGCGACTGCCCCACCTGCCCCTAGACTGCAGGGGGTGTCCCCCTCAACTCCCCTCTCCAGGCCCGTGGCAGAACCAAGACGGTGCCACCAGTGCAACCTACCTGGACACTTCAAGGCCATGTGCCCTCAGCGTCCCAAGGCCCCGGCTCCGTCCCCGTCCCAAGGGCCGCCCAAGGTGTATTGTGTGGGTGGGGGTGGTGGTAGGTCCCTGGACAGCTTCCAACCTGTCACCGTCGGCCGGTCTGTGACCATAGGACTGCGAGACAGCGCCTCGGAGGTGACTCTGGTGCGGCCTGAGATGGTGTCCCCCCAAGACTTGATCCCTGGAAAAACCCTCGCTGTCTCCGGGATTGGAGGCATTGACCCGGCGCTGCCTGTTGCTGACATTTATGTGGACTGGGGCGCAGGGCGAGGGGTGAGGGAGGTGGGGGTAACTGATCGGATCCCTGCAAACGTGCTACTTGGGACAGATTTGGGGCAAATAACCTCCCAGTTTGGCCCCGCCCCAAAGGCTGAACCTTCAGCCAGTGCTGACATGACTCCTGACAATGTTAATGTGTTATCTATGAATGATGTAAGGGAGGAGGGAGTGAACTCTGATATTTCTGCTTGCACAGACACCATAGACACACACACAGCTGCAGCTGTGACAGGGGAGGGGGTCAGAGAAAGGTGTGACAATGCCTCTACAAGTAACCAGCCTGTGAGCTGGGATCTGTTGCCCTCTGCAGGGATAAGCAGAGAGCAGGGTGCTGCAGGGGGAGGACCAGTGTGTGGGGTGGGGGCTACCACAGCAAATGTGGGGTCCCCAGAGATTTCACAGCGGGGTTCTGTTGCTGCAGGAGGGGAACAGGCAGGTGAGATTGGGGCCGGTCCAGGAGCGGAAGTGCTCCCAGGTAAGATCTCGGTGCAGGGTTCCCCCACAACCGGGGTGTCAGGAAGCCAGGTAGGTCTGCCTGAACCGGCGACTTGGTCAGGAACGGAGGAGGAGCAGGCACGACCCACGGTCGCAGCGGCTGTGGCCGCTGTCACCCGCAGTGGGAGTGCTGGAAGCCAAGGGGCCTCCCGGAGGTCCGATAGCTCTTCCCCTTCTGACCAAGTGGCAGCCGAGTCAGGTGGAGGCCAGGACACAGGTCCCGGGGTACTGACCGAAGATGTGACAGTCTCGTCGATTCTGGCCACATCTAGTCAGGGGTTTCAGGCAGCGTTAGAAGCTGACGACAGCCTGAAAGCTCTAAAGGAGCAGGCGGCACAGCCTCCCTCGGACTCGGACCCGGAGCGAGTGGTCTGGGACCAAGGACGGCTGTACCGGGCCACGGTCCAGCAGGGTTCACCGGAGGCGTGGCCCAGGGACCGACAGTTGGTGGTACCTATCCGTTCCGGACGGAGTTGTTGCGGATCGCACATGAGATTCCGATGGCCGGACACCTAGGGATCGCTAAGACCAAGGCCAGGTTAAACCAGCATTTCTACTGGCCAAAAATGGGGGCCGATGTGGCTGCCTACTGCCGTTCGTGTGAAACCTGTCAGAGAGTGGGGAAGGCGGGGCCACGCCCCAAAGCCCCACTGGTATCTCTGCCCATCATCGATGAGCCTTTCAGGAGGGTGGCTGTGGATCTGGTCGGCCCGCTGGCCATCCCCAGCAGCTCCGGGAAACGCTTCATACTGACGGTAGTGGACTATGCCACCCGGTACCCAGAAGCAGTGGCCTTGTCGTCCATTCGGGCTGACAAGGTGGCCACCGCATTGCTGGAGATTTTCTCCCGAGTGGGTTTTCCCCAGGAAATGCTCACTGACCGGGGGACCCAATTCATGTCCCAGCTGATGGAGACCCTCTGTAAGCAAGTCCAGGTGCGACATCTGGTGGCCAGCCCGTACCATCCACAGACTAATGGCCTGTGCGAGCGGTTCAATGGCACCTTAAAGCAGATGCTTAAGATGTTGGTCGACTCCCATGGGCGTGACTGGGAGCGGTATCTCCCACACCTGTTATTTGCTTACCGGGAGGTTCCACAGGCCTCAACAGGATTCTCACCGTTTGAGCTCCTGTACGGGCGACGTGTGCGGGGCCCCCTGGCTCTGGTGAAAGAGGCTTGGGAAGGGGATTTGGCCACCCCTGGAGTGTCGGTTATCGAGTGTGTCATGCGCTTCCGGGACAAAATGCAGGCCTTGACGCAACTGGTACACGACAATATGGCTCAAGCCCAGGCCGATCAGAAGCGTTGGTACGACCAGAACGCTTGTGAGAGGACCTACCAAGTGGGTCAAAAGGTGTGGGTACTGGTCCCCGTACCACAGGACAAGCTTCAGGCAGCCTGGGAAGGCCCATACCTCGTGTACCAGCAGCTCAACCCTGTAACGTACCTGGTCACCCTGGACCCTGCCCGTGGAAGGCGGAGGCCCTTCCATGTGAACATGATGAAGGCACATCATGAGCGGGAGGCATGTGCGCTCCCCGTGTGCAACCTGCCCGAGGAGGGAGAAGCGGAAACCCTCTTGGATATGCTAGCCCAGGTTAGGGCAGGCGGATCCATTGAGGATGTGGGGGTTGGCCACCAGCTCTTGGAGGACCAACGGTCCCAGCTGTGGGCCACCCTACACCCCTTCCGGGGGTTGTTTACCAACCAGCCCGGAAGGACTGACTTGGCTGTCCATCACGTGGACACTGGGGATCATCCCCCGATCCGGCGTTCAGCATATCGGGTCTCCCTGGAGGTGCAGCAACACATGCGCCAGGAGATTGACGAGATGCTGAAGCTGGGGGTGATCCAGGCATCCAACAGCGCTTGGGCCTCGCCTGTAGTTCTCGTCCCTAAGAAGGACCGAACCACTCGGTTCTGCGTGGACTACAGGGGGCTCAATGCTGTCACGGTCGCCGATGCGTACCCAATGCCACGCATCGATGACCTGCTCGATCAGTTGGCCGGGGCTCAGTACCTGACCATCATGGACCTGAGCCGGGGATATTGGCAGATCCCCCTGACTCGCAAGGCCAGGGAACGCTCTGCCTTTATTACCCCATTTGGACTGTACGAGTCCACGGTGATGCCATTCGGGATGAGGAATGCCCCTGCCACTTTCCAGCGGATGGTCAACACCCTGCTCAAGGGACTTGAAGGGTACGCGGCCGCGTACCTGGATGACATTGCCGTCTTCAGTCCCACCTGGGAGGACCACCTAGAGCATCTAGCACAGGTGCTCAGGCGGATCCACCGGGCAGGTTTGACCATCAAGCCGGGAAAGTGTCAGCTGGCCATGAGCGAGGTCCAGTACCTCGGTCACCGGGTAGGTGGGGGAACGCTGAAGCCCGAGCCTGAGAAAGTGGAGGCCATCGCATCCTGGCCCACCCCCAGGACCAAGAAGCAGGTGATGTCCTTCTTGGGGACCGCTGGGTACTATAGGAGGTTTGTTCCATGCTATAGTAGCCTGGCAAAGCCCTTGACGGACCTCACCAAGAAGAAGCTGCCCTCTGCAGTCGATTGGACAATGGACTGCGAGACAGCCTTCCGGGCCCTAAAGGACGCCCTGTCCAGCCCGCCCGTGCTACAGGCAGCCGACTTCACGCGGCCGTTTGTAGTACAGACCGACGCCAGTGACTTCGGCCTCGGTGCGGTGCTCAGCCAGGTGGACTCTGCGAGCCAAGAGCACCCAGTCTTGTACCTGAGCAGGAAGCTGTTACCAAGGGAAGTTGCCTATTCCACGATGGAGAAGGAGTGCCTGGCCATAGTGTGGGCCCTGCAGCGTCTGCAACCCTATCTATACGGGCGCCACTTCATCGTGGAGACGGACCACAATCCCCTCAGCTGGTTGCACACCGTCTCTGGGACGAATGGGCGATTGTTGCGATGGAGCCTTGCGCTCCAGCAATACAACTTCACCATTCGCCACAAAAGGGGCCGTGACCACGGTAACGCAGACGGGCTGTCCCGACAAGGAGAGGTCGCGGACGGGCGCACGGGGGAACACCGGAGTGTGCTGCCCCCTAGCGCCCTCAAAAGGGGGGAGGTGTGAGGTAAATCCGGAGATATGACGATAAATCATGACATTCAAGTCATGTCAGGAAGCCCTCTCCTGGTGTCACTACCCCCTTCCCTTCACACAACTGGTTTAGCAACAAATCCATGGCCATGTCCTGTGATATGGAAATTAGGTGGCTCCAGGACAATGGACACAGGATGACTCCCTGCCGTCACCCTGTAGTAGGAGCTGCTAGCTAGTTAGCAAGGCTATGGAAATAGCCAGACAGAACGACTCCAGTAAAAAATGGTTCATATCTCGCAAGCCATATTTCCGATAAATATGGCAACCATAAAAATGGTGTCTCCGCATGTGGACGATGCCGGCACCCCCTTTTTATGGGAACAGGACATTGGGAAATGCCCCAGGCGTGATATCAGCCAATGGGGAACTGGCAGACAGGTCATGAGTCCCCTCGTTCTGTAGCTAAATTCATAACTGTCACAATGAGAGCATTGGCGTCTGCCTACGACGCTCCCAGGCAAAGTTATAGCCAAAATCCCCTTTGCTGGATAATTCTGATCCATGCAGGGGGAGTGGCAGTGCTTCCCTGTGAGGTCACTAAGGTAGGAGGGGACCTGGATCTGCCCAGGTTGATAACCCTACTTCGGCCATTTTCCAGCGTTCTTCTGCTCGGGGGCCTGGTTGGGACAGACCTGTGAGAGAGTTCCTGGAAACCTGGTCTACAGCGCCCCCCTGTGGCCAGACGCACAAGGTAACTGATTGAATTGCATACCTGTTGTAAACCATGCTTTATCTGTAACTGTACTCTGACATATGTATATTCTGTAGATTCCCTATTGTATATATTGTAGTTTCTAGTGTGCTTTAGGCTGATTAAATTATATAATTAATCTTGGGCTGTTCTGTTATCTCGATCTTGAATCCCACGTCTGTGTGTTCGGCTAATAGTTACCGTAAATCGGTTGGTGGCAGCGAATTGTGCCAAGGATTATTGTGGGGAGGCCAGTGAGATTCGGGAAGATATTATATATTCCGCCCGCGGAGGTCGGGGGAATATATACCTTACTCTCACCGGGGACCCTTCCATAATCGGCATAAGTAGTATAGCGGCCTCCTTGCTTATTGTCGGGCAATTCCATAATTGGCCTGACTATAAGAGGGGCGCTAGAGAGCGCGTCACGTGCTCTGTCTGTCGGTCGGGAGGTATAAAGTAGGGGTGACCCCCACTTGTTACCCCCCGATTGTGACGTACTGGTAGCCAGCGCGGGGGATTTCTGAGTGACCCCCCCGGTGGTTTGTGACATATATATAGCAGATCATTAGGAAAGCTGGGTGCTGAGTGAAAGATGTATAGGAAAGCATGGAAAAGCCAGGTGCTGAGGGAAAGCGGTAAAGCAGAGCACTGGAAAGTTGGAGGGGGGTAGGTCAGGTCCAAATCTTACAGCGGGGCCCATTGAACTCTAGTTGCGCCACTGGATATAATGATTTTTTATTTTCTCTTCACAGAAATCTGCATTATTTTGAAGGCTGTAAAAAATCCTCTTTATCTTCCTGTTGTTCTGGTCTCTTTGGTCACTTCTCACCAAGCATGAAGGACCATGAACGTGGACATCCCAAAACAGCGGATGGTGAGTTCCCCTCATTTCCTCTTCTCTCCACCCCATGATCTGTATATTACATGTAATATAATACTTATTGTTGTTTTTTCCTTTTTACAGACAGAAGCTCCAAGTCTATAAACCATTGAGGGATTGGATCCGAGCGACCTGCGCTTCATGTAAGTAGAGATTAGGATTTGCTTCTTTTCTTCAGCTCCTTTGTATTTCCTTCAGGAATCTGTTGATGGGATGTAATATCTTGTCGTCTTCTCTTTCCAGAAATCTACACAAGTTCCAGGTCATTTCCATCAAGATCCACAGATTCTCATCGGCTCCATGGAGACAGATCCATCATCTGCAGAGATCCTGAGATCAGCTGCAGCTCCAGACCATGTTCTCACATATTCCACATACGGGCGGCACGGTGGCTCAGTGGTTAGCACTGCAGTCTTGCAGCACTGGGGTCTAAATCCCACCAAGGACACCATCTGCAAGGAGTTTGTATGTTCTCCCCGTGTTTGCGTGGGTTTCCTCCGGGTTCTCCGGTTTCCTCCCACACTCCAAAGACATTCTGATAAGGAATTTACACAAAATATTCATAAAAATAAATCATATTGACCGTGTCTATGTCTGTTTGTGACTTTACTGTATAGAATTATGTTACATAATGATAAGTGACTGGAGGCAGTATTCGGGAGTAGTGATGAGCGGACCCCTGGATGTTCGGGTTCACTGGGTTCTGCCAAACTGTAGTTAGAAGTTCGGCTCGGCACCTGAACTTGACCCCGGACCTCAAACCCAATAGAAGTCAATGGGTGCAGAACCTATCTAGGGTGGTGAGGGACCTCAGGGCCAGTGGTAGGCCCCAGGGTCCCTCATTCTAGACACAGGATTTCCTTTCGCTTGGTACTCCCCCGTATCTAGCGTGAGAATGTGACTGCAAACTTCTGAATTCTCACAGTGCACGCTGCACACTGTTGGGATTCTTTGGTGCCAAACATATATATATGTGGCGCCCCTGACCTGGTCAGGCACCACTGAGTACTGCACCCATGCTGGGGACAGTACAATACAGGTAATCCAGAAGGCTGACCGGGGTGTGGTACACAGGCGCATAGTGATCAGGTCTCACACATGTACCCATGAGAGGACCCCTGGGGATCCCAGGAGGGGGAAAAGCCTTGACCTTCACTGGAATAGTGGAGGGGGCCAAAAGCCTCCATCTCCTCTCAAGGGGTGTGGTAAGAGAATCTGGTTGCTAGGTGGCGTAGGCAAGAACAGGAGAGGAGGGGCAGTGAGTCAGTTAGAGCAGAACTCCATAGGGCTCAGTGAGGAGCAGACCTGTGGGGCTGTTGCTGTCTAACAGCGCCCGCGCAGTGGCTACTGACGGGGGAGAACGGTCAACTAGGAGTGCTACCCGAAACCCATCTCAGCTAGAGAGAAGAGCACGGAGTGGGAAGTAAGGAGACTGCTAGGGAGAACCAGGCCCAAACGGGCGGCAGATCCCGAAGCGGAGATAGATCCAGCTTTCTTTTGCTAAACCTGCCGGTGTGGGGCTCTCAAAGCCCACGCCACAACACCACAAAAAGCCGCAGCCACGTAGCCACAGTTAGGGCCCATAGCTCACAGGAGGCAAGAAGCTGGAGTGATCTGGCCCAGGCGACAAGCACACGGCGAACGAAGGGGAGAGAGGCTGCAGCATCTTCCCTGGGTGACCCCCATAGGGACTCAAAGTCGGGGTCACCCCAAACCACCAAGGGCTAAGGAAGGCGAGTTGGTAGTCACCCTCATAAAGTCAGCCTGAAGGATACCTGGTTCCCACCTGGTTCATCTCAGCTACGCCCGGGCTACTCACCCTGCCATCAAATGTGAGTAAAGCCCTTGAAAGACAGTTCTGCCTGTGTGAGTCATTCTGCGACTTGTAGTACTACGCATCTACACCGGGCCCTGGGGCTTGCCTCACTCTCAGGAGGCTACTACAACTGGCTGCACCCACCATCAGCCCCAGGCATCCCTTAACCTGCAGTGGCGGTCCCCACTGACCGCAAATCTGAGAGTGGCGTCACGACAAACTACAAAGAAGGTTTCCTACCTGTGACCAGACAGATCCATCTACGTGGAGTCCCTGAAGGTAATGCACCGACACAACACCTGTGGGGCTTCACATCTATACTAGCTGTACTACCCGGCTTCGCCCGGGTTAATAACTGCTGTTAACAAAAAAAAAAATGTATTAACAAAAATGTATTCTGCACACAAAAAACACAAAACAAATAGAGAGAAATGTAATTATAATGTCTGTCTCCTCCTCTGTATATATCTTTGTCTCTCTCTCTATCTCTTTGTCTGTCTCTTTCCCTGTGTCTGTCTCTGACTGTCTCTTTCTCCGTCTGTCTCTATCTCTTTCCCTGTCTGTCTATCTATCTCTGTCACTTTCCCTGTCTGTCTCTTTCCCTTTCTTTCCCTACCTGTCTCTTTCCCTCTGTCTCTTTCCCTGTGTCTCTCTTTGTCTATTTACATGTCTTTGTCTGTCTCTTTCCCTTTCTTTCCCTGTCTGTCAGTTTCCCTGTGTCTGTCTCTGTCTCTTTGTCTGTGTCTGTCTCGTTGTGTGTCTCTTACCCTGTCTATGTCTGTTTCTTACGCTGTCTGTGTCTGTCTCTTTCCCTGGCTGCATTGTGACATGCCAACATTCCATATAAGGGCGTGGCTGCACATTCTTCTGCAGTTCTGGCTGCACTGTGGCTCCCAGCTCCATTCACTTTAATGGAGGCAGGTTTTTTGGCCAATAACTGTAAAGAGCGGGGTTAAAATTTCCCCTCAAAACATAGCCTATGATGCTCTCGGGGTCCAGAAGTGTGCGTGTGCAAAATTTTGTGGCTGTAGCTGTGACGGTGCGGATGCCAATCCCGGACATACACACACACACACACACACACACTCAGCTTTATATATTAGAACACACACACACACACATTCAGCTTTATATGTTAGATATATATAATATAAAGCTGAGTGTGTTTGTGTCAGGTTTCCAGGTTTTCCAGTTCTCTTTTGAATGAGCTTGCCCTCAGTTAACATGGAGTTTAAGGTTCTGTTGCCCTACTTCCTGTCCAGCTGCTTAAAAGGCCGCCTCTCAGCCCAGTCCAGTGCCTGAGTATACTGCTTGCTGTGTGCTCCTGCTTTGCTGTTTCTACTTCCTGATTGCCTTGGATTCTCCTGAAACTCTACCGACCGACTCTGGACCATACCCGGTTTTCTTCAAGCTGTGCCCGGACTCCGTCTGCCGTCTTTGATCAGCACTCTGCCCGGTTCGTAACCACTCGGGACAATCATCCCGTACGGACACTCCTGGACTATACCACTTGCCCCTTGTGTACCGGCTGCCGCACATTTAGGCCTTCCGGGGTTGATTGCCGGACAGTCCCTGTACAGGGGTTCGCTCTGGTGGTCTCCCTGGGGGAGTCCGGTGCGTGGCCCCGGGAATCCCCTTCGCTCCGTTTTGTGTGTTGTTTTACTGTGTTTATTCCCGTTGTGTATCTACCGTGGTGACATATTATATAACATCTTGTACCAAGAACTCGTCTCTGTTGTCATTGCCCTAACGCAATCGAAATCCTCAGAACATACAGTAGTATTACATTATACTCAGGCCCTAAGAGGATTTCGCTGGGGCAATGACTGAGACACGAGTAGATCAGCTCTTTTCCATGATCAACTCCTTGCAGCAGGAGATGGAGGCGGTGCAAACTAAACTTAGAGATGTGGAGGCACAGCTGGGCCATGATCACCAGGTATTGGGTCCGGCTATTCAGGATTTGCAAGTCTGAGTAGAGGCTCAGGAAGCCGTCCCCACTACGTCCGTATCAGCTGCCGGTATGCCTAGGTTACCCCCATTCCGTTTCAATGGTGATCGTAGTCAGTTTCGTGGATTTGTGAACCAATGTATACTGTTTTTTGATGTACATGCTGATTATTACCGTTCTGACCGGTCCAAAGTGTTATGTATAATCATGTTATTAACCTCACGAGCACTGGCTTGGGCTAATCCTATGATAGAGAATCGGGACATCCGTTTAAATCACCTGGATGACTTTCTGAACGCAATGGCGCAAATGTTTGATGATCCGAATCGCCGTGCTACCGCTGAATCGGCTCTCCTTTCCTTACGTCAGGGAAAGCGTTCTGTCGTTGAATACGCCACTGAGTTCAAGAGGTTAGTGGTAAACACCGACTGGGGAAACAATGCATTATTGTCTGTATTCAGAAAAGGTTTGTCCGGTACCATCAAGGACGAGTTAGCTCGTTCCGAATCTCCAGGGGAGTTTGAACTGTTTCTCCAGCACTGTGTGCGTATTGATACCCGCTTGACGGAGCGTAGACAGGAAAAATGGGCAGCTGTAAACCGTGTAAACAACTTTGCGTTTCCTTCTAGAGAACCCGCTCTCAGGACACCACGGGAGGCCGAGGACGTTCCTATGCAAGTGGACTCTCTGCAAAAGCGAGAGACCAACGAACGTCGCGAACACCGGCTCCGTGAGCGTTTGTGTTTCTATTGCGGTCAATCGGATCATTTCTTGATCGACTGCCCGAAACGTCCGAATCGCCCAAATAAGGTATTGGCAGCCATGGCAGAGTGTGACAACACGGACGCAGAGTCCGATATCTCTGAGGCAAGTGGGCACTTGGATGCGGTATTTCCCTTGACTGTAATGTCAACCTCACCGAAGGACTCAGAAGGGAAATATACCCATTGCTCGCTCCCCATTCAGATCCGGTGGGAGGGGCATCTAATACCTACCTCTGCAATGATAGATTCTGGGGCAGGGGGAAATTTCATGGACTCCTCTTTTGCCAGGAAACACGGTATCCGGACTCAGCAAAGATCCTCACCGGTTACCATGGAGACGGTAGACGGATCTCCGTTAAGCTCTGGACCAGTGGATCGGGAAACAGTACCGCTAGAATGCGTGATGAAGCCAGGTCAGCAGGAGACCCTTGTTTTCATGATAATTTCTTCTCCTCATTTTCCGATTATTTTAGGTATTCCGTGGCTACGGTCTACGAATCCGGTCATCGATTGGGAAACTAAGGAAATAACCTTCCCACCGCAGAGTGGTCCGACCATTAGTCCAACTGTTCCGGTTCCAGTAACACCGAATGCGGAGGGCACTGTACAGGTACCTGTTCTACCCCCGGTTTATGATGACTTTGCTGACATATGCGACAAAAGAAAAGCCGATCGGCTTCCCCCGCATAGACCGTATGATTGCCCCATAGACTTACTTCCAGGGGCGGAGATTCCGTTTGGCCATGTCTACCCGTTGGCGGCACCTGAGCTAGAAGCACTAAAAGAATACATTGATGAGAGCCTAGCCAAGGGATTTATTCGCCCGTCTACCTCACCAGCAGGGGCACCCATCTTTTTCGTGAAAAAGAAAGAGGGGACTCTGAGACCCTGTATTGACTACCGGGAACTGAATAAAATAACCATCCGGAACCGGTATCCGTTACCGTTGATTCCTGAGCTATTGGAGAGGGTCCAACAGGCAAAAATATTCACCAAATTGGATCTCCGTGGGGCATATAATCTACTTCGCATACGTCCCGGAGACGAGTGGAAGACCGCGTTCCGATGTCGGTATGGACATTTTGAGTACCTAGTGATGCCTTTTGGACTTTGTAACGCTCCCGCGGCTTTCCAACATCTAGTTAACGATATTTTTAGGGATATCATGGACCAATTCATGGTGATTTATCTGGACGATATCCTAATCTTTTCTGATTCCTTACAGGAACACCAGGAGCACGTCAAGACCGTACTTACCCGGCTGAGGGAAAATCACCTGTACATTAAACTGGAGAAATGCGAATTCCATTGCTCACAGATACAATTCTTAGGGTATGTCATCTCTCCTCAGGGACTGAACATGGAGTCTGGCAAGATACAAGCAATTCTGGACTGGCCGGAACCGGGTAACGTCAAAGAGGTACAACGCTTTGTCGGTTTTGCCAACTTTTACCGACGTTTTATCCGTAATTTTTCAGAAATCGTTCATCCCATCACTCTGTTAACCAAGAAAGGACAGAAGTTTGTGTGGTCCGCCCAGGCCCAGGAAGCCTTCCATCGTCTCAAGGTTTGTTTTACCTCAGCGCCTATATTGGTACATCCGAATCCCGCACTTCCCTTTATCGTGGAAGTCGACGCTTCCGACTACGCATTAGGGGCCATCCTTTCTCAAAGGACTGGGGACAAGAGTCTCTTACATCCGTGTGCTTTCTTTTCCCGCCGGTTGTCCCCTGCAGAAAGGAACTATGACATTGCGGACAAGGAATTGTTAGCGATTATTTCCGCTTTCAAGGAATGGAGACACCACTTACAGGGAGCCGCGCAGCAAGTGATAGTACTCACAGATCATCGTAATCTGGAATTTCTTAAGTCTGCCAGGTGCCTGTCTCCACGGCAAGCCCGTTGGAGCCTATTTCTTAACCAATTCAATTTTGTCGTTACATACCGTCCAGGTTCACGTAATGGGAAAGCTGATGCCTTGTCCCGAATCCACGCCGTGGACTCCGTGCCTGGAACCCCGTCTCAGACCGTGTTATCGGATGCCAATTTCGTTGGAGTAATCCAGGACCAGGACTTGTGGAAGGACATCAAGCTGGCCTATGATGGTGACGTATTTCTTGCTGCCCCCCCGAATGATGTAACTCTTGTTCTTCGGAATGGTGTGTGGTTGAGAGAGCGACGCATTTATGTCCCGGAGGCCGTAAGACTTCGGGTTCTCAAGTTGGTCCATGACTCCGTGTTGGCTGGTCATAGGGGGGTACAGAAGACGCAGGAATTTCTGAGCCGTTTTTTCTGGTGGCCTACCTGTCTAAAGGATGTAAAGGACTATGTCCACTCATGCGTGGTTTGTGCCCGGTGCAAGGTCCCTCGTGTGGCTCCTACGGGACTCCTCCAACCGTTACCCGTGCCATCTCGCCCTTGGGGGTCTATCTCCATGGATTTTATTGTGGAGTTGCCAGTCTCAGGCGGGCACAATACCATCTTAGTGGTGGTGGATCGATTGACTAAAGCTGCTCACTTCATTCCGTGTACCGGTCTTCCCTCAGCCGCAGAGACAGTGGATTTGGTTATCCAGAACGTATTCCGATTGCATGGGGTACCAGACGAGATCATCTCTGACCGGGGCGTGCAGTTCACGTCTAGGTTCTGGAAGGGCTTTTGTACGGCACTCCAGATTGATGTCTGTTTGTCTTCTGCATACCATCCTCAGACAAATGGGCAAACCGAACGGACGAATCAAACCCTGGAACAATACCTTCGATGTTATGTCAGCCATCTCCAAGACGATTGGTTGAAGATGCTTCCGTTGGCGGAGTTCTCCTATAACAACACTCAGAGCAGCTCCACTAAGGTAACGCCCTTTTTTGCTAACTTGGGTTATCATCCGAATGTTTTGCCTAGGTCACCGGTTGCGGTTTCGGTGCCGGTGGTGGAGGACAGATTGACAGAGCTTCGACAGAATCTGGAGGTTCTAAAGGACACTGTGGCTACGGCCCAGGAGCGTTACAAGAGGTCGGCAGACACTCACCGGAAACCGGCACCCATGTACAAGGTAGGGGACTCTGTATGGTTATCCACCAAAAACCTGAGATTGGGTGTTCCTTCGCAGAAGCTGGGACAAAAATTCATCGGTCCGTTTAAGATCACCGGGATCGTGAGCCCTGTGGCCTGTCGGCTACGGTTGCCGCACCATCTAAAGGTACACCCGGTCTTTCATGTGTCTCTCCTCAAACCTGTCTCCCCTAATACGTTTCGTGGTCGTGTTGTGCCTCCTCCTCCGCCTGTGATGGTCGACGGCGAGGAGCAGTTCGTGGTTGAGGACATTATTGACTCCCGGCTCCATCGTCGTCGGCTTCAATATCTGGTACGTTGGCAGGGGTACGCCCCCGAGGACGATTCCTGGGAACCGGTGGGTAACATTCGGGCACCCCGGAAGATCGCTCAGTTTCATCGACGGTTCCCGGACAAGCCGGGCCCTGATCCGTCCTGAGGCCGTCTCTGGGGGGGGGGAGTAATGTCAGGTTTCCAGGTTTTCCAGTTCTCTTTTGAATGAGCTTGCCCTCAGTTAACATGGAGTTTAAGGTTCTGTTGCCCTACTTCCTGTCCAGCTGCTTAAAAGGCCGCCTCTCAGCCCAGTCCAGTGCCTGAGTATACTGCTTGCTGTGTGCTCCTGCTTTGCTGTTTCTACTTCCTGATTGCCTTGGATTCTCCTGAAACTCTACCGACCGACTCTGGACCATACCCGGTTTTCTTCAAGCTGTGCCCGGACTCCGTCTGCCGTCTTTGATCAGCACTCTGCCCGGTTCGTAACCACTCGGGACAATCATCCCGTACGGACACTCCTGGACTATACCACTTGCCCCTTGTGTACCGGCTGCCGCACATTTAGGCCTTCCGGGGTTGATTGCCGGACAGTCCCTGTACAGGGGTTCGCTCTGGTGGTCTCCCTGGGGGAGTCCGGTGCGTGGCCCCGGGAATCCCCTTCGCTCCGTTTTGTGTGTTGTTTTACTGTGTTTATTCCCGTTGTGTATCTACCGTGGTGACATATTATATAACATCTTGTACCAAGAACTCGTCTCTGTTGTCATTGCCCTAACGCAATCGAAATCCTCAGAACATACAGTAGTATTACAGTTTGTGTGTGTTTATGTTCCACTAAAGGAATCCGCACCGTCGCATTTATAATCACAAAATTTTGCACAGACGCCTCATGTGATTCAGCGAACGTCATAGACTGTTTTCAGGAGAAACTTTAACCCTGTGCTTTACAGCTTTACAGTTATTCGCCAAAAAACCTGCTTCCAATAAAGTCAAATGAAGCTGGGAGCTGCACGTCATTAATAGGAGCTGTGATTGGTTGCTCTAGGCAACGAAGGACATTATTAGTATAAGAAGCTTATGTGTGAGGTAATATGATGTCAGTGGAGAGACAGGCACAGACAGAGACAGACAGGGAAAGAGACAGAGACTGACAGGCCAAGAAACAGACAGAGAGAGACAGACAGGCAAAAAGAGAGACACAGACTGAGACTGGGAGAGAGTCAGAGAAACAGTTACTATTCGGGCAATGCCGGGTACTACAACTAGTATATAATATAAAGCTGAGTGTGTGTTTGTATGTCCACTACAAGAATCCGCACCATCTCATGTATAATCACAAAATTCTGCACAGACTCAGAGAACGTCATAGACTGTTTTGAGGGGAACTTTTAACCCCTCGCTTTAAAGTTATTCACCAAAAATCCTGCTTACACTAAAGTCAATGAAGCTGGGGGCCGCAATGCAGCCAGAACTTCAGAAGAATGTAGACATGTCACAATGCAGCCAGGGAAAGAGACAGACAGACAGGGAAAGAAACAGACAGACACAGGGAAAGAGACAAAGAGATAGACACAGGGAAAGAGAGACACAGACAGAGACCGGAAAAGACAGACAGAGAAAAAAAAACAGACACAGGGAAAGAGAGAGACACAGGGACAATGCCGGGTACTACAACTAATTATATATACATACTAGCTGTACTACCCGGCTTCGCCCGGGTTAATAACTGCTGTTAACAAAATAGAATGTATTAACAAAAATGTATTCTGCACACAAAAACCACAAAACAAATAGATATAAATGTAATTATAATGTCTGTCTCCCCATCTGTATATATCTCTCTGTCTCTCTCTGTCTGTCTGTCTCTTTCCCTGTGTCTCTGACTGTCTCTGTCTCTTTCTCCATCTGTCTCAATCTCTTTCCCTGTCTATCTATCGATCGCTTTCCCTGTCTATCTCTGTCACTTCCCTATCTGTCTCTTTCCCTGTCTGTCTCTTTCCCTCTCTTTCCTTGTCTGTCTCTTTCCCTCTTTCCCTCTGTCTCTCTCCCTGTGTCTGTCTCTTTGTCTGTCTCTTTACCTTTCTTTGTCTCTTACCCTGTCTGTCTCTTTCCCTTTCTTTCCTGTCTGTCTGTTTCCCTGTGTCTGTCTCTGTCTTTGTCTGTCTCTCTACCTGTCTGTTTCTGTCTCTTAACCTGTCTCTCTCTTTCCCTCTCTTTCCTTGTCTGTCTCTTTCCCTGTCAGTCTGTCTCTTTGTCTGTCTCTTTGTCTGTCTCTTTGTGTCTGTCTCTTACCCTGTCTATGTCTGTTTCTTACCCTGTCTGTCTCTTTCCCTGGCTGCATTGTGACACGCCAACATTTCATTTAAGGGCGTGGCTGCGCATTCTTCTGAAGTTCTAGCTGCACTGTGGCTCCCAGCTCCATTCGCTTTAATGGAGGCAGGTATTTTGGTGAATAACTGTAAAGCGCAGGGTTAAAAATTTCCCCTCAAAACATAGCCTATGACGCTCTCGGGGTCCAGACGTGTGAGTGTGCAAAATTTTGTGGCTGCAGCTGCGACTGTGCAGATGCCAATTCCAGACATACATACATACATACACACACACATACATACACACATTCAGCTTTATATATTAGATATATATATATATATATATATAATATAAACACACACACAGTGCCTTGCAAAAGTATTCGGCCCCCTTGAATTTTTCAAACTTTTCCCACCTTTCAGGCTTCAAACATAAAAACTTTAATGTTATGGTGAATCAACAACAAGTGGGACATAATTGTGAAGTTGAACGAGATCTATTGCTTATTTTAAACTTTTTTTTAAAAAAATTGAAAATTGGGGCGTGCAATATTATTCATCCCCTTTACTTTCACTGCAGCAAACTCACTCCAAAAGTTCATTGGGGATCTCTGAATGATCCAATGTTGTCCTAAATGACTGATGATGATAAATATAATCCCCCTGTGTGTAATCAAGTCTCCGTATAAATGCCCCTGCTCTGTGATAGTCTCAGTGTTCTGTATTAGGCACAGAGAGCATCATGAAAACCAAGGAACACAACAGGCAGGTCCGTGATACTGTTGTGGAGAAGTTTAAAGCCGGAATTTGGTTACAAAAAGATTTCCAAAACTTCAAACATCCCAAGGAGCACTGTGCAAGCGATCATATTGAAATGAAAGGAGTATCATAACACTGCAAATCTCCAAGACCCGGCCATCCATCCAAACTTTCATCTCAAACAAGGAGAAGACTGATCAGAGATGCAGCCAAGAGGTCCATGATCCCTCTGGATGATCTGCAGAGATCTACAGCTGAGGTGGGAGAGTCTGTCCATAGGACAACAATCAGTCGCACACTGCACAAATCTGGCCTTTATGGAAGAGTGGCAAGAAGAAAGCCATTTCTCAAAGTTATCCATAAAAAGTGTTGTTTACAGTTTGCCACAAGCCACCTGGGAGACACCAAACATGTGTAAGAAGGTGCTCTGGTCAGATGAAACCAAAATCGAACTATTTGGGCACAATCGCAAACGATATGTTTGGCGTAAAAGCAACACAGCTCATCACCCTGAACACACCATCCCCACTGTCAAACATGGTGGTGGCAGCATCATGGTTTTGGCCTGCTTTGCTTCAGCAGGGACAGTGAAGATGGTTAAAATTGATAGGAAGATGGATGGAGCCAAATACAGGACCATTCTTGAAGAAAACCAGTTGGAGTCTGCAAAAGACCTGAGACTGGGACGGAGATTTGTCTTTCAATGAGACAATGATCCAAAACATAAAGCAAAATCTACAATGTAATGGTTCCCAAATAAACCTATCCAGGTGTTAGAATGGCCAAGTCACAGTCCAGACCTGAACCCAATCGAGAATCTGTGGAAAGAGCTGAAAACTGCTGTTCACAAACGCCTCCATCCAACCTCACTCAGCTCCAGCTGTTTGCAAAGGAAGAATGGGCAAAAATTTCAGTCTCTCCATGTGCAAAACTGATAGACACATACCCCAAGCGACTTGTGTTGTAATCGCAGCAAAAGGTGGCGCTACAAAGTATTAACTTAAAGGGGATGAATAATATTGCACGCCCCAATTTTCAGTTATTTATTTTTTAAAAAAAGCTTAAAATAAGCAATAAATTTCGTTCAACTTCACAATTGTGTCCACTTGTTGTTGATTCTTCACCAGAACATTAACATTTTTATCTTTATGTTTGAAGCCTGAAATATGGGAAAAGGTGTATATATATATATATATATATATATATATATATATATATATATATATATATGTGTGTGTGTGTGTGTGTGTGTGTGTGTGTGTGTGTGTGTGTGTGTGTGTGAAAAAGAAAAATCTGTCGCACACTGCACAACCACAAAAATTCTCCACCTAATGAAACATTTTTTTGGCGGTATTTAGAATATTATAATGGCCATTGTAATACTAGCCCAGCGCCACTTCACGGCGCCCTCCTTTGCTGGGTATTACTCTATCAAACCAATATCAAATTATAATAGAGAGGATCACTTATTTAAACCAGAAAAAAAACCTCTCTAAAACGTCACGTTTATTAATTTCATTAAAATGCTAAACTGATTGTAAGATACTGGAATAATCTCCAAATATAAAAGTGACTAACAAGTGGTGATGTGTGATACTTATGTGAGGTCCTGAATTAGGGCAGTGGCCAAGAGGCTGATGCCACAGTGAAACGTTGCCATTGCAGGCACTCACTGTTTACAGAGCCTCCCACAGTATTGCTGACCTGGGAGGGGGTCTCATTCCACGTCCAGCACCTGACAGGGTGATTCCGGACACCAACTGGACCCACATAAGGACAACACAATGTTATCTATCTAATTCATGGACAAAAAATGAGGAGATTGATGGCCCAAATTGACTAGAGACATTTTGATATATAAATGTGGCGCCCTGGACTAGCCAGGTCGTCACAGGCACAACATTCACACCCCACCCCCCAGACAGTTACATTAGCCAGACACAAAACCCTTGTTGCCTCCCTCCGGGGTCTGATGTCCACACCAGGTGGGGCGGAGCCAGGCGGTTGGCCCCACCCACCAAGGAGTTCACAGGCCTGGAGGCGGGAAAAGTGTCAGTTGAGTTGAGTTTTAGGAGTTGAGCAGAGGAGTTCAGGAGTGGAGGAGTAAACACTTGAGGTGTCCGGGTAGGAGCCCGGACACTGACAGCAAGGTTGGCAGACGGTGGTGGCCGTCTGCAGGAGTGGTGGATCAACGCGGAACCGTAGGACCGGGGTTGGGCTGTGGCCCGCCGGTACACCGACCGGGCAGCGAAGTGAAGCCAGCACACACAGGCAGTGCCTTCGGACCCCGACCAGGCTTGGAGCCGCCGACAAAGGTCAAATCCGATAGTGACCGGAACCCCAGGGGTTTCCTAACAACCAATGACCCGTTAGAAGGCAACCGTCCGCACCGTGAGGGTATACAGCTACCGCCACAGGCTGGAGACCCAAGGACCAGCGCCTGCGGGCAAAACGGGCTCCTCCGGCATCTATACACCGGGGAGCGGGCTACCGTTGGGAACCCATCGTAGTCAAGACAGTACACAAAGGTGCAGGGAAAGACAGCCGCCATCACCTGTCCGGGGAGAGACACTGTGGCCGGCTGCGGGACCTGTCCATCCAGCCGTTTGGTTTATCGGAGACTTTGTGACTTTCTGTCTGAGTGAGTACACCCATGCCATCCGGCACCGCGCCGTGCCTGCAACCCTGCATCCCGGCCATCCAGCCTCCCCGTAACACCACCGGGCCCCGGGACCACCAACCCCTACCCACGGAGGGGGAAAACAACATCCCAGCTGCTCCCTACCATCGCTCCCGGGATCCCCGTCACCAGCAACGGTGGTGCCCATCTTCACCACAACCCGTGGGTGGCGTCATGGACTAAATCCCCCAAACGAACCACCCCCTTTTCACTCACGGGCAAGGAGCGCCGCTCGAGTCCCCGGATCCGGCCCACCGCTCGAGCCACTGAGCAGCAGCAGCGCCGGACCCGAGCGTTAGTGAGCGCAGCGCCCCGCCGCCCGCGACATATACATCCCCTGATGAACCCCAAAACGTTGGGGGGAAACGCGTCGGGATCAAAACTAGTCCTGGCAGGATAAGTACTAGGACCTCAGGTCCATCATATCTTTCGCTCAGACCCTTATTTTCATGTATCTTCCCAGTTGCATAGCCATATAGGAATCTGGAAAACTGAGAATTGAGAATCTTAACATTTACATGAGAATTGGGTATAATTAAATTATGATTCATGACTTATGACACATGACCACGTAAACACTCCAGCACACTGCACCTGGTGGTGGTTCTAGGTCAGAAATAGTGACAGGGACAAATAGGGCTAGCCGCCAAGGAACGGGGGGCACCCAAAAATTAAGGTGTATTTGACCTCCGTTGCTAGGTAGGGATTAACATCATGGAATACTAGATCTCCCTATCCCATCATTGTGATACCTTATATCAGGGGTGGGCAATTAATTTTCCCATGGGGCCGCATGAGAAGTTGGGATGGTTTTAGAGGGCCGGACTAATATAATATTAACTCGGTTCTACAATATATATATATATATATATATATACACACACACGCATATATACTATGTGTGTATATAATATATATATACACATACACACAATGTATACATGCATACACACACAATCCCCATATACTACATCACTACACCCGCCACATACTACACCTGTAATAAACTACACCTCTATATACTATACCACTAGATACTACATCACTACACCCCTATATACACCTGTAATATACTACATCACTATATACTACACCTGTGATAACCTACATCACTACACCCCTATATACACCTGTAATATACTACATCACTATATACTACACCTGTAATAAACTGCACCACTACATCACTATATACTACACCTGTGATAACCTACATCACTTCATCCCTATATACTACACTTGTATTATACGACACTCCTATATACTACATCTGTATTATACTACAGCACTACACCCCTATATACACCTGTATTATACTACACTCCTATATACTACACCTGTATTATACTACAGCACTACACCCCTATATACACCTGTATTATACTACACCCCTATATACACCTGTATTCTACTACACCCCTATATACATCTGTATTATACTACACCCCTATATACACCTGTATTATACTACACCCCTATATACACCTGTATTATACTACACCCCTATATACATCTGTATTATACTACATCACTACACCCCTATATACACCTGTTTTATACTACACCACTACACCCCTATATACACCTGTATTATACTACACCACTACACCCCTATATACACCTGTATTATACTACATCACTACACCCCTATATACACCTGTATTATACTACACCCCTATATACACCTGTATTATACTACACCCCTATATACACCTGTATTATACTACACCCCTATATACACCTGTATTATACTACACCACTACACCCCTATATACACCTGTATTATACTACACCACTACACCCCTATATACACCTGTATTATACTACATCACTACACCCCTATATACACCTGTATTATACTACACCCCTATATACACCTGTATTATTCTACACCCCTATATACACCTGTATTATACTACATCACTACACCCCTATATACACCTCTATTATACTACATCACTACACCCCTATATACACCTGTATTATACTACACCACTACACCCCTATATACACCTGTATTATACTACACCACTACATAGTACACCACTACACCCCCCATATACCACACCTGTAAAACTACATTCCCATATACTAAACCACTACACCGCAAATATTTGTCAACAGTTAACCCCCTCCCCCCCGCCCCCCATTGTCCCGCAGGTTACTAGTAACCACTCACCTCTCTTCTTATTGTCCCCTCCTCAGGCACCTCCGTACGGGCCCTCCGCTGAGCTGCTTCTCCTTCACATGCCCAGGCTGCGCCGACGCTGTATTCCTAGGAGCTGCTGCTTCTCTCCATAGGGCCCCCGCCGCTGCAGCTTCTTCTCCTGCCGGGCGGGAACTTTTCAAATGACACACACGTGCCGTACTGACGATATCAGGGCGCGCGTGTGTCACAGAGAAAGCTGCCGCAGGGAACAGAGGAGAGATTCCTGCGTTCCGTTGCCTGCACTGACTGTGCGGAGCTGCAGGATCTGTCCTCTGTTCCGTGCCCGGCACGCAGCTTGTGATAATGGCAATCAGACCACGGGCCTCCCGGAGCCTGGAGCTCCGGACAACAGGTCAGATTGCCCTCATCAGTGACCGGCCAGCAAGGACGCCCTGAGCCAGGCGGGCCGGTCACAGAGAGTAGGCGGGCCGGATGTGGCCCGCGGGCCGCCCCTTGCCCAGGTCTGCCTTATATAGTAACCTATTTACAACAGGTGGTGCACGCCTCTTGCCCACTGCCCTAATTCAGGACCTCACATAAGTATCACACATCCCCACTTGTTAGTTACTTTTATATATTAGATTATTCCAGTATCTTACAATCAGTTTAGCATTTTAATGAAATTAATAAACGTGACGTTTTAGAGAGGGTTTTTTTTTCTGGTTTAAATGGATATTACTCAACCCTGCATCTTTCTGGACTTCTTAAAAACCTACACAAGATCAGCAGGTGACCACAAAAGGCTAATGAAACTGGCGGGGGCTAGAGGGCAAATCCAGCAAAACGGAGCATCACTCCCTGTTACGAATCGGCGCCGCCATAGCCACAAGCAGCCTGCTGCGGTTACAGATATGTCCAGGTGCCGGCCGCCGTTTTTGGCTGTGCCTCGGGTCGTCCAGCTGGCTGATTCCTCCTCCACGTCTAAGTGTGGAGAGGCGGCTAGTGCGCATGCGGGCGCCGATTTACCCCATCCAGAGCCTAAGTCCAGTGTTTTGCCTAGTGAGCATGATCAACCTGATAGTGCCATTCCTGAGGTAAGTCCTCGGTTCAGGCTACTGAGCATGCTCCTACACTTAGTGCGAAAAGCCTCTTTGCACAGGTACTTGGACATTGTGCCGTGTCTAAATCCTGTGTTGTGCCTACTGAGCATGCTCAGGCAGATAGCCTGATTTCTGAGACTGTTGCCCAGGCTACTGAGCATGCTCAGACACTTAGTGCATCAGAGGCTAGGTCCGGGAAGGACCTCACTGGGCATGTCCGTGAGGTGGCAGGCCCTGATAGCGCAGAGGGCATCAGGTGTCCTGATGACGTGGCCACTCCGGACTGGCTCGCAGAGGCCCGCCCCTATGACTTGGCACCTCATCATTGGTGTTTGGGGTGTGGCTGCCATGAGGTTATCAGTGACGTGGCGGTTTAGGATAGACCGCTGATGATGTCACTGATGACATGGCACTCTGCTATTGGCTCCTGGAGGTGCCATTGTGGTTCACCCTGGGTTTGGGGCGGACCCTAGTGTGGAGACACGGGGGTCAGTGGGTGCTCTCGTCTGCTGGCCCGGCCGCCTTTAGAAAGACAGCGTGGCTCAGGGCTCATCCCAACTGAATGCCCAACCTCCTTAACCGTGGGCGGAACACTACTCAGACAACACAGGGTGAGGGAATCACAATATAAAGACTTTATTGGATCCCCAAACAATTAATGGCATATGGCACTTAACCAGCAAAACCACAGAATATAACCGGCAACAGGTTCTCACCATTCCGCTGGGTCACCAGCGTCTGCGCCCCAACTCGCTCCGGCAGCGTCTTCGTGCTCTTGCGGTTCCATTTTAGTCCCTCTTGGTTAATTTCACTAACCTTCTCTATGGGGATCTCGAGCGGCTCAGGAGCTCCTTAAGTCAGGCTACTCCTCGGTGGTCGGCTTCTCTGCAAACCCCCTGTGGGGGGCGGAGCCACGTTTTCCTGCGCGCTTTTTCAAACTTCACACTCTTTTACAGCCAGAGTGGTGGCGCAGTAGTTTATACTGAGGCAAAATGGCGGCAAGAGTCTATATACAGTTTTTATATATATACAGATTTAAGGCACACGGCACTCAGGGTTGCTGGGCCTAGTTTGTATCCTGTTCGTTCGCCAAAATGTAGAGCTGCCACTCCCCAGGCCCTTGGGATACTCTGTTCCGGGCGGTGGATAACGGTGATCACCGTCACAGGTGGCCGTGCCCGGTTCCATGACCTTGGGGAGCTCGGTAACAGGGTTATTTTGTATGTCACTGGTGACGCCACTGGCGGGTTGCGGTAATAAGATGTCCCGCTGCTGCTGTGGTTTTAGGGACAGATGGTATAGCAGCAAGTGTGTTTGCGCCCTCCGCCAGTAGGGGCTTAAGTCCCATGTAGGTGTGCTGCGCCTTGTGGTGCGCCAGTAATAGACACGACACAGTTCTTGCAGATTAACTGGTATTTACTCACTGGATGTTGTAAGTACAGTTTGGTACGGCTGGGCAACCAACTTTCTTTTGTCCCGATGCTGACGTGAGACCCAGTTGAGCCCTCCGTGCACATGCAGAGCTGATGGTCCCCTTGCCTGAAGCTGTTGGTGACCTGCGGCACTCCGCTCCTTTGTTTTTCCGGGCCCAGTATGACAGACCTCGCGGTCCCTTGTGGGGTAGGCTACTTCTCGGTGCCCTCTCCCAGGTCCTATATATGAGGCTGTGTCCCTGAGCCTATGGGTGGTGTGGTACCCTGGAAGTCACCACACACGGATGGATCAGCAGACCGCCTGGAGCTGTCGTCTACTCTGGGGTCCAGTACCCTGTCGTGCATAGTACCTGGGATCTTCTGTCTATCCTCAGGCTACTACCTCCTAGTCGCCCTTTGGGGTCTCCTCACAATCCTTACACCTTTCTCACACACTGACTCCTTTCAACTGTCACTCCTTCAACTGTCGTTTTTCCTCTGCCTACTCTGCCTAGCAACCCCTGTCGCTTTCCACTAGCCACGCCCCTTCCCCAGGCTAACAGCTAAGGGATTGGGTCTCACATCTGCCCACTGTTAACCCTCTACATGCTGCTCCCAGTTCTCAGGGAATGTGCCCCTACCTGTGTGTGAGGTGTGGGTCAGCAGAGGGCGTTCCAGAAAGACTTAGGATCCTGCAGACCACTGGGGTAGCATACCCCAGGGTGCTGCAGATGGCGTCTTAGGCTTCAAAGCTTCTCGTTTTTTCCTCCAAACGTAAAGATGGTCATAATGGCCGAACAGTTCAATTTTAGTTTCGTCAGACCACAGGATGTCTCCAAAAATTAACGTCTTTGTTCCTGTGTGCATTTTCAAACATTTATCTGGCTTTTTTGTGTTTCTTTTGGAGTAATGGCTTGTTCCTGGCAGAGTGGCCTTTCAGCCCATGTTGATATTGTACTCGTTTCACTGTGGATATTGAGACAATCTTACCAGCTTCCGCCAGCATCTTCACAAGGTCTTTTGCTCTTGTTCTTGGCTTGATATCCACATGTCTGACCAAAGCAGGTTCATCTCTGGTACACAGAACCCGTCTCCTTCCTGAGCAATATGATAGCTGGACATTCTCATCTTGTTTGTACTTCCATATAATTGTTTGTACAGATGAATAAGGCACCTTCAGGTATCTGTAAATTGCACCCAAGGATGAACAAGACTTGTGCAAGTCCACAATTCTCTTCCTGAGATCTTGGCTTATTTCTTTTATCTTTCCCCATGATGCTACACAAAGAAGCCGTGTGTTTCAGGTGTGCATTAAAATAAATCCACAGGTGCGTCTCTAATTAACTCAGATGTTGCCATTAAACCTATCAGAAGCTTCCAAAGACATGACATCATCATATGGGCAGTCCCATCTTGTTTAAAGGCATAGTACTCTTAGAATATGTAAACTTTTGACATTGCAGAAAGTAATAAAAAATGCCTTAAAACATTCTCTCTCTCTCATTCTAGAATTTGACAAATATAAATAACTAGCTGTAGTACCCGGGCGTTGCCTGGGATAGTAATTGTCTCGCTGTCTCTCACCCAGTCACTGTCTGTCTGTCTCTTTGTCTGTCTCTTTCCTTGTCTGTCTGTGTCTGTCTCTGTCTGTCTGTTTTTACCTCTCTGTCTGTATTTGTATCAGTCAATCTGTCTCAATCTCTGTATCTGTCTGTCTCTCTCTATGTGTCTGTCTTTCTGTCTTTGCCTGTCTGTCTCTTTGCCCATCTGTCTCTTTGCCCATCTGTCTCTTTGCCCGTCTGTCTCTTTGCCCGTCTGTCTCTTTCCAGGTCTGTCTTTTTCCAGGTCTGTCTCTTTCCAGGTCTATCTCTTTCCAGGTCTATCTCTTTCCGGGGCTGTCTCTTTCCAGGGCTGTCTCTTTCCAGGTCTGTCTTTGCCCGTCTGTCTCTTTGCCCGTCTGTCTCTTTGCCCGTCTGTCTCTTTGCCCGGCTGTCTCTTTCCAGGTCTGTCTCTTTCCAGGTCTGTCTCTTTCCCCGGCTGTCTCTTTCCAGGGCTGTCTTTGTCCGTCTGTCTCTTTGTCCGTCTGTCTCTTTGTCCATCAGTCTCTTTGCCCGTCTGTCTCTTTGCCCGTCTGTCTCTTTCCAGGTCTGTCTCTTTGCCCGGCTGTCTCTTTGCCCGGCTGTCTCTTTGCCCGGCTGTCTCTTTGCCCGGCTGTCTCTGTCTGTCTCTTTCTGTCTCTCTCTATCTGTCTTCCCACCAACATCTTATTACCTCACACATAAGCTTCTTATTCTACCAGTTTATTTTGTTCCTATAGCAACCACTGACAGTTGCTATTAATAGCCTGCAGCTCCCAGCTCCATTCAGTTTAATGGAAGCAGGATTTTTGAAGAGTAACTGTAAAGTGCGGGGTTAAATTTTCCCACCCAAATATAGTCTATGACGTTCCCTGAGTCACATGGAGTGTATGTGCAAAATGTCGTGATTGTAAATGCGATGGTGCGGATTCCTTTAGCGGACACACACACACATACACACACACACACATACACATACATACACACATACACTCAGCTTTATATATTAGATTTTGGTTGCTAATTTACTGTACTTAAACCGGGAAAAGTTTATTCTGAGTTCATGTCAGATGGTGAGGAAAACCTGCAGATGTGTCTGTATAGAGAACCCGAGGGGAAAAATCTGCAGATGTGTCTATACAGAGCGGAGGGAAAAACCTGCAGATGTGTCTTTTTAGATAGTGTATGTAAACTTCTGGTATCAACTGTATCTCCTGAAACTGAATGGAATAGATCTTTTTACAATACTTTAACAGTTGAAAGTGTTATACAGTTGTATTATTTTATGCTGTTATTATTAGCAGGCTTATATTTTTTTTTATAGTGGACTACACAATGATGGAGGGGCTTAAATCCTGCCTGAGTGGCATGCTGGACAGTGTGAAGGTAGCACAAGCCAAACTGGAAAACATATATATGTGTATAGGGGGGAGCAGGATCTGCTGCATCATAGGAGGCCCAGACATCTCTACTATGCAGTCAATAGGCGGCATTTCCCCTATAACTGGTGCAAGTATATCAGTCCCAGTTACACGGGAGGCCTTAGAAGCAAATAAAAAAATAAAATAAAAAAATCCTTTATTTGAAATAAAAGACAAAAAAGCCCCCTCTTTCACCACTTTATTAACCCCACCAATAATACCCCTCCAGGTCCGACGTAATTCACACGAGGTCCCACGACGCTTCCAGCTCTGCTACACCTGACCCTCTCAGCGAGCACCATAGACCACGACTGCTCACTGTGAGGGTCAGGACGCAAGCGAAGTGAGCCGCGCGGGATCGGCGGTGACTTCACTCATGTGTTTTGCAGTGACAGGTGGAGGACTCCAGGTGTCACTGCACATCAGCTGACTGAAGTCACCGCTGATCTGCCTCCGGACGCTGGTGTCCTGCTTCCAGGCCGGCTCATTCATATGCAGTTATGCACTGCACAGCCGACCCGTAAGTAGCAGAGCGTTGGAGACAGCCGCACGGGACAGAGCATCGCGGGAGACTTCAGCACCACGGACAGCAGGAGCGGGGACAGATGAGCATCTCCCTGTGCTATCAAAATACTGCAGGGACATACCGCAGCAAATCCGCCGCAAACCGCGGTAAAACCGCATGTGTATTTCGGGTGCGGTTTGCTGCGTTTTTTTACTGCAGGTACGGTAATCTTTCATAGGGTCTGGAATTTTCTAGTGCGCACAGGGCCTTAAAAGGCTTATCTGTGACTAAAACACTCCACATGAACATATATCAAGCCCAGCTACACCATTTTAAATTTTTAAGGTACAGAAGTTGAGGTTTCAGTAACAGCTAAAGTTTTCTAAGGCCCAATTTATAGGAAAAAAAAGTAAAACATGCTGATTATTTGGTTTCCTGACAACAGATATACATTGTGTGTATATGTGTGCGTGTGTATATATAATTATATATATATATATATATATATATATATACGATGTATGTGTAATATATAAAAAAATAAATGATTTAAATGAATTAGCGGTCATGTAATCTCTGTGTATAGGGGGGAGCAGGATCTGCTGCATCATTGGAGGCCCAGACATCTTTACTATGCAGTCAATAGGCGGCATTTCCCCTATAACTGGTGCCAGTATATCAGCCCCAGTTACACGGGAGGCCTTAGAAGCAAATAAAAATATTTCAATATTAAAATGCCTCCTCAAATATTTTTATGACCTTATAATGGGAGCATAATGTGTAAAATAAATAAACTAATAAAAACAGGTAAAAATAATTTAAAAAAAATAAATAAAAAGACCATTGTCAATCCAAATTGCTTTTATTAGCCCGACACCCAGTAAAAAAAAATAAATTGTATAAATAAATATATATCTCATGTCTGATATATTAAAATATTTGTTTAAAAGTAAAGAACACATTTTTTACGTAGTTTAGCAATTATGCTTGGTCATTACAAATAGGTAAAAAAAATAATTAAAAAGGCCAATGTCCATCTAAATCACCTTTATGGGCCCTGTGCCCCTAAATAAATATATATATATATATATATATAAAAATATATATAAATATATATATATATATATATATATATATGTGTGACGCCCTGGACTAGCCAGGTAGTCACAAATAGCGCCCCGCACAACACCAGTCCCACACAGGTAACACCAGCGAACCACATAAACCCTAGTCACCTCCCTCAGTGCTTAACACTAGAACTACTGAGGTAGTCATTTTGACTACTTTGCACCATGTATTTCTATATAGGTGTCATGAGTCCAGTAGTTCTAGTGTTAATGGACACACCAGGGGGGCGGAGCCAGGCGGTTGGAACGCCCACCAAGGAGTCCAGAGAAGCTGAGGCAGGAAACACAAAAACAGTTCAGTTGTAGTCAAGTTCAGTTGTGAGGAGTTGGAGAGTTCAAGTGCAGCAGGCCTGTGGGGACAGGTCTGCAGCGGGAACTGACAGGTGCCAGGGTCGTAGCCCTGGTACCTCGGCTAGGAGGCATACGGTGGCCTAGCCTGCAGGAGCCAGGAAGACGGCCAGGTGGAACCGTGGTGGACTGGGACAGGGTAGTGGCCCGCTGGTACCGACCCGGGGAACCAACTGGAAACCGGAGCACTCAGGGTGGTACTCAGACCCTGAAATGAGGTCCAGAATCCACTGGACTGAGTTAATTTACTGATTGAAGTCTGGACTATAGGTCCTTTTCCACCCAAGTCCTGACTGAAGACAACAGCCCACCGAGGGGGATAGAAAGCCCCCGCACAGGCAGAGAGATCCCACGGGCCAGCGTCTTCGGGCAAACGGGCTTTCCCGACACACATACCGCCGGGGAGCGAACTCCCGTCGTTGAAGCGAAGGCAGTCTACATACACACTACACGGTGCAGGAGAAAGGCAAAGACCACTGAACCGGGTGGGGGACCAGACACAGCCGGCTGCGGGCACCGACCACCATCAACTTTGCTTACCAGAGACTTGTGTGTGTGTCAATAACAGTGAGTACCACAGTGCCATCCGGCCTCACACCGCCCTGCACCGCCCAGCTCTCCCTAACGGGTCCCGGGGCCATCATCCCTGCCCACGGAGGGGTTAACATCTTGCTGCATAACCATCTCCCCCGGGTGCCCCGTAACTGCAGCGGTGGTGTCTACACCTTCACCACATCCCGTGGGTGGCGTCACAAACTCAAACACGGCTCTGGCCGTACACCTACCTACCCCCACCAAAAGCGCCAGCATCCCCTTTCAGAGCGAAGTGACTCCAGGTCCGGAGGCGCTCAAGCCACCCACCAACGAGCCCGGATCCGAGCGGCTCGGCTGCAGCCGAGCGCGGGGCGGTACATATACACAGTGTATATATGTCTGCAATATTAAAATATTTAATATAATAATTATGTCTAATATATAAAACTGAGTGTGTGTGTCCGCTAAAGGAATCCACACCGTCGTATTAACAATTGCGAAATTTTGCACAGCCACCGCATTTGACTCAGGGAACGTCATAGACTATGTTTTGACGGGAGAATTTAACCCCGCGCTTTACAGTTACTCTCCAAAAAACCCTGCTTACATTAAAGTGAATGGAGCTGGGAGCTACAAGTCATTAACAGGAGCTGTGATTGGTTGCTATAGGCAACAAAGGACATTCTTAGCATATGAAGCTTATGTGTGAGGTGATATCATATCGGTGGAGAGATGGATAGAGAGAGACAGACAGGGAAATATACAGACAGACAGACAGACAGGGAGAGAGACAGAGACAGATGGGGAGAGAATCAGACAGACAGGGAAATATACAGACAGACAAAGGCAGGCAGGAAAAGAGACAGATAGGGAAATATAGAGACAGAGAGAGACAAAGGTAGACAGGGAAAGAGACAGACAGAGGCAGACGGGGACAGAGACAGAAAGAGACAGACATGGAAAGAGACAGATGGACAGAGGCAGACAGGGAAAGAGACAGACAGGGAAAGAGACAGACAGAGGCAGACAGTGAAAGTGACAGACAGAGGAAGATAGGGAAAAAGACAGACCGAGAAAGAGACACAGTGAAAAAAACAGACAGATAGAGAGTAACCGAGACAGACAGAGAAATAGACAGACAGGCAGGGAAAGAGACAGACAGACACACAGAGACAAACACACAGGGACAGACAGATAGACAGAGATAGAATGACTGATAGAGAGATAAACACACAGATATACACACAGAGAGACAGACACACAGACAGAGACAGACAGGCACAGATTGAGAGAGACTGGGAGAGGGACAGAGAGACAGTTACTATCCCGGGCAACGCTGGGTACTACAGCTAGTTAAAAATAAAACTAGGTAATATTTCCACATATTTCCACCGATATCCCCACCATTTTGTTTCAGTGTCAATGTAATTTGCCATTTCCAGATGTTTTCACCTCATTTAAAATTTGTCACTTTTGTAAAAACATTTGTTTTTTGTTGTGAATCCACTATTTTCTCTGCATTTTTGTAATTATTATTATTTTAAAGATTAATTTTAAAGGATTGTGTGACTTTTAACACTTCATAGGCTCAAACCGTCAAAAGAGCAAAAGAGGACATATTTGAATTTGCTCAAAATGAAAAAATCATAAGCCATTTTGATGAATTTGGGAGCCAAATCCAACTCATGGATTTGCCGCATTTTTTGCCGCGGGTGCGTTTTTGTGCGTTTTTTGCCGCAAAAAACGCACAAAAACGCAGCGTAAAAAAAACGCAGTGTGTGAACTTATAAACAGTCAGTATTGGCTACAATTTTGATATGTGAGTCTTCAGTATAACATGTTGGGGGTTATTGTGGTGTCAGGGCTGGAGGTGTAATGATTTATTCACGAGGGGGACATTATATTTATGGATATTTATCACTTCATGTTGATGACTGAAAATTTCCCTCACGCACGTGAGAAGCGAGGGCTGCACTGAATGGACCAATCAGCGGCTGTCTTTTTCCCGCTCGAAGCGGTGAGCACGTGACATGTTACGTCATCAGGAAGAGGCGGCGCTTCGCTTGTTTTGGTGCCGGGGTATCAGTTGCCGCGCCGGCCGGGAACCAGGCGGCAGCAGGTAACGGAGGGGCTCGGTTTCTCCGGTTTCTTGTCCTGTCTGGTGCTCACAGTGCATAGGGAAAGCTGTAAGGATATTGTATGTGGTCTGACACTATGGTGGACCTAATCTGTAGCGCAGGTTGCACACAGTGTAGTACTTGCCCATAGCAACGGGGGTGTTGCTATGGGCAACTACTCATGCATCACCTTGTACCTAATGAGCTTGGGTGATGTCGCCACAATTGCTAAACTTGTGTTTTTTGGGGGGAGGGTCAGCTAAATAATCAGGGCTGTTGCCAGTAGCAACCAGATTGCACCTCTTATCTAAAAACTCTTTAAGAATAAACCTTTTTAAAGGGATTGTCCACTTTATGGGGGCTTTTTTAAAATTTATTACTGTAATTGGGGCTTTAAAGTAATTTTTGCAATGGCGTTTTCTTGCTACATCATTGGCATAATTGTAGTATTGGGGATTGGAAGTGACTAGGCAGGGGTAGTAGCCTTGACCGTGTGGTGTTAGTGGGCGCAGAGGAGACAGTGGGTGTGACTGCCTGGGAATAGAAGTCCAAGTGGTCTTGGAGTTCCTTATATTAGAAGTTGGGGGGAATGGAAGCCTCCCCCCTTGCATAATGCTGGACCATGCCCACCAATATATGCATTATGCCCACCAAGTAAGCCACAAGTATGCTGCTTTAATTATGCAAGGTGGGCTTTACTCCTCCCCGCTTGGGGGTCTTACCCCCAGAACCCCACTCCTATTATAAACAACTCTATGGCAAAGTGGACTTAAAAATTAAAGGGGTATTCCCATCTCAAAAGATTCTAGCCCAATATTTAGTTGGTATAATATTAGCAAATACCTCCAATCAGAAATGTAGTATAGTTCTCCTGATTCACTAAGTCACTTACCTCATGTTCAGGGCATTACAGGACCTTAGGTATCCATGGATACAAGCACCTAACTCACTATATGCATGTTTGTAACCATGGATACCTAAGGTCCTGTAATGCCCCGCACATGAGGTAAGAGACATAACTAATCGGGAGAGCTATACTACATTTCTAATTGGAGGTATTTGCTAATATTATTATTACACCTACTACATATTGGGGAAGGATCTTGGTGATGGGCATACCCCTTTTTAATGATTCTTCAGTTGCACTGCAAAAGGAAACATCTGCCGTCGCCCCCGCCGCCTCTCTGCCGTCGCCCCCGCCGCCTCTCTGCCGTCGCCCCCGCCGCCTCTCTGCCGTCGCCCCCGCCGCCGCCTCTCTGCCGTCGCCGCCGCCTCTCTGCCGCCGCCGCCTCTCTGCCGCCGCCCCTCTGCCGTCGCGCCCCCCCGCCGCCTCTCTGCCGTCGCGCCCCCCGCCGCCTCCACCCACTAACTCAGAGCGGTCATTTCCGATCCCCAATACTACAGTTTTGCTGCATCGTTTGCCTTCTGGAGCCTCGGTGTTGCACTTGCCTATTTCCAGCTGCAGAATGAACTGAGGATCTATCAGTGAGCGTATTTTATGGAGTTTATAGTGTCTCGTTTATGCCAGTCGATAATTAACGATGTGATGTTAGTAAAGACAAGTCAATGTCAGACAAGTATCTGGTATAGGACAATAGTGAATGACCTGGTTGGATGGGCGGCTTCACAGGATAGACGCTGGGAGATGAGCTGCCACAAGCCGCCCGTGAATTAACCTCAGGAAAACAAAATTGCCTATGTTCTCATTAACAAATTATCATTTTTTCCTTAAAGGTGAACGTCCAGCAGCCATGACCCAGCGAAAGAGGGGTCGACCCCGGCTTCTGGACACTTCACGCCTTCAGGTAGGATGCAGAAATTGTCAAATGTCTATTTCCCCCCCCTTCCCCTGCATAGGGCTGAAATATCTGGCTGCAATACAGTCCTCTGAAGTAGCCATTATAGATGGGTGCACGGGCTGACTGTTTAGCTTTGCTTTGTAAAAACTGTCAGGTCACATTTCAGCCTGTATTGTATGTATGTCCCCTTGTCTGCTGAGAGCCGAGGTGCAATGTAAGTGGATGACATTGGTGCAGATGCTTTGATTGCATAGGGGGCATGTATAAAGGCTGTGATGTATAGACAGACCCCGATTTGGTGTGCTCAGAGCGGCCTTTGGTGAAACCCTCCTTGGCTGTTTATACCACACCACACATTAATCCACTGCGGCCACCACAATGAGACGCACAGACCCCGTCCTCTTTGGTGTACACTGCAGTACATATTCCACTATATCTGCGTAATCTGTTGTCCAGGATTGCGGCTCGTTCTTACCGAATCGCCCAGTGACGCGGCTTATTCTTTGTGTAGGGTAGAGATGCGGATACAGAGGACGATATCTCATTGACTCAGACGCAGACGGCGTCTCAGGTGCAGAGGAATCTGGAGAAGCATTCTCCGGAGCAAATCAACCTGAAGGTACTGCACTTATAATGCACATGATGCATGTAGATGTCGATAATTCCTTTTACCTTAAGAATTCTTGCAATCTATATTTCTTCGGCGCTCCATTGGGAGACCCAGACGATTGGGTGTATAGCACTGCCTCCGGAGGCCACACAAAGCATTACACTAAAAAGTGTAAGGCCCCTCCCCTTCTGGCTATACACCCCCAGTGGGATCACTGGCTCACCAGTTTTCTGCTTTGTGCGAAGGAGGTCAGACATCCACGCATAGCTCCACTGTTTAGTCAGCAGCAGCTGCTGACTATATCGGATGGAAGAAAAGAGGGCCCATACCAGGGCCCCCAGCATGCTCCCTTCTCACCCCACTTTATGTCGGCGGTGTTTGTTAAGGTTGAGGTACCCATTGCGGGTACGGAGGCTGGAGCCCACATGCTGCTTTCCTTCCCCATCCCCCTGAGGGGCTCTGAGGAAGTGGGATCTTACAGGCCCCCAAGCCCTGAGGCCGGGCTTCATCCACAGACCCATGGAACCTGATGGATGCGGAGCTGGGTACCGTTCAGGGACAAGGCCCTGCGACATTAAGGTACTCTGTGTCCCCGTATGCACAGGCACGCACACCCCAGGCTTGCTGGGTGTGCTAGTGCGCCGGGGACAGTAGCGCTGAGCGCTGGGGTTATAGTCACTACAGTTTTCTGAGTGACTTTATGTGTTGGGGGACTGCCGCGCCGACCGCCCCTAGAGCGGCGGCGCGGCTGCGACTTGTAGTGCGCCGGGGACTTAGCGACGGCCGTGCTTTTACGACGGCGTCGCTTATAAATTTAGTCCCCGGCTTCTGCGGCCTTGCTCCGTTTCGTTCCCGCCCCCACCCTGTCAATCAGGGCAAGGGAGAGACGCTGTACGATTAATCAGCGCCGAGGGCTGGAGCTTTATTTACATGCTCCAGCCCTCTCACTGAGCACAGGGGGACGCAGGCTTCCCGCTCTTTGTCTGCACACGCCCAGGGCCCGCCCCTCTCCAAGGACGCCGGCAGCCATTACTACATGCGGTCTGGCTGGAGAACGGACACAGGCTCTGGGGGACCCAGACAGGGGATTTCTGGCGACCACACACCCGCGTTAAGCGGGCGGTAAGCAGCACTTAAGTGCTGGCCCCACTAGTGCCACAGTGTTATATTTGTGTACTTTTCTCTGTACCATATGTATAGATATATTGCACTGTAAGGTCGCTTCTTGGCTGTATACCCCAATTGCTCTGAGGAGAAGGCAACATGTCATCTGCAAAACGCAAGGGTGCCAAGACACAGGCTGTGAGCGCTGCTTGTGCCGCTTGTGGGGCTGATCTACCGACAGGTTACAATGACCCCCATTGTGTGCAATGTTCGGTCCCTGTGCCACTTTGTCAGCCGGAGTCTATGGTGGTAGTGGCCCAGGCAGAGACACCTGTGAACCCTGTCCCGGTGACGGGGACAGAGTTTGCAGTTTTTGCTGACAGGATGTCTGTCACTGACAAAAATCCTAGAGACCTTGCAGGCCAGGCCAGTTACTCAGTCCATGGACACTGCTGCGGCAATGTT
Organism: Anomaloglossus baeobatrachus; assembly: GCF_048569485.1. Classification (NCBI taxonomy): domain Eukaryota; kingdom Metazoa; phylum Chordata; class Amphibia; order Anura; family Aromobatidae; genus Anomaloglossus; species Anomaloglossus baeobatrachus. Next base: position 200,217,518 of record NC_134361.1, read on the forward strand.
CCCCGGTCCCCCTCAGTTGGAGTTAATCCGAGCTTCAAGGGGGTCCCAGGCATCTCAGCCTGACGGATCTGATTCAGATGACAGTCCTAGGCAGCCTAAGCGTGCTCGCTGGGAGAGACCCTCCACGTCATCACGCGGATCAGGGTCTCAGCGAGAAGAGTCTCTACATGATGAGACAGAGGAGGGGGATCAGGAGTCTAATCCTGAAACCGCTCTCAATCTGGATACTCCTGATGGTGACGCCATGGTAAATGACCTTATAGGGGCCATCAATAGTCTATTGGAAATTTCTCCCCCTGCCCCTTCTGCAGAGGAGGCAGCGGCACAGCAGAAGTTCCATTTCAGGTATCCCAAGCCTAAACTGAGTACTTTTATGGACCACGCTGACTTCAGAGATTCAGTCCAGAAACACCATGCTTGCCCAGATAAGCGTTTCGCCAAACGTCTTAAGGATACACGTTATCCCTTTCCCCCTGACGTGGTCAAACGCTGGACCCAGTGTCCAAAGGTGGACCCCCCAATCTCCAGGCTTGCAGCTAGATCCATAGTTGCAGTGGAAGATGGGGCTTCACTTAAAGATGCCAATGACAGACAGATGGACCTTTGGTTAAAGTCTGTCTATGAAGCTATCGGCGCGTCGTTTGCTCCAGCATTCGCGGCCGTGTGGGCACTCCAAGCTATTTCAGCTGGCCTGGCACAGGTGGACTCTATCATATGTCCAGCAGTGCCGCGAGTAGCGTCCCTAACCTCGCAAATGTCTGCGTTTGCGACTTACGCTATCAACGCTGTCCTAGACTCTACAAGCCGTACCTCAATTGCGTCTGCCAACTCTGTTGTCTTGCGCAGAGCTTTGTGGTTAAAGGAATGGAAAGCGGATTCTGCTTCCAAAAAATGTTTAACCAGCTTGCCACTATCTGTAGATAGACTGTTTGGTGAACAATTGGCTGAAATCATTAAGCAATCCAAGGGTAAGGACTCCTCCTTACCCCAGCCCAGATCAAGCAAACCTCAACAGAGGAAGTGGCAGTCGAGGTTTCGGTCCTTTCGAGGCTCCAGCAAGACACAATTCTCCTCGTCCAAAGGGACTCAGAAGGAGCAAAGGAGCTCAGATTCCTGGCGGGCTCATTCACGCCCCAAGAAGGCAACCGGAGGAACCGCTTCCAAGGCGGCTACCTCATGACTTTCGGCCTCATCCCTCCGCATCCTCGGTCGGTGGCAGGCTCTCCCGCTTTTGCGACATTTGGCTGCCACAGGTCAAAGACCGGTGGGTAACAGACATTTTGTCTCACGGGTACAGGATAGAGTTCAGTTCTCGTCCTCCGCCTCGGTTCTTCAGAACCTCCCCACATCCCGACCGAGCAGATGCCCTTCTGCAAGCGGTGTGCTCACTAAAAGCAGAAGGAGTGGTGATCCCTGTTCCTCTGCAGGAACAAGGGCAAGGTTTTTACTCCAATCTCTTCGTGGTTCCAAAAAAGGACGTCTCGTTCCGTCCTGTTCTGGACCTAAAGCTCCTCAACAAGCATGTGAACGCCAGGCGGTTCCGGATGGAATCCCTCCGCTCCGTCATTGCCTCAATGTCTCAAGGAGATTTTCTTGCATCAATAGACATCAAGGATGCTTATCTCCACGTGCCGATTGCTACAGAGCACCAACGTTTTCTACGTTTCGTGATAGGAGACGACCATCTCCAGTTCGTAGCTCTGCCATTCGGTCTGGCGACAGCCCCACGGGTTTTCACCAAGGTCATGGCGGCAGTGGTAGCAGTCTTGCATTCTCAGGGACATTCGGTGATCCCTTACTTAGACGATCTACTTGTCAAAGCACCCTCTCAAGAGGCATGCCAACACAGCCTGAATGTTGCGCTGGAGACTCTCCAGACTTTCGGGTGGATCATCAACTTTTCAAAGTCCAACCTGGCACCGACTCAATCACTAACGTATCTTGGCATGGAGTTTCATACTCTCTCAGCGATAGTGAAGCTTCCGCTGGACAAGCAGCGGTCACTACAGACAGGGGTGCAGTATCTCCTGCAGGGTCAGTCGTACCCCTTAAGGCGCCTCATGCACTTCCTTGGGAAGATGGTGGCAGCAATGGAGGCAGTCCCGTTCGCGCAGTTTCATCTGCGCCCACTTCAATGGGACATTCTCCGCCAATGGGACGGGAAGACAACTTCCCTGGACAGGAAAGTCTCCCTTTCTCAGGAGGCCAAGGACTCTCTGCAATGGTGGCTTCTTCCCACCTCATTATCACAGGGAAGATCATTCCTGCCCCCATCCTGGGCAGTGGTCACGACAGACGCGAGTCTGTCAGGGTGGGGAGCAGTTTTTCTCCACCACAGGGCTCAAGGGACGTGGACTCAGCAGGAGTCCACACTTCAGATCAATGTTCTGGAAATCAGGGCAGTGTATCTGGCCCTATTAGCCTTCCAGCAGTGGCTGGAAGGAAAGCAGATCCGAATTCAGTCGGACAACTCCACAGCGGTGGCATACATCAACCACCAAGGAGGGACACGCAGTCCGCAAGCCTTCCAGGAAGTCAGGCGGATTCTGATGTGGGTGGAGGAAAGAGCATCCACCATATCAGCAGTTCACATCCCGGGCGTAGAAAACTGGGAAGCAGACTTCCTCAGTCGCCAGGGCATGGACGCAGGGGAATGGTCCCTTCACCCGGACGTGTTTCAGGAAATCTGCCGCCGCTGGGGGGTGCCGGACGTCGACCTAATGGCGTATCGGCACAACAACAAGGTCCCGTCCTTCATAGCGCGGTCTCGCGATCAAAAAGCTCTAGCGGCAGACGCCTTAGTGCAAGATTGGTCGCAGTTCCGGCTCCCTTATATGTTTCCACCTCTGGCACTCCTGCCAAGAGTGTTACGCAAGATCAGATCCGATTGCGGCCGCGTCATACTCGTCGCCCCAGACTGGTCGAGGAGGTCGTGGTACCCGGATCTGTGGCATCTCACGGTCGGCCAACCGTGGGCACTACCAGACCGTCCAGACTTCCAAGGGCCGTTTTTCCATCGGAATTCTGCGGCCCTGAACCTGACTGTGTGGCCATTGAGTCCTGGATCCTAGCGTCTTCAGGCTTACCCCAAGGGGTCGTGGCCACCATGAGACAGGCTAGGAAGTCCACTTCTGCTAAGATCTACCACAGGACGTGGAAGATTTTCTTATCCTGGTGCTCTGCACAAGGAGTGTCTCCCTGGCCATTCGCGTTACCTGTCTTCCTTTCCTTCCTGCAATCTGGGTTGGAAAAGGGCTTGTCGCTCGGCTCCCTTAAAGGGCAAGTCTCGGCGCTATCCGTGTTTTTTCAGAAGCGTCTAGCGCGACTTTCTAAGGTGCGCACGTTCTTGCAGGGGGTGTGCCATATCGTACCTCCGTACAGGCGGCCGTTAGATCCGTGGGATCTAAACAAGGTCCTTGTTGCTCTCCAGAAGCCGCCTTTCGAGCCCCTGAGGGATGTGTCACTTTCTCGACTCTCACAGAAAGTGGCATTTCTGGTAGCGGTCACGTCTCTTCGGAGAGTGTCTGAACTAGCAGCGCTATCATGCAAAGCTCCTTTCCTGGTGTTCCACCAGGACAAGGTAGTGCTGCGCCCCATTCAGGAGTTTCTCCCTAAGGTGGTATCCTCTTTTCACCTTAATCAGGATATCTCCTTGCCTTCCTTTTATCCGTATGCAGTTCATCGGTATGAAAAGGATCTACATTTGTTGGATCTGGTGAGAGCACTCAGAATCTACATTTCCCGCACGGCGCCCCTGCGCCGTTCGGATGCACTCTTTGTCCTGGTCGCTGGTAAGCGCAAGGGGTCGCAGGCTTCTAAGGCCACCCTGGCTCGATGGATCAAAGAACCAATTCTTGAAGCCTACCGTTCTGCTGGGCTTCCGGTTCCATCAGGGCTGAAGGCCCATTCTACCAGAGCCGTGGGTGCGTCCTGGGCATTACGACACCAGGCTACGGCTCAACAGGTGTGCCAGGCAGCTACCTGGTCGAGTCTGCACACTTTCACCAAACATTATCAGGTGCATACCTATGCTTCGGCGGACGCCAGCCTAGGTAGAAGAGTCCTGCAGGCGGCAGTTGCCTCCCCGTAGGGGAGGGCTGTCTTCGCAGCTCTAACATGAGGTATTTCTTTACCCACCCAGGGACAGCTTTTGGACGTCCCAATCGTCTGGGTCTCCCAATGGAGCGCCGAAGAAGGGAATTTTGTTACTTACCGTAAATTCCTTTTCTTCTAGCTCTTATTGGGAGACCCAGCACCCGCCCTGTTTCCTTCGGGATTTTTGGTTGTTTTTCGGGTCCACATGTTGTTCATGTTGAACGGTTTTCAGTTCTCCGACGTTACTTCGGAGTGAATTTGTTTAAACCAGTTCTTGGCTTTCCTCCTTCTTGCTTTTGCACTAAAACTGGTGAGCCAGTGATCCCACTGGGGGTGTATAGCCAGAAGGGGAGGGGCCTTACACTTTTTAGTGTAATGCTTTGTGTGGTCTCCGGAGGCAGTGCTATACACCCAATCGTCTGGGTCTCCCAATAGGAGCTAGAAGAAAAGGAATTTACGGTAAGTAACAAAATTCTCTTCATTCTACAAGTAACTTGTGGCTATTGTGTCCTATCAGGTATATGACGTCTACTGCCGTTCTCTGCATTATTCAGCAGACTGTGCCTGTGCCCTGCATGTGGAGAGATTAGGCCACATGATTATTTGCTTTATTATAAGTTCTTTCACCTCAGTATTTGTAGCCTAAACCAGGAGTGGAACTGTCAAGGGAGAAATTTGGGTAAGACTGCTAATGGAGTCTTTGTTCAGGGCAGCAGAGGCACGGGGACAAATTAGGTATCTGCGCAGATATGAGACTCAATAATCAATGAACACAGCACATGTTCTCTGATTGAGCTCAGGCTTGCGACTGAACTCGTGTATTCCATAGATCAGATATTAGCATTACATTTCAACCTTCAGACATTGACAAATTTTGATACTTTTGTATTTCTCATACATCTAAGCCACATAGGGAGGGTTGGGGAGTGTAGGTACACACATTTCATCCCACTGATGACACATGTCTCCTTTGTGTGAAACTACTGATAAGCATAAATACTTTCTCTGTTCATTGTTTGTACATTTGTTCACTTGTCCTTGAACATACAGCTTAGAATCATATTATGGCGTCTGTGCGATTGCCATATAGACACACAGATAATTATACAACTACATCTACATTTTGATAATTTACATACACAGATCCTATTACATTCAAACAAACAATCTATAGCCCAGGCTACCTTCACAGAACAATCAAAAGAAAAGTATAATAGAAACACGGGTACCACTTATGTATTTATCACCCACTCTTGGTTTTGGTTTACATATTCAGAGGTACATAACTACCCAAAAACGCAATGTGTGCACGTGGCCTAAGAAGCTGACGGACACCCTTGTTCATGGATATACGTATCTCTTAAAGGGTCTCTTATGTTCAACAAGCCTCGTCCTGCTCCCTTGGCTAAACATCATATACAACTTAGGTAATCATCTGGTCTGCTCTGTTAGTCTTTGTCAGACATGGCGAACCTTTCACAGGCCGAGTGGCCCAACTGTATCCCTAAACCCAATTTCTTTTTCTGAAGTGCCAACATGGCAAATAATTATGGTAATTGATTTTAACCTTACCTTTGCAGTCTTCTCTTCAGCAGGGGGCATCACACTCATGCGTGCTTAACACGCATTGAAGCCCCGCCACTCCCACTGCCCTCTCCAGACACAGCAGTTGGATTGATCTTTATGGAAAAAAATGCAAAATATTAGACACAGATTTTAGCATGGAATGCAATCAGATTTCACCCTGAAATTTACAAACATCTCTAAATCCCATAAAGACATACGAGTTGCTCTCCTCCCCCTTCATTATGTAGTTTTGTCCCCCTTCCTGGGCCACTTCTTGTTAAACATGTCTCCCATCCTTATATATATTTCCTACATTCTGGTAGATTTGTCTCCATCCTGGTAAATGTATTTCATCCTAGTAAATATCTCCCATCCTGATATATATTGTTCCCATCCTGATATATATTGTTCCCATCCTGATATATATTGTTCCCATCCTGGTATATATTGTCCCCATCCTGGTATATATTGTCCCCATCCTGGTATATATTGTCCCCATCCTGGTATATGTATTTCATCCTGATATATATTGTCCCCCATCCTGGCACAGCCGCACACTGTTAAAAAAACAAAATAAAAACATACTCTCCTTCCAGCACGCGCTGCTGGGTCCTCGGTTCCCGCGCGGCCACCAGACGTCATTGCTCCAGCGCTGCTTACTGGCGCTCCCACAGTCTCCTCCCCTCCAACACAACTTTGAACTGCCGGCGCGAGTGCGCCAGCAGTGCAAAGCTGCAGGATGAGGCGATAGCGTGCGTGCCGACAGAGAGGGCTCTGCTGCCATAGGTTTGCCATCACTAGTCTAAGGTGTATAGTCAGAACCAGGCCACTCATGGTTCACTTAATCAGATTATAGAGAAGTTTATTAGGGGCTCATGGTCATTGTAAGGTAGATCATTTTTCTGAAATGTAACAAATAAATGCTAGAGGGGAAAAAACTGGTAAAGGAAGTCATACTCATCTGTTCAATCCCTATCTGGTTCGGAGACTGTTTGTTACGTCCACCATTTGACCGTAATTGTCTGCAGCGGTCACATGTATGATGAAAGGGACGTACCAAGCCAGGATTGAGAGTAGCACTTGTACATATTCTTGCTCCCAAACTCATTGAAGTAAATTCTGCCTTTTAGGTTGGAGAGTTGGTTCAGTATCTGTTGATCAGAGACCAGAAGAAACTGCCTATAAAGCGTGCAGGTATGTCCAAATCCACAGCAGGAATCCTTGTGGGGTGCCCCCCCCAATCTAAAAACAAAAAAAACACACATTTGGTCTATGCTGACAACCCTTTAGCAGTGACTGATCTGTTGCCTTTGGCGGTACGTCATGGGTTCCCTTAATGGGCAGCTATGGTGCAATGATGGGTAGAAGAAGCTGTGTTTCAGAACAATACATGTACAGTGCCTTGCAAATGTATTCAGCCCCCTTGAATTTTTCATCCTTTTCCCACATTTCAGGCTTGAAACATAAAGATAAAAATGTTAATGTTCTGGTGAAGAATCAACAACAACTGGACACAATTGTGAAGTTAAATGATATTTTCTTTGTCGCTCCATTGGGAGACCCAGACAATTGGGTGTATAGCTATTGCCTCTGGAGGCCACACAAAGTATTACACTTAAAAGTGTAAGGCCCCTCCCCTTCTGGCTATACACCCCCAGTGGGATCACTGGCTCACCAGTTTTGTGCTTTGTGCGAAGGAGGCAACACATCCACGCATAGCTCCACTTTTTAGTCAGCAGCAGCTGCTGACTATGTCGGATGGAAGAAAAGAGGACACATATAGTGTCCCCAGCATGCTCCCTTCTCACCCCACTGTATGTCGGAGGTGTTTGTAAGGTTGAGGTACCCATTGCGGGTACGGCGGCAGGAGCCCACATGCTGATTCCTTCCCCATCCCTTTTTACAGGGCTCTGGGTGAAGTGGGATTTACCGGTCTCCAGGCACTGAGACCGTGCTCCATCTACAGCCCCTGGAGAAGATGCTGGATGGAGCGGAGTACATCAGGGACATGGCCCTGCTTCCTCAAGGTACTCTGTGTCCCCGTGCATTTGGCGCTCACACCGCAGCATGCTGGGTGTTGTAGTGCGCCGGGGGACATCAGCGCTGCGGCGCCTGTGCCATGGCCTCATTCAGCTTTGCTGAAGCAGGCTCACTTATGGGAATTGGTCGCGCCGGCCGCTGGGACTGCGGCGCGGCTGGCACTTGTAGTGCGCCGGGGACTTCAGCGCGGCCTGCGCTTTTACGGCGGCCGCGCTGATAACTAGAGTCCCCGGCTTTTGCGGCCTGCTTCCGTTCGTTCCCGCCCCCAGACCTGCCAGTCAGGAGAGGGGCGGGACGCTGGCCACTTCCAGGAATCGGTCGCGCCGGCCGCTGGCAGCGGCGCGGCTGGCACTTGTGGTGCGCCGGGGACTTCAGCGCGGCCCGCGCTTTTACGGCGGCCGCGCTGATAACTAGAGTCCCCGGCTTTTGCGGCCTGCTTCCGTTCGTTCCCGCCCCCAGACCTGCCAGTCAGGAGAGGGGCGGGACGCTGGCCACTTCTATGAATCGGTCGCGCCGGCCGCTGGAACTGCGGCGCGGCTGGCACTTGTGGTGCGCCGGGGACTTCAGCGCGGCCCGCGCTTTTACGGCGGCCGCGCTGTTAACTCGAGTCCCCGGCTTCTGGGCCTAGTCTCCCTTCGTTACCGCCCACAGCCCTGACAGTCAGGGTAGGGGCGTGACGCTGCATAGAGCAGAGCTGAGAGCTGGAGTATGTTTTGCATACTCCACCCCTCTCACTGTGTGCACTGTGAATCCGGATTCCCGCACTTTCTCAGGCACGCCCACGGCTTCCTTCTCTACAAGGACACCGGCAACCATTAGTGTCAGTTTCTGTACGATACAGAGACAAGTGTGGAAGACCCTGGCATTCTGATAGTCACACAATCGCTGTAACAGGCGTTAAGCAGCACCTGGGGTGCTAACCCCACTAGTGCAGAAGGGCACTTATAGATATGCTTGTACTATATACATTGCACTGTTTGGTCGCACGTTGTATATACCCTCCTGGATTATGCGGAGGAGTTATCAGTATATTCTCTGTGTAAAACAAAGGTGCAGAACCACATGTTTTTCTATACAGCTGGTACAGCATGTACGGCTATACGGCCGGCAGGTACATAGACTCCCATTGTATGCACTAATGGCCAGGGGATGAGGACGGTGTCTGCAGTATTTACTGACAGTTTTTCTGAGACTATGGCTATGATACTAGAAGCCTAGCAGTCCGGACATGTCTCTCACAATATGGGCACTGTTGAATCATTGATCCATGGCCCCCCTCAGTGTGAATAACTAACAGCTCCGGGAATGTCACACGCATCCCAGAGTCACGGCTCTGCACGGACGTCAGTCCCAGACAGCCTAAGTGGGCTCGCTATGAGCGGCCTCGGTTTCATCAGGGTCCTAACAGAAGGACTCGCTGTGTAATGAGGCGGAAGTAGCGGCTCAGGATTCTGATCCTGAGACCGCTCTCAATCTGGATACACCTGATTGTGACGCCATAGTAAATAATCTTATAGCGTCCATCTATAGAATGTGGGTTATTTCTCACAGCTCCTCCAGTGGAGGAGTCAGCTTCACGTATTTTTCTGGACCACTCTGCCTTCAGAGAGGCAGTCCAGGAACACCACGCTTATCCAGATATGCGCTTCTCCAAACGGCTTAGGATACACGTTATCCCTGTCCCCTGACTTGGTCAAGGACTGGACCCAATGTCCCGAGCGGCATCCTCCAATCTCCAGGCTTGTAGCTAGATCCATAGTTGCAGTGGGAGATGGAACTGCAAACTCAAAGATGCCACTGACAGACAGATGGATCTCTGGTCGAAAGCCATCTATGAGGCTGTCGGCGCACCGTTGGCTCCGGCATTCTCTCCCTTGGGGCACTCCAAGCTATTTCAGCTTGTCTTACACAGATTGACACGGTTACACGTACATCTGTACCGCAGGTGGCATCCTTAACCTCTCAAATGTCTGCATTTGTTTCTTACGCGATTCAGGTTATCCTGGACTCTGCGAACCGTGCGGCGGTAGCCTCCGCTACTCCGTGTTTTTAAGCAGAGCCTGGTCTGCTCGTTAAGTGAATGGAAGGCAGATTCTGCTTCCAAAAAAGGTTGCCTAACCAGTTGCCTTTTTCTGCTGACCGACTGTTTGGTGAGCGTTGGATGTAACCATCAAACAGTCCAGGGGTAAGGATTCATCCTTTCCTCAGCCCGGACACAACAAACCCCAACAGAGCAAGAGGCAGTCGGGGTTTTCGGCCTTTTCGAGGCTCGGGCAGGTCCCATTTTTCCTCGTCCAATGTGGTCTCAAAAGGATCAGAGGAGCTAAGATTCTTAGCGGGCTCAGTCTCGCCCAAAAAAGCGACAGTCTGAAAACCCGCTTCCAAGGCGGCTTCCTCATGACTTGCGGCCTCGGTCGGTAGCAGGCTCTCCCGCCTTGGCGATATTTAGCTGCCATAGGTCAATGACCATGGAGTGTGAGACATTCTGTCTCACGGGTACAGGATAGAGCTCACTTCTCGTCCTCCAACTCGATTCTTCAGAATTTCTCCACCTCCCGGCCGGGCCGCTGCTCTTCTGCAAACAGGGTGCACTCTATAGGCAGAAAGAGTGATGACCCCCGTTCCTCTTCAGGAACAAGGTCACGGTTTTTACCCCAAATTCTTTGCGGTACCTATAACAACGGGCCGTTCCGTCCCGTTCTGGATCTAAAAATGCTCAGCAAGCTCGTGGACACCAGGCGGTTCCGGATGGAATCCCTCCGCCATGTCATCGCCTCAAGGTCCCAAGGATATTTCCTAGCATCATTAGGCATCAAGGATGCTTATCCACACGTGCCGATTGATCCAGAGCACTAGCGTTTCTACGCTTCGTTATAGGAGACGAACACCCTCTGTTCGTAGCTCTACCTTCCGGCTAGCGACAGTCCAACTGGTCTTCGCCACGGTCAGGGCAGCAGTAGTCACAGTCCTGCACTCTCAGGGTCACTCTGAGGTCCCGTATTTAGACGATCTACTTGTCAAGGCACTCTCTTAGGAAACATGCCAACACTGCCCGAACGTTGCGCTGGAGACTCTCTAGAGTTTTGGGTGGATCATCAACTTTTTAAAGTCAGATCCGACCCCGACCCTATCGATAACATATCTAGGCATAGAGTTTCTTACTCTCTCAGCGATAGTGAAGCTGCCGCTAGACAAACAGCATTCACTACGGGCTGCAAGCTCTTCTTTAAGAACCAGTCGCACACATTGAGACGCCTCATGCACTTCCTACGTAAGAGCAATGGAGGCAGTTCCTTTCGCGCAGTTTTACTGCGTCCACTACAATGGGACATTCTCCGCCAATGGGACGAGGAGTCGACGTCCCTCAACAGAGTCGTCGTTCTTTCTCAGGCGGCCAAGGAATCTCTACGGTGGTGGCTTCTTCTCACCTCTTGGTCAAAAAGAAGGTCCTTCCTATCCCCGTCCTGGGCGATAGTTACGACAGACGCGAGTCTATCAGGGTGGGGAGCAGTTTTTCTCCACTACAGCGCTCAGGGTACGTGGACTCAGCAAGAGTCCACTCTTCAGATCAATGTTCTTGAACACAGAGCAGTGTATCTTGCCCTACAATCCTTCCAACAGCGGCTGGAAAGCAAGCATATCCGACTTCAGTCGGACAGCTCCACAGCGGTGGCATACATCAACCACCAAGGAAGAACGCGCAACCGGCAAGCCTTCCAGGAAGTCCGGCAGGTTCTGATGTGGGTGGAAGACACGGCATCCACCATATCCACAATTCACATCCCAAGTGTGGAAACTAGGAAGCTGACTTCCTAAGTCGCTGAGGTGTGGCCGAAAGAGTATGGTCTCCTCACCCGGACGGGTTTCAGGAGATCTGGCGCCGCTGACAGAGGCCGGACGTCGATCTAATGGCGTCACGGCACAACAACAATGTGCCAGCTTCATGGCACGGTTTCACAATCATCGAGCTCTGGCGGCAAACGCCTTAGTTCAGCATTGGTCGCAGTTCCAGCTACCTTAGGTGCCACCTCTGGCATTGTTGCCTAGAGTACTGCGCTAGATCAAGACCGACTGCGGCCGCGCCATCCTCGTCGCTACAAATTGGCCGAGGATGTTGTGGTACTCGGTTCTGTGGTGCCTCACGGTAGGCTAACCGGGGGCACTACCAGACCAATCAGACTGGCTGTCTCAAGGGCCATTCTTCCATTTGAATTCTACGGCCCTCAACCGGATGGTGTGGCATTGAGTCCTGGAACCTAGTGTCGTCAGGATTACCTCAGGACGTGGTTGCCACCATGAGACAGGCTAGCATACCAACGTCCGACAAGATTGACCACAGGACGTGGAAGATGTTCTTATCTCGGTGCTCGGCGCAGGGTGTTTCTCCCTGGCCGGTTGCATCGTCTATGTTTCCTTCCTTCCTGCAATCTAGGTAGGAAAATGGGTTGTCGCTCAGTTCCCTTTAGGGACAAGTCTCAGCGCTATCTGTATTTTTTCAGAAACGACGACTTCCTCAGGTACGCACGTTCCTACGGGGAGTTTGTCTTCTCAGCACTCCGTACAAGCGGCCGTTAGAGCCCTGAGATCTGAACAAGGTTCTAATTGCCCTCCAGATGCCGCCTTTCGAGCCTTTGAAAGATGTCTCCCTTCCCGTTTTTCACGGGAAGTGGCCTTCTAGTAACGGTCTCGTCTCTTAGGAGAGTTTCCGAGCTAGCAACGCTCTCATACAAACTCCCTTCCTGGTCCTTCACCAGGACAGGGTAGTTCTGCGTCCGGTTCCGGAATTTCTCCCTAAGGTGGTATCCCATTTTCATATCAATCAGGATATCACCTCACCTTCTTTGTGTCCTCGTCCAGTCCATCAATTTCAGAAAGATTTGCATCTGTTGGTTCTGGTGAGAGCACTCAGGTTCTACTTCCCGCATGGCGCTCCTGCGCCACCCGGATGCACTCTTTGTCCTTGTCGCTGGTCGGCGTAAACAGTCGCAAGCTTCCAGATCCACCCTTGCTCGGGGGCTCGAGGAACCAATTCTTGAAACCTACAGTTCTACTGGGCTTCTGGTTCTCTCAAGGCCGAAGGCCCATTCTACCAGAGCCGTGGGTGCATCCTGGGCATTACGGCACCAGGCTACGGCTCAGCAGGTGTGTCAGGCACCCACCTGGTCGAGTCTATTTACTTTTACCAAGCATTATCAGATGCATACCTACGCTTCGGCAGACGCCAGCCTAGGTAGATAAGTCATTCAGGCGGCGGTTGGCCACCTGTAGGAGAGGGCCGTTTGACGGCCCTATCATGAGGTATTCTTTTACCCACCCAGGGATTGCTTTTGGACATCCCAATTGTCTGGGTCTCCCAATGGAGCGACAAAGAAGAAGGGAATTTTGTTTACTTACCGTAAATTCCTTTTCTTCTAGCTCCAATTGGGAGACCCAGCACCCGCCCTGTTTTCTCGGGGTTTTTCTGTTTTTTCGGGTACACATGTTGTTCATGTGGTATGGTTCAGTTCTCCGATGTTTCCTCGGATTGAATTGGTCTTTAAACCAGTTATTGGCTTTCCTCCTTCTTGCTTTGGCACTAAAACTGGTGAGCCAGTGATCCCACTGGGGGTGTATAGCCAGAAGGGGAGGGGCCTTACACTTTTAAGTGTAATACTTTGTGTGGCCTCCAGAGGCAATAGCTATACACCCAATTGTCTGGGTCTCCCAATTGGAGCTAGAAGAAAAGGAATTTACGGTAAGTAAACAAAATTCCCTTCTTTCTTTGTCGCTCCTAATTGGGAGACCCAGACAATTGGGTGTATAGCTATTGCCTCCAGAGGCCACACAAAGTATTACACTTAAAAGTGTAAGGCCCCTCCCCTTCTGGCTATACACCCCCCGTGGGATCACGGGCTGATCAGTTTACATGCTTTGTGCGAAGGAGGTCAGACATCCACGCATAGCTCCACTGTTTAGTCAGCAGCAGCTGCTGACTATGTCGGATGGAAGAAAAGAGGGCCCATACTAGGGCCCCCAGCATGCTCCCTTCTCACCCCACTTTGTGTCGGCGGTGTTTGTTAAGGTTGAGGTACCCATTGCGGGTACGGAGGCTGGAGCCCACATGCTGCTTCCTTCCCCATCCCCCTTGGGGCTCTGGGTGAAGTGGGATTTTACCGGTCTCCAGGCACTGAGGCCGTGCTCCATCCACAGCTCCTGTGAATCTGCTGGACATGGAGCGGAGTATCTTCAGGGACATGGCCCTGCTACGTTGAGGTACTCGGTGTCCCCGTGGGGACCGCGCGCAGACACACGGCAGCACTGCTGGGTCTGTTAGTGCGCCAGCGGCGCTGCCCGCACTAGTGCCATCGCACACCACAGCGTAGCTGGGTGTGTTAGAGTATTGGGGGACTACCGCGCTAACCGCCGCTGCCATTTTTATTCAGGCGCGGCTGGGACTTGTGGTGCGCCGGGGACTTCCGCGCCCACCAGGGCTTATATGCCGGCCGCGCTTATCACTCGAGTCCCCGGCTTGTGCGGCCTAGTCTCGCTTCGTTACCGCCCACAGGCCTGCCAGTCAGGGTAGGGGCGTGACGCTGCACGGCAGCGCTGAGAGCTGGGGTATGTTTTGCATACTCCACCTCTCTCACTGTACACAGTGTGAAACCGGATTCCCGCACTTTCTCAGGCACGCCCACGGCTTCCTCCTCTACACAGGACGCTGGCAGCCATTCATGTCAGTTTTTTTCTGTAGCAAGAAAAGAGACAAGTTTGGGAAGACCCTGGCAGGGATTCGGATAGTCACACAACCGCTGTGAGCAGGCGTTATGCAGCACCTGTAGTGCTGACTCCACTAGTGCCGAAGTGCACATATATATATATGCTTATACGCCATACATTGCACTGTTTGGTCGCACTTTTGTATATACCCTCCTTGATTTGTTCGGAGGAGATTACAGCATATTGTCGGTGTAAAACAGGGGTGCAGAAGCACATGTTTTCTATGCAGCCTGTACAGCATGTACGGCTATACGGCCGGCAAGTTACATAGACCCCCATTGTATTCAACTCAGCCGGAGTCTCTGATAATGGTCCAGGGGATGGGGACGGAGTCTGCAGTATTTACTGACAGATTTTCTGAGACTATGGCTATGATACTAGAAGCCTTGCAGTCCAGACAGGTCTCTCAGACCATGGGCACTGTTGAATCATTGCTCCCTGGTCCCCCTCAGTTGGAACAACTGCGAGCTCCGGGGGTGCCACGGGCATCCCAGAGTGACGGCTCTGACACGGACGACAGTCCCAGACAGCCTAAGCGAGCTCACTATGAGCGGCCCTCGACTTCATCACACTGGAGGATCCCAGCAGGAGGACTCTCTGTGTGATGAGGCGGAGGTAGCTGCTCAGAATTCTGATCCTCAGACCGCTTTCAATCTCGATATACCTGATAGTGACGCCATAGTGAATGATCTTATAGCGTCCATCAATAAAATGTTGGATATTTCTCCCCCAGCTCCTCCAGTGGAGGAGTCAGCTTCACAGCAGGAGAAATTCCATTTCAGGTATCCCAAGCGTAAACTTTTCTGGACCACTCTGACTTTAGAGAGGCAGTCCAGAAACACCACGCTTATCCAGATAAGCGCTTCTCCAAACGGCTTAGGATACACGTTATCCCTGTCCCCTGACGTGGTCAAGGGCTGGACCCGGTGTCCCAAGGGGCATCCTCCAATCTCCAGGCTTGCGGCTAGATCCATAGTTGCAGTGAAAGATGGAGCTGCACTTAAAGATGCCACTGACAGACGGATGGATCTCTGGTCGGAATCCATCTATGAGGCTACGACACGCCGTTGGCTCCAGCCTTCGCAGCCGTATGGGCACTCCAAGCTATTTCAGCTTGTCTTACACAGATTGACACGGTCACACGTACATCTGTTCCACAGGTGGCATCCTTAACCTCTCAAATGTCTGCATTTGCGTCTTACGCGATTAATGCTGTACTAGACTCTACAAGCCGTACGGTAGTGGCGTCCGCTAACTCCGCGTTTTTACGCAGAGCTTGGTCGTTAAGTGAATGGAAGGCAGATTCTGCTTCCAAAAAAGTGCTTAACCAATTTGCCTTTTCTGGTAACCGACTGTTTGGTGAGCGTTTGGATGAAATCTTTAAACAGGCCAAGGGTAAGGATTCATCCTTACCTCAGCCCAGACAACACAAACCCCAACAGTGGAACAGACAGTCGGGGTTTCGGTCCTTTCGAGGTTCGGGCAGGTCCCAATTCTCCTCGTCCAAAAGGACTCAAAGGGATCAGAGGAGCTCAGATTCTTGGCGGGCTCAGTCACGCCCAAAAAAGACAGCCGGAAGACCCGCTACCAAGGCGGCTTCCTCATGACTTTCGGCCTCCTCTCTCCCCATCCTCGGTCGGTGGCAGGCTCTCCCGCTTTGGCGACTTTGGGCTGCCACAGGTCAAAGACCGTTGGGTGAGAGACATTCTGTCTCACGGATACAGGATAGAGTTCAGTCTCGTCCTCCAACTCGATTCTTCAGAACTTCGCCACCTCCCGACCGAGCCGATTCTCTTCCGCAAGCGGTGTGCACGCTAAAGGCAGAAGGAGTGGTGACCCCCGTTCCTCTTCAGGAGCAAGGTCACGGTTTTTACTCCAATTTGTTGGTGGTGCCAAAAAAGGACGGGTCTTTCTGTCCCGTTCTGGACCTAAACCTGCTCAACAAGCACGTGATAACCAGGCGGTTCCGGATGGAATCCCTCCGCTCCGTTGTCGCCTCAATGTCTCAAGGAGATTTCCTAGCTTCATTAGACATCAAGGACGCTTATCCCCACGTGCCGATTGATCCAGAGCACCAGCGTTTCTACGCTTCGTTATAGGAGACGAACACCTTCAGTTCGTAGCTCTACCTTCCGGCTGGCAACAGCCCCACGGGTCTTCGCCAAGGTCATGGCAGCAGTAGTAGCAGTCCTGCACTCTCAAGGTCACTCAGTGATCCCGTTTTTGGGCGATCTACTTGTCAAGGCACCCTCTCAAGAGGCATGCCACCACGCCCTGAACGTTGTGCTGGAGACGCTCCAGAGTTTCGGGTAGATCATCAACTTTCCAAAGTCAGATCCGACCCCGACCCAATCGCTAACATATCTACGCATGGAGTTTCATACTCTCTCAGCGATAGTGAAGCTTCCGCTAGACAAACAGCGTTCACTACAGTCAGGGCTGCAATCTCTCCTTTAAGGCCAGTCGCACACATTGAGACGCCTCATGCACTTCCCATGTAAGATGATAGCAAACATGGAGGCAGTCCCTTTCGCGCAGTTTCATCTGCGTCCACTACAATGGGACATTCTCCGCCAATGGGACGGGAAGTTGACGTCCTTCGACAGACGTCTCCATTTCTCAGGCGGCCAAGGAATCTCTACAGTGGTGGCTTCCCCCACCTCATGGTCAAAAGGAAGGTCCTTCCTACCCCCATCCTGGGCGGTAGTTACGACAGACGCGAGTCTATCAGGGTGGGGAGCAGTTTTTCTCCACCACAGGGCTCAAGGTACGTGGACTCAGCAAGAGTCCACCCTTCAGATCAATGTTCTGGAAATCAGAGCAGTGTATCTTGCCCTACAAGACTTCCAGCAGTGGCTGGAAAGCTAGCAGATCCGAATTCAGTCGGACAACTCCACAGCGGTGGCATACATCAACCACCAGGAAGAACACGCAGCCGGCAAGCCTTCCAGGAAGTCCGGCGGATTCTTACGTGGGAGGAAGACACGGCATCCACCATATCCGCAGTTCACATCCCAGGCGTGGAAAACTGGGAAGCAGACTTCCTCAGTCGCCAGGGTATGGACGCAGAGGAATGGTCTCTTCACCCGGACGGGTCTCTGGAGATCTATCACAGCTGAGGGATGCCGGACGTCGACCTAATGGCGTCAAGGCACAACAACAAGGTCCCGGCCTCATGGCACGGTCTCACGATCATCGACCTCTGGCGACGGACGCCTTAGTGCAAATTGGTCGCAGTTCCGGCTACCTTGTGTGTTCCCATTGCTGGCATTGTTGTCCAGAGGGCTGCGCAAGATCAAGTCCGACAGCCGCCTCGCCATCCTCGTCGTTCCAGATTGGCCGAGGAGGTCGGGGTACCCGGCCTCACGGTAGGCCAACCGTGGGCACTACCAGACCGATCAGACTTCCGGTCTCAAGGGCCATTTTTCCATCTGAATTCTGCGGCCCTGAGCCTAACGGTGTGGCCATTGAGTCCTGGATCCTAGCGTCTTCAGGATTATCTCAGAAAGTGGTTGCCACCATGAGACAGGCTAGGAAACCAACGTCCGCCAAGGTCTACCACAGGACGTCGAAGATTTTCTTCTCTTGGTGCTCTGCTCAGGGAGTTTCTCCCTAGCCATTTGCATCGCCTATTTTCTTTCCTTCCTGCAATCTGGGTTGGAAAAAAGGTTTGTCGCTCAGCTCCCTTAAAGGACAAGTCTCAGCGCGATCTGTATTTGTTCAGAAACGCCTAGCACAGCTTCCTCAGGTGCGCACGTTCCTGCAGAGGGTTTGTCATATCGTCCCCCCTTACAAGCGGCCGTTGGAGCCCTGGGATCTGAACAAGGTTCTAGTTGCTCTCCAGAAGCCGCCTTTCGAGCCTATGAGGGATGTTTCCCTTCTCGTCTTTCACAGAAAGTGGCCTTTCTAGTATCGGTCACGTCTCTTCGGAGAGTGTCCGAGCTAGCAGCGCTGTCATGCAAATCTCCCTTCCTGGTCTTTCACCAGGACAAGGTAGTTCGGCGTCCAATTCTGGAATTTCTCCCTAAGGTGGTATCCCACTTTCATCTCAATCAAGATATCACCTTACCTTCTTGGTGTCCTCATCCAGTCCATCAATTTGAAAAATGCATCTATTGGATCTGGTGAGAGCACTCAGGATCTACATTTCCCGCACTGCGCCCCTGCGCCGCTCGGATGCACTCTTGGTCTTTGTCGCTGGTCAGCGTAAAAGGTCGCAAGCTTCCAAATCCACCCTGACTCGGTGGATCAAGGAACCAATTCTTGAAACCTACCGTTCTGCTGGGCTCCCGGTTCCCTCAGGGCTGAAGGCCCATTCTACCAGAGCCGTGGGTGCGTCCTGGGCATTACGGCACCAGGATACGGCTCAGCAGGTGTGCCAGGCACCTACCTGGTCAAGTTTACACATTTTTACCAGGCATTATCAGGTGCATACCTACGCTTCGGCAGACGCCAGCCTAGGTAGACAAGTCCTTCAGGCGGCGATTGCCCGCCTGTAGGAAAGGGCTGTTTGACGGCCCTATCACGAGGTATTCTTTTACCCACCCAGGGACTGCTTTTGGACGTCCCAATTGTCTGGGTCTCCCAATTAGGAGCGACAAAGAAGAAGGGAATTTTGTTTACTTACCGTAAATTCCTTTTCTTCTAGCTCCAATTGGGAGACCCAGCACCCGCCCTGTTTTTATTAGGGTTTTTTGGGTTTTTCGGGTACACATGTTGTTCATGTTGAATGGTTTCAGTTCTCCGATGTTTCTTCGGATTGATTTGGTTTTTAAACCAGTTATTGGCTTTCCTCCTTCTTGCTTTTGCACTAAAACTGATCAGCCCGTGATCCCACGGGGGGTGTATAGCCAGAAGGGGAGGGGCCTTACACTTTTAAGTGTAATACTTTGTGTGGCCTCCGGAGGCAATAGCTATACACCCAATTGTCTGGGTCTCCCAATTGGAGCTAGAAGAAAAGGAATTTACGGTAAGTAAACAAAATTCCCTTCTTGTGAACCATTCGATTGTAGATTTCTTCGGCGCTCCATTGGGAGACCCAGACGATTGGGTGTATAGCACTGCCTCCGGAGGCCACACAAAGCATTACACTAAAAAGTGTAAGGCCCCTCCCCTTCTGGCTATACACCCCCAGTGGGATCACTGGCTCACCAGTTTTCTGCTTTGTGCGAAGGAGGTCAGACATCCACGCATAGCTCCACTGTTTAGTCAGCAGTAGCTGCTGACTATGTCGGATGGAAGAAAAGAGGGCCCATACAGGGCCCCCAGCATGCTCCCTTCTTACCCCACTTGTGGTCTGTAAGGTTGAGGTACCCATTGCGGGTACAGAGGCTGGAGCCCACATGCTGTTTTCCTTCCCCATCCCCCTGAGGGGCTCTGAGGAAGTGGGATCTTACCGGCCCCCAAGCCCTGAGGCCGGGCTCCATCCACAGACCCACTGAACCTGCTGGATACGGAGCTGAGTACCGTTCAGGGACATGGCCCTGCAACTTTCAGGTACTCTGTGTCCCCGTACAGACAGGCACGCACACGCCAGACTTGCTGGGTGTGTTAGTGCGCCGGGGACAGTAGCGCTGCGCGCTGGGGTTTGAGTCACAGCAGCTTAGCTGTGTGACTTCATGTGCTGGGAACTACCGCGCCGGCCACTCTCAGAGCGGCGGCGCGGCTGGGACTTGTAGTGCGCCGGGGACTTAGCGCCGACCGCGCTTTTACGGCGGCGGCGCTTATAAATTTACTCCCCGGCTTTTGCGGCCTAGCTCCGCTTCGTTCCCGCCCCCTCCCTGTCAATCAGGGAATGGGACAGACGCTGTGCAATCGTCAGCGCCGAGGGCTGGAGCCTTATTTACATGCTCCAGCCCTCTCACTAGGCACAGTGGGACGCAGGTTTCCCGCTTTTCGTCTGAGCACGCCCAGGGCCCGCCCCCCCCCCTCCACAGGACGCCGGCAGCCATTCCTGCATGCAGTCTGGCTGGAGGACGGACACAGGCTCTGGGAGACCCAGACTAGGGATTTCTGGCGACCACACACCCGCGTTTAGCGGGCGGTAAGCAGCACATTAGTGCTGGCCCCACTACTGCCACAGTGTTGTATTGGTGTACTTTTTCCTGTACCAGATTATATATATATATATATATATATATATATATATATATATATATATATATATATATATATATATATATATATATATATATATATATATATATATATATATATATATATATATATATATATATATATATATATATATATATATATATATATACTGCACTGTACGGTCGCTTCTTGGCTGTATACCCTATATTGCTCTGAGGAGACAACATGTCATCCACAAAACGCAAGGGTGCCAAGGCACGGGCTGTATACACTGCTTGTACAGCATGTGGGGCTAATCTACCAGCAGGCTCCAACGACTCTCATTGTGTGCAATGTTCAGTCCCAGTGGCACTTCGTCAGCCAGAGCCTATGGTGGTGGTAGCCCAGGCAGAGACGCCTGTGAACCCTGCCCCGGTGACGGGGACAGAATTTGCAGTCTTTGCTGATAAAATGTCTGTGACTATGACAAAAATCCTGGAGACCTTGCAGTCCAGGCCAGTTGCTCAGACCATGGACACTGCTGTGTCTATGTTCCCCGGTCCCCCTCAGTTGGAACTAATCCGTACTTCAAGGGGGTCCCAGGCATCACAGGCTGAGGGCTCTGACTCCGATGACAGTCCCAGTCCGCCTAAGCGAGCTCGCTGGGAGAGACCCTCCACGTAATCACGCGGGTCAGGGTCTCAGCGAGAAGAGTCTCTATATGATGAGACAGAGGTGGGTGATCAGGAGTCTAGTCCTGACACCGCACTCAATTTGGATACGCCAGATGGTGACGCCATGGTAAATGACCTTATAGCGGCCATCAATAGGCTGTTGGATATTTCTCCCCCAGCCCCTTCAGCAGAGGAGGCAGCTGCCCAGCAGGAGAAATTCCATTTCCTGTATCCCAAGCGTAAATCGAGTACTTTTCTGGACCACTCTGACTTCAGAGAATCAATCCAGAAACACAATGCTTATCCGGACAAGCGTTTTTCCAAACGTCTTAAGGATACACGTTATCCCTTTCCCCCTGACGTGGTCAAACGCTGGACCCAGTGTCCAAAAGTGGACCCTCCAATATCCAGGCTTGCAGCTAGATCCATAGTTGCAGTGGAGGATGGGGCTTCACTTAAAGATGCCAATGACAGACAGATGGACCTTTGGTTGAAATCTGTCTATGAAGCTATTGGCGCGTCGTTTGCTCCAGCATTCGCGGCCGTGTGGGCACTCCAAGCTATTTCAGCTGGTCTGGCACAGGTGGACTCTATCATACGTCCAGCAGTGCCGCAAGTGGCGTCCTTAACTACGCAAATGACTGCGTTTGCGACTTACGCTATCAATGCGGTACTGGACTCTACGAGCCGTACCTCAATGGCATCCGCCAACTCTGTAGTTTTGCGCAGAGCCTTGTGGTTAAAAGAATGGAAAGCAGATTCTGCTTCTAAAAAATGTTTAACCAGCTTGCCATTGTCTGGAGACAGACTGTTTGGTGAGCAATTGGCGGAAATCATTAAACAGTCCAAAGGTAAGGACTCTTCCTTACCCCAGCCCAGATCAAGCAAACCTCAACAGAGGAAGTGGCAGTCAAAGTTTCGGTCCTTTCGAGGCTCCGGCAAGCCCCAATTCTCCTCGTCCAAAGGGACTCAGAAAGAGCAGAGGAGCTCTGATTCCTGGCGGGCTCACTCACGCCCCAAGAAAGCAACCGGAGGTACCGCTTCCAAGGCGGCTGCCTCATGACTTTCGGCCGCCTCCCTCCGCATCCTCGGTCGGTGGCAGGCTCTCCCGCTTTTGCGACATTTGGCTGCCACAGGTCAAAGACCGGTGGGTAACAGACATTTTGTCTCACGGGTACAGGATAGAGTTCAGTTCTCGTCCTCCGCCTCGGTTCTTCAGAACTTCCCCACATCCCGACCGAGCAGATGCCCTTCTGCAGGCGGTGAATTCTCTAAGAGCAGAAGGAGTGGTGGTCCCTGTTCCTCTTCGGGAACAAGGACAAGGTTTTTACTCCAATC
This sequence comes from Anomaloglossus baeobatrachus, assembly GCF_048569485.1. Taxonomy (NCBI): domain Eukaryota; kingdom Metazoa; phylum Chordata; class Amphibia; order Anura; family Aromobatidae; genus Anomaloglossus; species Anomaloglossus baeobatrachus. The sequence goes on from NC_134361.1 coordinate 200,240,062, forward strand.
TCTTTGTGGTGCCAAAAAAGGACGGCTCATTCCGTCCTGTTCTGGACCTAAAACTGCTCAACAAGCATGTGAACGCCAGGCGGTTCCGGATGGAATCCCTCCGCTCAGTCATTGCCTCAATGTCTCAAGGAGATTTCCTAGCATCAATAGACATCAAGGATGCTTATCTCCACGTGCCGATTGCTACAGAGCACCAACGCTTTCTGCGCTTCGTGATAGGAGACGACCATCTTCAGTTCGTAGCTCTGCCATTTGGTCTGGCGACAGCCCCACGGGTGTTCACCAAGGTCATGGCAGCAGTGGTAGCAGTCTTGCACTCTCAGGGACACTCTGTGATCCCTTACTTGGACGATCTACTTGTCAAGGCACCCTCTCAAGAGGCATGCCAACTCAGCCTGAATGTTGCGCTGGAGACTCTCCAGACGTTCGGGTGGATCATCAACTTCTCAAAGTCAAATCTGTCACCGACCCAATCACTAACGTATCTTGGCATGGAGTTTCATACTCTCTCAGCGATAGTGAAGCTTCCGCTGGACAAGCAGCGGTCACTACAGACTGGGGTGCAGACTCTCCTTCAAAGTCAGTCGCACTCCCTAAGGCGCCTCATGCACTTCCTCGGGAAGATGGTGGCGGCAATGGAGGCGGTTCCGTTTGCGCAGTTTCATCTGCGCCCACTTCAATGGGACATTCTCCGCCGATGGGACGGGAAGTCAACATCCCTGGACAGGAAAGTCTCCCTTTCCCAGACGGCCAAAGACTCTCTGCAGTGGTGGCTTCTTCCCAACTCATTATCACAGGGAAGATCCTTCCTACCACCGTCCTGGGCGGTGGTCACGACAGACGCGAGTCTGTCAGGGTGGGGAGCAGTTTTTCTCCACCACAGGGCTCAGGGTACGTGGACTCAGCAGGAGTCCACCCTTCAGATCAATGTTCTGGAAATCAGAGCAGTGTATCTTGCCCTACTAGCCTTCCAGCAGTGGCTGGAAGGAAGGCAGATCCGAATTCAGTCGGACAACTCCACAGCGGTGGCATACATCAACCACCAAGGGGGGACACGCAGTCGGCAAGCCTTCCAGGAAGTCCGGCGGATTCTGATGTGGGTGGAAGCCACGGCCTCCACCATATCCGCAGTTCACATCCCCGGCGTAGAAAACTGGGAAGCAGACTTCCTCAGTCGCCAGGGCATGGACGCAGGGGAATGGTCCCTTCACCCGGACGTGTTTCAGGAAATCTGTCGCCGCTGGGGAAGGCCGGACGTCGACCTAATGGCGTCCCGGCACAACAACAAGGTCCCAACCTTCATGGCACGGTCTCGCGATCACAGAGCTCTGGCGGCAGACGCCTTAGTGCAAGATTGGTCGCAGTTCCGGCTCCCTCATGTGTTTCCACCTCTGGCACTCTTGCCCAGAGTGCTACGCAAGATCAGATCCGACTGCAGCCGCGTCATACTCGTCGCCCCAGACTGGCCAAGGAGGGCGTGGTATCCGGATCTGTGGCATCTCACGGTCGGCCAACCGTGGGCACTACCAGACCGACCAGACTTACTGTCCCAAGGGCCGTTTTTCCATCGGAATTCTGCGGCCCTGAACCTGACTGTGTGGCCATTGAGTCCTGGATCCTAGCGTCTTCAGGATTATCCCAAGGGGTCGTTGCCACCATCAGACAGGCTAGGAAGCCCACGTCCGCTAAGATCTACCACAGAACGTGGAAGATATTCTTATCCTGGTGCTCTGCTCAGGGAGTGTCTCCCTGGCCATTTGCTTTGCCTACCTTTTCTTTCTTTCCTGCAATCTGGGTTAGAAAAAGGTTTGTCGCTCGGTTCCCTTAAAGGGCAAGTCTCGGCGCTATCCGTCTTTTTCAGAAGCGTCTAGCACGACTTCCTAAGGTGCGCACGTTCCTGCAGGGGGTTTGTCATATCGTACCCCCGTACAAGCGGCCGTTAGATCCATGGGATCTGAACAGGGTACTAGTTGCCCTCCAGAAGCCGCCCTTCGAGCCTCTGAGGGAGGTTTCACTTTCTAGACTATCACAGAAAGTGGCTTTTCTGGTAGCGATCACATCTCTTCGAAGAGTGTCTGAGCTAGCAGCGCTGTCATCCAAGGCTCCCTTCCTGGTTTTCCACCAGGACAAGGTAGTGCTGCGCCCCATTCAGGAGTTTCTCCCGAAGGTGGTATCCTCTTTTCATCTTAATCAGGATATCTCTTTGCCTTCTTTTTGTCCTCATGCAGTTCATCGGTATGAGAAGGATTTACATTTGTTAGATCTGGTGAGAGCACTCAGAATCTACATTTCCCGCACGGCGCCCCTGCGCCGTTCGGATGCACTCTTTGTCCTTGTCGCTGGTAAGCGCAAAGGGTCGCAGGCTTCTAAGGCCACCCTGGCTCGATGGATCAAGGAACCAATTCTTGAAGCCTACCGTTCTGCTGGGCTTCCGGTTCCATCAGGGCTGAAGGCCCATTCTACCAGAGCCGTGGGTGCGTCCTGGGCATTACGACACCAGGCTACGGCTCAACAGGTGTGCCAGGCAGCTACCTGGTCGAGTCTGCACACTTTCACCAAGCATTATCAGGTGCATACCTATGCTTCGGCGGACGCCAGCCTAGGTAGAAGAGTCCTGCAGGCGGCAGTTGCCTCCCCGTAGGGGAGGGCTGTCTTCGCAGCTCTTACATGAGGTATTCTTTGCCCACCCAGGGACAGCTTTTGGACGTCCCAATCGTCTGGGTCTCCCAATGGAGCGCCGAAGAAGAAGGGAATTTTGTTACTTACCGTAAATTCCTTTTCTTCTAGCTCCTATTGGGAGACCCAGCACCCGCCCTGTTGTCCTTCGGGATTTTTGGTTGTTTTTCGGGTACACATGTTGTTCATGTTGAACGGTTTTCAGTTCTCCGACGTTTCTTCGGAGTGAATTTGTTTAAACCAGTTCTTGGCTTTCCTCCTTCTTGCTTTTGCACTAAAACTGGTGAGCCAGTGATCCCACTGGGGGTGTATAGCCAGAAGGGGAGGGGCCTTACACTTTTTAGTGTAATGCTTTGTGTGGCCTCCGGAGGCAGTGCTATACACCCAATCGTCTGGGTCTCCCAATAGGAGCTAGAAGAAAAGGAATTTACGGTAAGTAACAAAATTCCCTTCTTTGCTTTGTTTGGGATCATTGTTTTGTTGGAAGACAAATCTCCGTCCCAGTCTCAGGTCTTTTTCAGTCTCCAACAGGTTTTCTTCAAGAATGGTCCTGTATTTGGCTCCATCCATCTTCCCATAATTTTTAACCATCTTCCCTGTCCCTGATGAAGAAAAGCAGGCCCAAGTCATGATTCTGCCACCACCATGTTTGACAGTGGGGATGGTGTGTTCAGGGTGATGAGCTGTGTTGCTTTTACACCAAACATATCGTTTGGCATTGTGCCCAATTAGTTCGATTCTGGTGTCATCTGACCAGAGCGCCTTCTTCCACATGTTTGGTGTCTCCAGTGGCTTGTGGCAGACTTTAAAGGGAACCTGTCATCAGAAATTTCGCCCAAAAGCTAAAAGATTCCCCCTCTGCAGCTCCTGTGCTGCATTCTAGGAAGGTCCCTGTTATTATTGTGCCCCATGTGAGACCAAAATAAAGCCTTTATAAAGTTCTACCTTTTTGTATGCAGCTTCTGTAAATCTGACACGGGGGCGGGCTCTCTGCCGTCCGTTATTCTGCCTCCTGGTCCTGTATGCCGCCCCCATCGCTCCTTTCCATATCTGATGCACCGCCCACTGCTCCAGCCATCCCCGCGCATGCCCAGTGCCAGTCTCACAGGACTGAGCACAGTGTGACTGCTGGTGACGTGTGCGCAGGCAAGTGATTATGGACGGGACTGTGACTGTTATCAGCAAGTACCCGGCCATAATCTCGTGAGCGCGCAAACCTCTCCAGCATTCACACTGAGCTCAGTGTAGATGCTAGACTGTATGGGCTGCTTCCAGGGATGACGTCCCTTTGTCATGTGATAGGGGCATGTTCGAAATACTATCACATGACAAAGGGACGTCATCCCTGGAAGCAGCCCATACAGTCTAGCATCTACACTGAGCTCAGTGTGAATGCTGGAGAGGTTTGCGCCCTCACGAGATTATGGCCGGGTACTTGCTGATAACAGTCACAGTCCCGTCCATAATCACTTGCCTGCGCACACGTCACCAGCAGTCACACTGTGCTCAGTCCTGTGAGACTGGCACTGGGCATGCGCGGGGATGGCTGGAGCAGTGGGCGGTGCATCAGATATGGAAAGGAGCGATGGGGGCGGCATACAGGACCAGGAGGCAGAATAACGGACGGCAGAGAGCCCGCCCCCGTGTCAGATTTACAGAAGCTGCATACAAAAAGGTAGAACTTTATAAAGGCTTTATTTTGGTCTCACATGGGGCACAATAATAACAGGGACCTTCCTAGAATGCAGCCCAGGAGCTGCAGAGGGGGAATCTTTTAGCTTTTGGGCGAAATTTCTGATGACAGGTTCCCTTTAAACACTTTCTTTGTCGCTCCATTGGGAGACCCAGACAATTGGGTGTATAGCTTCTGCCTCCGGAGGCCACACAAAGTATTACACTTAAAAGTGTAAAGCCCCTCCCCTTCTGCCTATACACCCCCCGTGCATCACGGGCTCCTCAGTTTTTATGCTTTGTGTGAAGGAGGCTGACATCCACGCATAGCTCCACATCTTAGTCAGCAGCAGCTGCTGACTAGGTCGGATGGAAGAAAAGAGGGCCCATAACAGGGCCCCCGGCATGCTCCCTTCTCACCCCACTCTGGTCGGCGGTGCTGTTAAGGTTGAGGTACCCATTGCGGGTACATAGGCAGGAGCCACATGCTGTTTTCCTTCCCCATCCCTTAATGGGCTCTGGGTGAAGTGGGATCCTAATCGGTCTCCAGGCACTGAGACCGTGCTCCCTCCGCAGCCCCTGGGGAATCTGCTGGACAGGAGCCGGGTATCGTCAGGGACAAGGCCCTGCTACTGTGAGGTACTCTGTGTCCCCGTGGGGACCGCGCATGGAGCGCTTGTGCCACATACACTGCAGCGCTGCTGGGTGTGTTAGTGCGCCGGGGACTACCGCGCCGGCCGCGCTTATATGCCGGCCGCGCTTATAACTTTAGTCCCCGGCTTTTGCGGCCTAGTATCGCATATTCCCGCCCCCAGGCCTGTCAGTCAGGGGAAGGGCGGGACGCTGCACAGGACGTCAGCGCTGAGGGCTGGAGCATACTTTGTATCCTCCTCCCCCCTCATTCAGCACAGTGGGGCTCCAGATTCCCGCACTTTCTAGGGCACGCCCATGGCCCCCTCCTCCCCACAGAACGCCGGCAGCCATTCCTGTCAGCACTTCTAACGCTGGAGAGGAGAGACAATATACCCTCCTGGATTGTACTCAGAGGAGACAACAGCATGTCGTCCGCAAAAAGCAAGGGTGCCAAAGCACAGGCTTACTTTGCAACCTGTACCTCATGTGCGGCTATACTACCGGCAGGTTCCACTGACCCTCATTGTGTGCAATGCTCGGCCCCTGTGGCACTTACTCAGCCGGAGCCTCTGCTACTGGTGGCCCAGGTGGAACCACCTGCTACCACTGTCCAGGTGACAGGGACGGAGTTTGCAGTATTTGCTGACAAACTGTCTGAGACTATGGATAAATGGTCTGCTAGGATACTAGAAGCCTTACAGTCCAGACCGGTGACTCAGGCCCCGGGCACTGTTCAATCATTGACCCCAGGCCCCCCTCAATTGGAGCAGCAAAGTGCTCCTGGGGTGACCCATGGGTCACAGGGTGAGGTCTCTGACATGGACCGCAGTCCCAGGCCGCCTAAGCGGGGTCGCTGGGAAATTCCCTCGACTTCATCACAATGTTCAGGGTCTCAGCAGGAGGACTCTCTGGATGATGAAGCGGAGGTAGCAGATCAGGATTCTGATCCTGAGACCGCTCTCAACCTGGATACACCTGATGGTGACGCCATAGTGAATGACCTTATAGCAACCATCAATCAGGTGTTGGATATTTCTCCACCAGCTCCTACAATTGAGGAGTCAGCTTCTCAGCAGGAGAAATTCCGTTTCAGGTCTCCCAAGCGTACATTGAGTATGTTTCTGGATCACTCTGACTTCAGAGAGGCAGGCAGTCCAGAAACACCGAGCTTGTCCAGATAAGCGTTTTTCCAAGCGCCTTAAGGATACACGTTATCCCTTCCCCCCTGACGTTGTCAAGTGCTGGGCTCAGTGTCCTAAGGTGGATCCTCCAGTCTCCAGACTGGCGGCTAGATCCATAGTTGCAGTGGAAGATGGGGCTTCACTCAAAGATGCCACTGACAGACAGATGGAGCTATGGTTGAAATCCATCTATGAAGCTATCGGCGCGTCTTTTGCTCCAGCATTCGCAGCCGTATGGGCACTCCAAGCTATCTCAGCTTGTCATGCGCAGATTAATGCAGTCACACGTACATCTGCTCCGCAAGTGGTGTCCTTAACCTCTCAGGCGTCGGCGTTTGCGTCCTACGCCATTAATGCTGTCCTGGACTCTACGAGCCGTACGGCGGTAGCATCCGCCAATTCGGTGGCAGTCCGCAGGGCCATGTGGCTACTTGAATGGAAGGCAGACTCCGCTTCCAAAAAGTTCTTAACCGGTTTGCCATTTTCTGCCGACCGCCTGTTTGGTGAGCGATTGGATGAAATCATTAAACAATCCAAGGGAAAGGACTCATCCTTACCCCAGTCTAAACCAAACAGACCTCAACCACGGAAGGTACAATCGAGGTTTCGGTCCTTTCGGCCCGCAGGCAGGTCTCAGTTCTCCTCGTCCAAAAGGCCTCAAAAGGATCAGAGGAACTCCGATTCATGGCGGTCTAAGTCACGTCCTAAAAAGACCGCCGGAGGAACCGCTCCCAAGGCGGCCTCCTCATGACTTTCGGCCTCCTCACACCGCATCCTCGGTCGGTGGCAGGCTTTCCCGCTTTTGCGACGCCTGGCTGCCACAGGTAAAAGACCGATGGGTGAGAGACATTCTATCCCACGGTTACAGGATAGAGTTCAGCTCTCGTCCTCCGACTCGCTTTTTCAGAACATCTCCGCCCCCCGAGAGAGCCGATGCTCTTCTTCAGGCGGTGTGCACTCTGAAGGCGGAAGGGGTAGTGATCCCTGTTCCTCTTCAGCAACAGGGTCACGGTTTTTACTCCAACTTGTTTGTGGTACCGAAAAAGGACGGATCCTTCCGTCCTGTTCTGGACCTAAAACTGCTCAACAAACCCGTAAAAACCAGGCTGTTCCGGATGGAATCGCTCCGCTCCGTCATCGCCTCAATGTCCCAAGGAGACTTCCTGGCATCAATCGACATCAAAGATGCTTATCTCCACGTACCGATTGCACCAGAGCATCAGCGCTTCCTGCGTTTCGCCATAGGGGACGAACACCTTCAGTTCGTGGCACTGCCTTTCGGCCTGGCGACAGCCCCACGGGTCTTCACCAAGGTCATGGCAGCAGTGGTAGCAGTCCTACACTCTCAGGGACACTCGGTGATCCCTTACTTAGACGATCTGCTTGTCAAGGCACCCTCTCGAGTGGCATGCCAACACAGCCTGGACATTGCTCTGGAGACTCTCCAGAGTTTCGGGTGGATCATCAATTTTCAAAAGTCAAATCTGACACCGGCCCAATCACTGACATATCTTGGCATGGAGTTTCATACTCTCTCAGCGATAGTGAAGCTTCCGCTGGACAAACAGCGTTCACTACAGACAGGGGTGCAATCTCTCCTTCAAGGCCAGTCACACCCCCTGAGGCGCCTCATGCACTTCCTAGGGAAGATGGTAGCAGCAATGGAGGCAGTTCCTTTTGCGCAGTTTCATCTGCGTCCACTTCAATGGGACATTCTCCGCAAATGGGACAGGAAGTCGACATCCCTCGACAGGAACGTCTCCCTTTCACGGGCAGCCAAGGCTTCCCTTCAGTGGTGGCTTCTCCCCACTTCTCTGTCGAAGGGGAAATCCTTCCTTCCCCCATCATGGGCTGTGGTCACGACGGACGCGAGCCTGTCAGGGTGGGGAGCGGTCTTTCTCCACCACAGGGCTCAGGGAACCTGGACTCCGACAGAGTCCTCCCTTCAGATCAATGTTCTGGAGATAAGGGCAGTGTATCTTGCCCTAAAGGCGTTCCAGCCGTGGCTGGAAGGCAAGCAGATCCGAATTCAGTCGGACAACTCCACAGCGGTGGCATACATCAACCACCAAGGGGGAACACGCAGTCGGCAAGCCTTCCAGGAAGTCCGGCGGATTCTGATGTGGGTGGAAGCCACGGCCTCCACCATATCCGCAGTTCACATCCCGGGCGTAGAAAACTGGGAAGCAGACTTTCTCAGTCGCCAGGGCATGGACGCAGGGGAATGGTCCCTTCACCCGGACGTGTTTCAGGAGATCTGTTGCTGCTGGGGGATGCCGGACGTCGACCTAATGGCGTCACTGCACAACAACAAGGTCCCAACATTCATGGCACGGTCTCAAGATCACAGAGCTCTGGCGGCAGACGCCTTAGTTCAGGTCGCAGTTTCAACTCCCTTATGTGTTTCCTCCTCTGGCACTGTTGCCCAGAGTGTTACGCAAGATCAGGTCCGACTGCCGCCGCGCCATCCTCGTCGCTCCAGACTGGCCAAGGAGGTCGTGGTACCCAGATCTGTGGCATCTCACGGTGGGTCAACCGTGGGCACTACCAGACCGACCAGACTTGCTGTCTCAAGGGCCGTTTTTCCATCTGATTTCTGCGGCCCTCAACCTGACTGTGTGGCCATTGAGTCCTGGATCCTAGCGTCTTCAGGGTTATCTCAAGAGGTCATTGCCACTATGAGACAGGCTAGGAAACCAACGTCCGCCAAGATCTACCACAGGACGTGGAGGATATTCCTATCTTGGTGCTCTGATCAGGGTTTTTCTCCCTGGCCATTTGCCTTGCCCACTTTTCTTTCCTTCCTTCAATCCGGATTGGAAAAAGGGTTGTCGCTCGGCTCTCTTAAGGGACAAGTCTCAGCGCTCTGTGTTTTTTCAGAAGCGCCTGGCCAGACTTCCACAGGTACGCACGTTCCTGCAGGGGGTTTGTCACATAGTTCCTCCTTACAAGCGTCCGTTAGAACCCTGGGATCTGAACAGGGTGCTGATGGCTCTTCAGAAACCACCTTTCGAGCCAATGAAGGATATTTCTTCGGCGCTCCATTGGGAGACCCAGACGATTGGGTGTATAGCTACTGCCTCCGGAGGCCACACAAAGTACTACACTAAAAAGTGTAAGGCCCCTCCCCTTCTGGCTATACACCCCCCGTGGGATCACGGGCTGCTCAGTTTTCAAGCTTTGTGCGAAGGAGGTCAGACATCCACGCATAGCTCCACTGTTTAGTCAGCAGCAGCTGCTGACTATGTCGGATGGAAGAAAAGAGGGCCCATACTAGGGCCCCCAGCATGCTCCCTTCTCACCCCACTGTTGTCGGCGGTGTTTGTAAAGGTTGAGGTACCCATTGCGGGTACGGAGGCTGGAGCCCACATGCTGCTTTCCTTCCCCATCCCCACGAGGGCTCTGAGGGAAGTGGGATCTTACCGGCCTCCAGGCTCTGAGGCCGGGCTCCATCCACAGACCCGGAGATCCTGCTGGAATGGAGCGGAGTATCGTCAGGGACAGGCCCTGCAACGTTAAGGTACTCTGTGTCCCCGTATGGATCACACGCAGACACACCGCAGCATTGCTGGGTGTGTTAGTGCGCCGGGGACAACAGCGCTGCGCGCTTGGGCTATTACTCACAACAGCTCGGCTGTGTGAGTTTATGTATGGGGAACGGCCGCGCCGGCCGCCGCTGGCTGTGTTACACTGCGGCGCGGCTGGGACTTGTGGTGCGCCGGGGACTTCCGCGCTGGCCGTGCTTATACGACGGCAGCACTTATAAATCGAGTCCCCGGCTTTTGCGGCCTAGTTTTCGCTTCGTTCCCGCCCCCAGGCCTGTCAGTCAGGGAAGGGGAGAGACGCTGTACAATGGTCAGCGCCGAGGGCTGGAGTCTTATTTACATACTCCAGCCCTCTCAACTGGGCACAGTGAGACGCCAGTTTCCCGCACTTTGTCTGGGGCACGCCCATGGCCCGCCCCTCTTCACAGGACGCCGGCAGCCATTCCTGCAGGCAGTCTAAACTGGTGAACGGACACAGGCTCTGGGAGACCCAGCAAAGGGATTCTGGCGACCACATACCCGCTCATGCGGACGGTAAGCAGCACCTTGGTGCTGACCCCTTTATTGCCACAGTGTTTTGTGTTTATGCTTGTACCTATGTTGCAAGACCATGCACAGACACACGCCAGCATTGCTGGGTGTGTTAGTGCGCCGCGGACAACAGCGCTGCACGCTTGGATTATACTCACTGCAGCTTAGCTGAGTGAGTTTATCTGTGGGAAACTGCCGCGCCAGCCGCTGCTGGAGGCTGCGGCGCGGCTGAGACTTGTGGCTGTACGGTCGCTTCTTGGCGATATACCCCTAGATAGCTCTGAGGAGACAACAGCATGTCGTCAGCATAGAGCAAGGGGGCCAAGGCACAGGCTCTTTATGCTGTTTGTACCGCATGTGCGGCTGCTTTACCGGCAGGTTCCACTAACCCCCATTGGGTAGAGTCTCTGCTAGTGGTGGCCCAGAGGGGCCACCTGTGAAACTGTCCAGAGGACAGAGTTTGCAGTTTTTTGCTGATAAAATGTCTAGGGCTATGGACAAAATTCTAGCAATTTTGCAGTCCAGGCCGGTGACGCAGACCATGGGCACTGTTGAACAATCCCCGGTCTCCCTCAGTTGGAACTAATCCGTGCTCCAAGGGGGTCCTATAAGGCTCTGACACGGACGACAGTCCCAGACAGCCTAAGCGAGCTCGCTGGGAGAGACCCTCGACTTCACACACTGGTCAGGGTCTCAGCGGGCGGATTCTCTGTATGATGAGGTAGCTGATCAGGTTCTGATCCTGAGACCGCTTTCATTCTGGATGCTCCTAATGGTGACGCCAGGGTGAATGATCTCATAGCGCCCATCAATACACTGGTGGATATTTCTCCCTCAGCCCCTCCACTGGAGGAGGCAGCTTCACAGCAGGAGAAATTCCATTTCATGTATCCCAAGCGTAAATTCAGTACTTTCTGGGCTACTCTGACTTCAGGGAAGCAGTCCAGAAACACTACGCTTATCCAGACAAGCTTGCTCCAAACGTCTTAAGGATACACGTTACCCTTCTTCCCCTGACGTGGTCAAGCGCTGGACCCAGGTCCTAAGGTGGATCCCCCAATCTCCAAGCTTGCGGCTAGATCCATAGTTGCAGTGGTAGATGGGACTTCACTTAAAGATACCATTGACAGACAGATGGACCTCTGTTCAAATCTGTCTATGACGCTATCGGCGTGTCGTTTGCTCCGGCATTCGCAGCCGTATGGGCACTTCCAAGCTATTTCAGCTGGTCTTGCGCAGATGGGCACTGTCACACGAACATCTGGGCCGCAGGTGGCGTCCTTAACCTCGCATATGTCTGCATTGCGACTTACGCTATTCATGCTGTCCTGGACTCTACGAGCCGTACGCCGGTGGCGTACGCCAACTCCGTGGTTTTGCGCAGAGCCTTGGGGTTAAGGGAATGGAAGGCAGATTCTGTTTCCAAAAAAGGGCTTAACCAATTTGCCATCATCTGGTAACAGACTGTTGGGTGAGCGATTGGATGAAATCAAACAGTCCAAGGGTAAGGATTCGTCCTTACTCCAACCCAGATCAAACAGTCGAGGTTTCGGTCCTTTCCAGGCTCGGGCAGGTCCCAATTCCTAGTCCAAAATGACTCAAATGGCTCAGAGGGGCTCAGATTCCTGGCGGGCTCACTCACGCCCAAAGAAGGCAGCCGGAGGAACCGCTACCAAGGCGGTTTCCTCATAACTTTCAGCCCTCTCTCCCTCTCTCCGCATCCGCGGTCGGGGGCAGACTCTCCCGCTTGGCGGCATTTAGCTGCCACAGGTCAAAGACCGGTGGGTGAGAGACATCTGTCTCACGTGTACAGGATAGAGTTTTGTTCTCATCCTCTGGCTCGATTCTTCACCTCCCGACCGAGCCGATGCTCTTCTGCAGGCAGAAGGAGTGGTAATCCCTGTTACCTTCAGGCACAAGTTCACGGTTTTTACTCCAATCTTGTTGTGGTGCCACAAAAAGGACGGCTCTTCCGTTCCGTTCTGGACCTAAAACTGCTCAACAAGCACGTGAAAACCAGGCGGTTCCGGATGGAATCCCTCCGCTCCGTCATTGCCTCAATGTCTCAAGGAGATTTCCTAGCATCGTTAGACAGCAGGATGCTTATCTCCATGTGCCGATTGCTCCAGAGCACCAGCGTTTGCTACGATTCGTTATAGAAGACGAGCATCTTCAGTTCGTAGCCCTGCCCTTCGGTCTGGCGACAGCCCCACGGGTTTTCACCAAGGTCATGGCAGCAGTGGTAGCAGTCCTGCACTCTCAGGGTCACTCTGTGATCCCTTACTTGGACGATCTACTTGTCAAAGCACCCTCTCAAGAGGCATGCCAACACAGCCTGAACGTTGCGCTGGAGACACTCCAGAGTTTCGGGTGGATCATCACCTTTTCAAAGTCAAATCTGACACCGACCCAATCGCTGACATATCTTGGCATGGAGTTTCATACTCTCTCAGCGATAGTGAAGCTTCCGCTGGACAAGCAGCGGTCTCTACAGACTGGGGTGCAGGCTCTCCTTCAAGGCCAGTCACACCCCTTAAGACGCCTCATGCACTTCCTAGCAAAGATGGTAGCAGCAATGGAGGCAGTCCCTTTCGCGCAGTTTCTTCTGCGTCCACTTCAATGGGACATTCTCCGCCAATGGGATGGGAAGTCGACGTCCCTAGACAGGAACGTCTACCTTTCTCAGACGGTCAAGGACTCTCTTCAGTGGTGGCTTCTTCCCACCTCATTGTCAAAAGGAAAGTCCTTCCTACCCCCATCCTGGGCGGTGGTCACAACAGACGCGAGTCTGTCAGGGTGGGGAGCAGTCGTTCTCCACCACAGGGCTCAGGGTACGTGGACTCAGCAGGAGTCCACCCTTCAGATCAATGTTCTGGAAATCTGGGCAGTATATCTTGCCCTGCAAGCCTTCCAGCAGTGGCTGGGAAGCAAACAGATCCGAATTCAGTCGGACAACTCCACAGCGGTGGCATACATCAACCACCAAGGCGGAACACGCAGTCGGCAAGCCTCCCAGGTAGTCCGGCGGATCCTCATGTGGGTGAAAGACATCCACCATATCCGCAGTTCACATCCCGGGCGTAGAAAACTGGGAAGCAGACTTCCTCAGTCACCAGGGTATGGACGCAGGGGAATGATCTCTGCACCCGGACGTGTTTCAGGAAATCTGTAGCCGCTGGGGGATGCCGGACGTCGACCTAGTGGCGTCTCGGCACAACAAGAAGGTCCCGATTTTCATGGCGCGGTCTCACGATCAAAGAGCTCTGGCGGCAGGCGCCTTAGTTCAGGATTGGTCGCAGTTCCAGCTACCCTATGTGTTTACCCCTCTGGCACCGTTGCCCAGAGTGCTACGCAAGATCAGCTCCAATTGCCGCCGCGCCATCCTCGTCGCTCCAGACTGGCCGAGGAGGTCATGGACCCGGATCTGTGGCATCTCACGGTCGACCAACCGTGGGCACTACCAGACCGGCCAGACTTACTGTCCTGAACCTAACTGTGAGGCCATTGAGTCCTGGATCCTAGCGTCTTCAGGATTATCTCAAGACGTCATTGCCACCATGAGACGGGCTAGGAAGCCGACGCCTGCCAAGATCTACCACAGGATGTGGAAGATATTCTTCTCTTAGTGCTCTGCTCAGGGAGTGTCTCCCTGGCCATTTGCATTTGGAAAAAGGGTTGTCGCTCGGCTCCATTAAAGGACAAGTCTCAGCGCTATCTGTATTCTTCAGAAGCGCCTAGCACATCTTCCTCAGGTACACACGTTCCTGCAGGGGGTTTGTCACATTGTCCCTCTGTACAAACGGCCGTTAGACCCATGGGATCTGAACAGGGTACTAATTGCTCTCCAGAAGCCGCCCTTCGAGCCTCTGAGGGATGTTCACTTTCTCGATTTTCACAGAAGGTGGCCTTTCTGGTAGCGGTCACGTCTCTTAGGAGAGTGTCCGAACTAGCAGCGCTGTCATCCAAAAGCTCCCTTCCTGGTGTTTCACCAAGACAAGGTAGTGCTGCGCCCGATTCCGGAGTTCTCCCTAAGGTGGTATCCCCCTTTCATATCAATCAGGATATCTCCTTACCTTCCTCTTGCCTCATCCAGTTCATCGATATGAAATGGATTTGCATTTGTTGGATCTGGTGAGAGCACTCAGACTCTACATTTCCCGCACGGCGCCCCTGCGCCGCTCGGATGCACTCTTTGTGCTTGTCGCTAGTCAGCGTAAAGAGTCGCAGGCTTCCAAATCCACCCTGGCTCGATGGATCAAGGAACCAATTCTTGAAGCCTACCGTTCGGCTGGGCTTCTGGTTCCATCAGGGCTGAAGGCCCATTCTACCAGAGCCGTGGGTGCGTCCTGGGCATTACGGCACCAGGCTACGGCTCAGCAGGTGTGCCAGGCAGCTACCTGGTCGAGTCTGCACACTTTCACCAAGCATTATCAGGTGCATACCTACGCTTAGGCGGATGCCAGCCTAGGTAGAAGAGTCCTGCAGGCGGCGGTTGCCTCCTCGTAGGGAAGGGCTGTTTTGCAGCTCTAACATGAGGTATTAATTTACCCACCCAGGGACTGCTTTTGGACGTCCCAATCGTCTGGGTCTCCCAATGGAGCGCCGAAGAAGAAGGGAATTTTGTTACTTACCGTAAATTCCTTTTCTTCTAGCTCCAATTGGGAGACCCAGCACCCGCCCTGTTTCCTTCGGGATTTTTGGTTTGTTCGGGTACACATGTTGTTCATGTTGAACGGTTTCAGTTCTCCGATGTTACTTCGGATTGAATTTGTTTAAACCAGTTATTGGCTTTCCTCCTTCTTGCTTTAGCACTAAAACTGAGCAGCCCGTGATCCCACGGGGGGTGTATAGCCAGAAGGGGAGGGGCCTTACACTTTTTAGTGTAGTACTTTGTGTGGCCTCCGGAGGCAGTAGCTATACACCCAATCGTCTGGGTCTCCCAATTGGAGCTAGAAGAAAAGGAATTTACGGTAAGTAACAAAATTCCCTTCTTCTCTCTCACGCCTTTCGCAGAAAGTGGTCTTCCTAGTAGCAGTCACATTACTTCGGAGAGTGTCTGAGCTAGCGGCGCTGTCATGCAAAGCCCCTTTCCTGGTGTTTCACCAGGACAAGGTGGTTCTGCGTCCGGTTCCGGAATTTCTCCCTAAGGTGGTATCCCCCTTTCATCTCAATCAGGATATCTCCTTACCCTCTTTTTGTCCTCATCCAGTTCACCAGTGTGAAAAGGATTTGCACTTGTTAGATCTGGTGAGAGCACTCAGACTCTACATTTCTCGTACGGCGCCCATGCGCCGCTCGGATGCACTCTTTGTCCTTGTCGCTGGCCAGCGTAAAGGGTCACAGGCTTCCAAATCAACCCTGGCTCGGTGGATCAAGGAACCAATTCTCGAAGCTTACCGATCTTCTGGGCTTCCGGTTCCCTCAGGGCTGAATGCCCATTCTACCAGAGCCGTGGGTGCGTCCTGGGCTTTGCGGCACCAGGCTACGGCTCAGCAGGTGTGTCAGGCGGCTACCTGGTCGAGCCTGCACACTTTCACGAAACACTATCAGGTGCATACCTATGCTTCGGCGGATGCCAGCCTAGGTAGGCGAGTCCTTCAGGCGGCGGTTGCCCACCTGTAGGAAAGGGCCGTTTTACGGCTCTATTACGAGGTATTATTTTACCCACCCAGGGACTGCTTTTGGACGTCCCAATTGTCTGGGTCTCCCAATGGAGCGACAAAGAAGGGAATTTTGCTTACTTACCGTAAATTCCTTTTCTTCTAGCTCCAATTGGGAGACCCAGCACCCGCCCCTGTTCCCTTCGGGCTGTTGTTCTTTGTGTACACATGTTGTTCATGTTGAATGGTTTCAGTTTCTCCGAAATTCCTTCGGATTGAATTTACTTTAAACCAATTTATAACTTTTCCTCCTTCTTGCTTTTGCACCAAAACTGAGGAGCCCGTGATGCACGGGGGGTGTATAGGCAGAAGGGGAGGGGCTTTACACTTTTAAGTGTAATACTTTGTGTGGCCTCCGGAGGCAGAAGCTATACACCCAATTGTCTGGGTCTCCCAATTGGAGCTAGAAGAAAAGGAATTTACGGTAAGTAAACAAAATTCCCTTCTTTTATGGGTATCTTTGAGAAATGGCTTTCTTCTTGCCACTCTTCCATAAAGGCCAGATTTGTGCAGTGTACGACTGATTGTTGTCCTATGGACAGACTCTCCCACCTCAGCTGTAGATCTCTGCAGTTCATCCAGAGTGATCATGGGCCTCTTGGCTGCATCTCTGATCAGTCTTCTCCTTGTTTGAGATGATAGTTTGGATGGACGGCCGGGTGTTGGTAGATTTGCAGTGGTATGATACTCCTTCCATTTCAAATGATCGCTTGCACAGTGCTCCTTGGGATGTTTAAAGTTTTGAAAATCTTTTTGTAACCAAATCTGGCTTTAGACTTCTCCACAACAGTATCACGGACCTGCCTGTTGTGTTCCTTGGTCTTCATGATGCTCTCTGTGCTTAAACAGAACACTGAGACTATCACAGAGCAGGGGCATTTATACAGAGACTTGATTACACACAGGGGCTTATATTTATCATCATCAGTCATTTACGACAGCATTGGATCATTCAGAGATCCTCAATGAACTTCTGGAGTGAGTTTGCTGCACTGAAAGTAAAGGGGATGAATAATATTGCACGCCCCAATTTAGTTATTTATTTTTTTACAAAAATTTAAAATAAGCAATAAATATCGTTCACCTTCACAATTGTGTCACTTGTTGTTGATTCTTCACCAGAACATTAACATTTTTATCTTTGTTTGAAGCCTGAAATGTGGGAAAAGGTTGAAGGATTCAAGGGGGCTGAATACTTTCGCAAGGCACTGTAGGTTTAGAAACTCCATCCACGTGTAGCACAAATCCTTGCAGGCTGCAGATATTCTAGCACTAATTTCACACCGTGCATAAAACACATGTAGATTGCGTATTTTGGGATGCACTGTGTGTGGGCCTTAGACTGGATCCGTATACTGTGTGTATACACTTCATATTCTATTCACATATTATTTGCAGATATTGTAAAGAACGTGGTGAAAGATTACAAAGATATCTATCCTGAAATGTTTCTCCGTGCCAAGAAGGCATTACTAGACGTAAGCGAACCTATAACTGCATCGTGTGAATTACACAAACCTATTTGGTGTCAGTTATTCAGACTATTAAGTTACTTTATTTATTTTTTTTTTTTGCAGGTTTTTGGTTTTCAGCTGGAGGAAATTGACACAAAGAGCCATGTTTATGTCCTTATTAATAAACTGGACCGTGTGGAGGGAGATGGAATCAAAGTGTAAGATGTCATTGAAAGAACTGTGAAGGTGGCTGATTATTCATAAAGGAATAATGCAAAAAATAAACTTCCAAGGCGGACTTTGTGGCAAAATCATAGCAAATTTTCTTCAAAATTTTGCCTTGAAGTTTGCCCTTAACCTGCAGAAAATCTGCAGAGTCCATCTCAGAGTCCATAGTTCAAGAGGAAAGGTTCAAAGATGGACATACAATTGCTGGAACAAGAGAAAAGCACCAGTTTGTGCCAATTGATGACAAAAAGATTCGCATTTCAAGGGTGTGAAATGACCCATCATCTTTCATTGCCCATGTAGATAGATCTGTCAGATCAGAAATGCCTTTTGTGCCAATTGCAAACCTCCAGCCAGGGCAGTACATTGCCTGCATTTACGATAGGAACTGGTGGATTGGAAATATTTCTGAAATTTCAGTCGACGACCATGATGCATTAATACATTTAATGCATCCTCATGGAGCAGCTAGCTTCTTTCACTGGCCTGTGAGAAATGATACATGCGGGATTCCTGAGCAGTCAATCATTGCAATAATTCCAGCACCAGCTGCAACAGCAATGGGCCGACAATACAGCTTCTCTGAACCCATTATGTTGCAAATTCAGCAACAATTCCAGACCACTTACTTAGACTGAACATTATGGCTTGGGAACCAACAAAAGATACCCAATATTAGGCTTGGGATCCTAGGCAAAGACACCCACCCTTAGGCTTCGGAACCTGCGATAAAGAGACCGCCCGCGGCTGGCCTTGCACGGCTATCGGCCATGGCTCCTAGGCGATGGGGCTGCCAATTCTCGAAAGACAGCATTATTACAATTCTTAATAGGATTATAAGACCAATTCTTAGGGAATTGGTTGAGGTATAACCACCATGGACCAACGCAAGGGTTTGAATAGTGCAGTTAGCATTCATTGCGTATTAATAAATAACACCATGTTCAGTGGCATTTCTTCATCGTTCCTTATGGGAGACCCAGACCATGGTGTATAGCTTCTGCCTCCGGAGGACACACAAAGTACTACACTAAAAAGTGTAGCTCCTCCCTCCGAGCATATACACCCCCTGGATGACCACATCTAGCCAGTTCAATGCTTTGTGTTCAGGAGGTCACACACACATGCATTCTCATCTGATTTTTGATATCAAAGAGTTGGAAGAAAAGCGGGTCCAAGCTGGACTCCCGGCATGTCCCTTCTCACCCCACTGTGTCGGCGGTGCTGTTAAGGTTGATTTACAAGGCTGGAGCCTTACATGCCGCGCTCCTTCACCATCCCTCAGGCTCTGGCTTGAAGTGGGAGCCATCACGGTTCTCTCTGCTTTGCAGGAGACCGGTCTCCATCCGCAGCCCTTTCAGGACCCTGCCGGACGGAGCGCTCACCCCTCAGGGACCTGGCCCTGCGTCTCATAAGCTAGGTATTGAGACATTATTGAAGGGTCCCTTGTGCATTTATTGTGGGGAGAGTGTGTTATGTCACTGTGCTGTGATTTCCGGCCGGTTCTCTGGTTTTCTCCTGAGAACCGCGCCGAGGGTGCCTGCTCGTCGGCCGCATGAGAAAATTTAGGCCCCGGCTTCGGCTGCGACCTAGTTTCGTTTTCACTGCCCCTGCATGTCAGTCATGCAGGGGGACAGTGCAGTGCCGCCCACCGGCCGTTCAGCTCAGGGGAGGACACTCCTCTCTGAGGAGATGTTTCCCTCCCCTGTATATCCCCTTGGCCCTCCGGTTCCCGCTCTTGGACTAAACCCCGCCCCCCCCTCCTCACTCCGGCACCATTTTATCAGCGTTTACACACTGATCGGCGCTGGCTGCTGCAGCTCTGCATCTGTCTGGGGGTCCAAGCTGTGGAATCCGGAGGGCACACAAAACGGTCTGGTAAGCCACAACCTCTGGTTGTGGGCTTTATTATACACTCTCTGGGGGTCATTCTGAAGGAGTGTGTTCTTTTACTGCAGAACCTCCACCTCAGCAGCATGTCTCACTAGGCGCAAGGCTGCAAGGCTTTACTCTATATGCACTGCATGTCAGCTCATACTGCCTGAACCGAGCACATATCCACATTGTGATGCCTGCTCTAACATGGTGGTGCCTCAGCCTGGAGTCTCCCCAGGGGTCCCTCCGGCTGCTCCGGCCCCGGTGGCTGAACCCCCGGCTTGGGTAGCATCGTTTTCTAAAGCTATCTCCCAGTCCTTTGCCGACTCCATGGGACAGCTGTCCCGGACTCTGCTGACCATGCATCAGCCCCCTTCTCAGGGCGCCTCTGCTGCTCCGACTCGCTCTGCAGAGCTCACGGAGGATTTTTCATCTGTTCCCGGACCCAGTCCTCCTAAACGGAGACGCAGGGACTCTTCTCCTTCCTCGTCCCACGGCTCTGATTCACGAGCTGAATTGCAGGGCGAGGAGGATGCCTTTACTGTGGGCTCGGACGCTCTCTCTATGTACCCCATTGATTTATCTGAAGGGGATGCGGATGTTAGTGACTTGATTGCGTCCATTAATTCCGTACTGGACCTCAATCCACCAGTATCAGAGGAGCAAGCCTCTCTGGTAGAAAAACACCAGTTTACCTCACCTAAGAGAGCAAGGAGTATGTTTTTTTTTTTTTTTTTTAAGCACTCCAGTTTTCAGGCCACTGTGACCAAGCCCATGGCCTGTCCTGACAAACGCTTCCCAAAGCGTAGTTCTGATGAACGTTTTCCCTTTCCACCAGAGGTGGTCAAGGAGTGGGCTCATTCACCAAAGGTAGATCCTCCGGTGTCTAGAATCTCAGCCCGGACAGTTGTATCTGTGGCCGATGGCACCTCACTTAAGGATCCCACTGACCGCCAGGTTGACCTTCTGGCCAAATCTGTATGAGGCGGCAGGGGCCTCGTTCTCCCCGTCTTTTGCAGCGGTGTGGGCTCTTAAGGCCGTCTCTGCTTCTCTGGAGGAGATGCATTCCCTCACCAGGGACTCAATGCCCGAAATGGTTGCCTTAACTTCCCAGGCTTCAGCTTTTTCATCCTATGCCATGTCTGCCATTCTGGAGGCTTCTCACCGCACGGCGGTGGCTTCCGCTAATTCCCTCGCGATCCGCAGGATCTTGTGGCTTCGAGAGTGGAAAGCAGACGCTTCTTCTAAGAAGTACCTTGCTGGGCTCCCCCTTGCTGGGTCCCGGCTGTTCGGTGAACAACTGGATGAAATTATTAAGGAAGCTTCTGGCGGGAAGAGTACTTCCTTGCCACAAACTAAAACCAGGAAACCTGTCCAGGGCAGGAACCAGTCGAGGTTTCGTTCCTTTCGTTCCTCTAACTGGTCATCCTCTAAGCCCTCAGCCTCGTCCACTAACTCAGCCAAAGATCGAAAACCCAGATGGCGCACGAAGCCGCGTCCTCAGAAGAGCGGAGGAACCGCTGCCACTAAGGCAGCCTCCTCTTGACTATCTGGCTGCGCCAGCAACGTCCTTGGTCGGTGGCAGGCTCTCCCACTTTGGCGACGTGTGGTTCCAACACGTCTCCGATCAGTGGGTGCGGGATTTCATCTCCCACGGCTACAGGATAGAATTTTCTTCCAGCCCGCCAAACAAATTTTTTCTGTCCACTCCCCCCTGCTCCAAAGCCGCCGCCTTCTCTCAGGCCGTGGCTTCCTTGCAGGCCAACGGGGTAATTGTACCGGTTCCCGCCCGGGAACGGTTCAGAGGTTTCTACTCAAACCTCTTCCTAGTCCCCAAGAAGGACGGTTCCTTCCGGCCCATCCTGGATCTCAAGCTTCTCAACAAGCATGTTCAGGTGCGGCACTTTCGCATGGAATCTCTGCGATCGGTCATTGCCTCAATGACCCAGGGAGATTTTCTAGCATCCATCGACATCAGAGATGCCTATCTGCATGTGCCAATTGCAGTTTCACACCAGCGTTGGCTACGTTTTGCAATCGGAGAGGAACATTTCCAATTCGTGGCTCTCCCCTTCGGGTTAGCCACGGCCCCTCGTGTATTCACCAAGGTCATGGCAGCAGTGGTTGCGGTTCTGCACCTCCAGGAGTTGGCAGTGATTCCTTACCTGGACGACCTTCTAGTCAAGGCTTCATCCAGTGCAGACTGTCAGCGGAGTGTCTCGCTCACTCTCGCCACGCTTGTTCAATTCGGGTGGCTTGTCAATCTGCCCAAGTCCACTCTGACCCCGACCCAGGAACTTACGTACCTAGGGATGCAATTCGAGACTCTGCCGGCACTTGGGAAGCTGCCCTTAGTCAAACAGCAGTCCCTTCATCTGGCGGTACGCTCTCTGCTGAGGCCCCGCCGTCATTCCATCAGGCACCTCATGCAGGTGCTGGGTCAGATGGTGGCGTCAATGGAAGCGGTTCCCTTTGCCCAGTTCCATCTGCGTCCCCTGCAGCTGGACATCCTCCGCTGTTGGGACAAGCGGACCTCTTCCTTGCACAGGCTAGTGGCTCTGTCGCCACAGACCAGGAGCTCTCTTCAGTGGTGGCTTCGGCCCCTCTCTCTGTCCCAGGGACGCTCCTTTCTGGCCCCGTCCTGGGTGATTCTCACCACTGACGCCAGTCTATCCGGCTGGGGAGCAGTGTTTCTCCACCATCGAGCACAGGGCACTTGGACTCTGTCCGAATCAGCCCTCTCGATCAATGTGCTGGAAATCAGAGCTGTGCTCCTAGCTCTCGTAGCCTTTCACCACCTGTTGGCGGGCAAGCACATTCGAGTCCAGTCAGACAACGCGACAGCAGTTGCCTACATCAATCACCAAGGCGGGACACGCAGCCGCCTGGCAATGTTGGAAGTTCAACGTATCCTTCAGTGGACGGAGGACTCAAAGTCCACCATATCCGCAGTCCACATCCCAGGCGTAGAAAACTGGGAGGCAGATTATCTCAGCCGTCAAACCGTAGACAGCGGCGAGTGGGCCCTGCATCCGGCAGTGTTCCGGTCAATCTGCCGCAAGTGGGGCACTCCGGAAGTGGATCTAATGGCATCCCGGCACAACAACAAGGTCCCGGTTTACGTGGCTCGCTCCCACGATCCTCGGGCCTTGGCGGCGGACGCGCTGGTTCAGGATTGGTCCCAGTTCCGTCTGGCCTACGTGTTTCCCCCTCTAGCTCTCTTGTCCAGAGTCCTGCGCAAGATCAGAATGGAGGGCCGTCGGGTCATAATCATTGCTCCAGACTGGCCCAGGCGAGCTTGGTACCCAGACCTGCTCCGTCTGTCCGTAGAGGTGCCGTGGCATCTCCCGGACCGCCCAGACCTTCTCTCACAAGGTCCGTTTTTCCGCCAGAATTCTGCGGCTCTCAGATTGACGGCGTGGCTCTTGAGTCCTGGATCCTGACGGCTTCAGGCATTCCCTCTGAGGTCATCTCCACTATGACTCAGGCTCGGAAGTCTTCCTCGGCCAGGATTTACCACAGGACTTGGAGAATTTTCCTGTCCTGGTGTCGCTCTTCCGGCCATGCTCCTTGGCCGTTTTCCTTGCCGACCATCCTGTCCTTTCTACAGTCCGGTCTGCAGCTAGGACTATCCCTCAATTCCCTCAAGGGACAGGTCTCGGCTCTGTCAGTGTTGTTCCAGCGGCGTATCGCCCGTCTGGCCCAGGTGCGCACCTTCATGCAGGGCGCATCTCACATCATTCCGCCTTACCGGCGGCCTCTGGATCCCTGGGACCTCAACCTGGTCCTCACGGCCTTACAGAAACCCCCCTTTGAGCCTCTTAGGGAGGTTTCTTTGTTTCGTCTTTCACAGAAAGTGGTCTTTCTGGTGGCCATAACTTCTCTCAGGAGAGTTTCTGATTTGGCTGCGCTCTCTTCGGAGTCACCCTTTTTGGTTTTTCACCAAGACAAGGTGGTTCTCCGTCCGACTCCGGACTTTCTCCCTAAGGTGGTGTCTCCTTTCCACCTTAACCAGGACATTTCATTGCCTTCCCTTTGTCCGGGCCCTGTGCTTCGCTTTGAGAAAGCGTTGCATACTTTAGATTTGGTGCGGGCGCTCCGGATCTATGTGTCACGCACCGCTGCCCTGAGGCGGTGCACCTCTCTTTTTGTGCTGACCACAGGTCAGCGCAAGGGTCTCTTGGCTTCTAAACCGACCCTAGCTCGTTGGATTAGGTCGGCCATATCCGATGCCTACCAATGTTCTCAGGTGCCCCCCCCGCCGGGGATTAGGGCGCACTCGACCAGAGCTGTCGGTGCCTCTTGGGCTTTCAGGCACCAGGCTACGGCTCAGCAGGTCTGTCAGGCTGCCACTTGGTCTAGTCTGCATACCTTTTCGAAGCACTACCAAGTGCATGCTCATGCTTCGGCAGATGCGAGCTTGGGCAGACGCATCCTTCAGGCGGCTGTCGCCCATTTGTGAAGTTAGGTTTTGCCTACTTCTCAGTTTCTATTTATTTCCCACCCTTGGACTGCTTTGAGACGTCCCAATGTCTGGGTCTCCCATAAGGAACGATTAAGAAAAAGAGAATTTTGTTTACTTACCGTAAATTCTTTTTCTTATAGTTCCGATATGGGAGACCCAGCTCCCTCCCTGTTGCCTGTTGGCAGTTCTTGTTCCGTGTGTTTTCACCGGCTGTTGTTGTAGACAGAGGTTCCGGTTATTCCGGGTTTTACTCTATCTCTACTTGTGGGTGGATGTCCTCCTTTAGCTTTTGCACTAAACTGGCTAGATGTGGTCATCCAGGGGGTGTATATGCTCGGAGGGAGGAGCTACACTTTTTAGTGTAGTACTTTGTGTCCTCCGGAGGCAGAAGCTATACACCATGGTCTGGATCTCCCATGTCGGAACTATAAGAAAAAGAATTTACGGTAAGTAAACAAAATTCTCTTTTTTTCTTTTCTTAAACTGAGAGACTCCAAAAAAAACCCCAATGATCCTTGTAGAGAAAAATGTGCTCTTTCTAATATCAGAATTAATATATTTTAGGGGTACCCTTTTTGAGAAATTTGACCTAAAAATAGGTAAAATTCGTTTTTGTTTTTTTTTTTAAGTTTTTCATCATATGTGGGTGTGAATATTTCCACAAATACATATGCTTTGACCGTGATATTGCAGCAATGCAAAGTCATGTAGATGTTTGGTGTACAGGGCAAAGCAGCAGTTACTATTGGTTTTTGGTCTTGAGTAGTGTTGAGCGGACCCGGATCTGAAAAATCCGGATCCGCACGGTTCGAGGTTCCGATCCGAGTCAGACCACTACCCGTGATTCGGGGTGCATAATCTGGATCAGTGTTTTTTTTTTTTTTTGTTTTTTTTTGTCTGTCTCTTTTGTCTGTCTGTCTCTTTTGTCTGTCTGTCTCTTTTGTCTGTCTGTCTCTTTTGTCTGTCTGTCTCTTTTGTCTGTCTGTCTCTTTTGTTTGTCTGTCTGTCTCTTTTGTTTGTCTGTCTGTCTCTTTTGTTTGTCTGTCTGTCTCTTTTGTTTGTCTGTCTGTCGCTGTGGATTCCGGATTGGATCCGGACTTCTCCGGCAACCCAATCCGGTTCCATCGGACCCGGATTATAGCCGATCCGCTGAACTCTAGTCTTGAGATGTATATGGCCAAACTTAGGCATAAATTTTATGCGGCGCGTTTTACAAGCTACTTTGACACAAAATTGCGGCCGAAATATTGTTTTGTCATAGCCGGTAATAATTTTATCATGTTTAGCAGCAAAAGTTGAGCTAGTATGCCAAATTTCAGCATCATAGCCAGTATAGACCTCTAATGGCTATGTGCCAAAGTTTGCAAAATCCTCTTAGCTGAAGCCGCAGGCTTGGGGGGGGCCTCCAGTGAAAGGTCAGCAGTGCCCAATGTATTTGAGATCTGGCCCTAAAAATTTACAGAACCTCTTTTCAAACATACATGTACATCCTTATAAATTTTCAGCAAAATCGGAGAAGGTCGAATGGGGACCACTGGTCCACTTGACATGGAATGACCCCAGAGTGATTTCTGACAAAGAACTGACCCTCTGTGGATTTGACACTGGTACCAGACTAGGTCTATGATCGGAGGCAGCAGAAGTATATGAATTAACTCATTAATTATCTAATTTCAGGGATGACAACACAGCAAAATTGGGCTTACTTACAGTAATTCTAAGCCTCATCTTTATGAAGGGAAACAACGCCAAAGAGGGTAAGTCGCTTTCAGTTGAGCAGTGCAATAGATCTGTATTAAATGCGCACCGTCCATTCTGTGACCTGCTGCTGGTCCTTATTTTCTGTGGTGTTCAGTAGAATACTTTAGTCTCTGTTTTCATAAATGACACCCCTTATTTCAGGGACTATTCTGGACTTGGCATTGCACCCATCCTATAGTCTCCTATTAAGATGCTAATGAATAAATTGACTTTTGGGTGTTCGCTGTTGGGGGGGCTTTTACCTACAAAATAACTAGTCTACCGACTTTGCGACTGCAGCGATAACACCCAGCACCCCTCACATGGCAAATGGTAATGGCCAGCTGTTAATTCATACGTTTTCAGGAGGACTAAATAAATAAATCTTTATTTTTATATAGCGCTAACATATTCCGCCTCACTTTACATACATCAGGAACACTGTCCCCATTGGTGCTCACGATCTAAATTCCCTATCTGTATGTCTTTGGAGTGTGGGAGGAAACCGGAGGAAACCCACGCAAACACGGGGAGAACATACAAACTCCTTGCAGATGGCGTCCTTGGTGGGATTCAAACCCAGGACTCCAGCACCGCAAGAGTGCAGTGCTAACCACTGAGCCACCGCAAGAGTGCAGTGCTAACCACTGAGCCACCGCAAGAGTGCAGTGCTAACCACTGAGCCACCGCAAGAGTGCAGTGCTAACCACTGAGCCACCGCAAGAGTGCAGTGCTAACCACTGAGCCACCGCAAGAGTGCAGTGCTAACCACTGAGCCACCGCAAGAGTGCAGTGCTAACCACTGAGCCACCGCAAGAGTGCAGTGCTAACCACTGAGCCACCGCAAGAGTGCAGTGCTAACCACTGAGCCACCGCAAGAGTGCAGTGCTAACCACTGAGCCACCGCAAGAGTGCAGTGCTAACCACTGAGCCACCGCAAGAGTGCAGTGCTAACCACTGAGCCACCGCAAGAGTGCAGTGCTAACCACTGAGCCACCGCAAGAGTGCAGTGCTAACCACTGAGCCACCGCAAGAGTGCAGTGCTAACCACTGAGCCACCGCAAGAGTGCAGTGCTAACCACTGAGCCACCGCAAGAGTGCAGTGCTAACCACTGAGCCACCGCAAGAGTGCAGTGCTAACCACTGAGCCACCGCAAGAGTGCAGTGCTAACCACTGAGCCACCGCAAGAGTGCAGTGCTAACCACTGAGCCACCGCAAGAGTGCAGTGCTAACCACTGAGCCACCGCAAGAGTGCAGTGCTAACCACTGAGCCACCGCAAGAGTGCAGTGCTAACCACTGAGCCACCGCAAGAGTGCAGTGCTAACCACTGAGCCACCGCAAGAGTGCAGTGCTAACCACTGAGCCACCGCAAGAGTGCAGTGCTAACCACTGAGCCACCGCAAGAGTGCAGTGCTAACCACTGAGCCACCGCAAGAGTGCAGTGCTAACCACTGAGCCACCGCAAGAGTGCAGTGCTAACCACTGAGCCACCGCAAGAGTGCAGTGCTAACCACTGAGCCACCGCAAGAGTGCAGTGCTAACCACTGAGCCACCGCAAGAGTGCAGTGCTAACCACTGAGCCACCGCAAGAGTGCAGTGCTAACCACTGAGCCACCGCAAGAGTGCAGTGCTAACCACTGAGCCACCGCAAGAGTGCAGTGCTAACCACTGAGCCACCGCAAGAGTGCAGTGCTAACCACTGAGCCACCGCAAGAGTGCAGTGCTAACCACTGAGCCACCGCAAGAGTGCAGTGCTAACCACTGAGCCACCGCAAGAGTGCAGTGCTAACCACTGAGCCACCGCAAGAGTGCAGTGCTAACCACTGAGCCACCGCAAGAGTGCAGTGCTAACCACTGAGCCACCGCAAGAGTGCAGTGCTAACCACTGAGCCACCGCAAGAGTGCAGTGCTAACCACTGAGCCACCGCAAGAGTGCAGTGCTAACCACTGAGCCACCGCAAGAGTGCAGTGCTAACCACTGAGCCACCGCAAGAGTGCAGTGCTAACCACTGAGCCACCGCAAGAGTGCAGTGCTAACCACTGAGCCACCGCAAGAGTGCAGTGCTAACCACTGAGCCACCGCAAGAGTGCAGTGCTAACCACTGAGCCACCGCAAGAGTGCAGTGCTAACCACTGAGCCACCGCAAGAGTGCAGTGCTAACCACTGAGCCACCGCAAGAGTGCAGTGCTAACCACTGAGCCACCGCAAGAGTGCAGTGCTAACCACTGAGCCACCGCAAGAGTGCAGTGCTAACCACTGAGCCACCGCAAGAGTGCAGTGCTAACCACTGAGCCACCGCAAGAGTGCAGTGCTAACCACTGAGCCACCGCAAGAGTGCAGTGCTAACCACTGAGCCACCGCAAGAGTGCAGTGCTAACCACTGAGCCACCGCAAGAGTGCAGTGCTAACCACTGAGCCACCGCAAGAGTGCAGTGCTAACCACTGAGCCACCGCAAGAGTGCAGTGCTAACCACTGAGCCACCGCAAGAGTGCAGTGCTAACCACTGAGCCACCGCAAGAGTGCAGTGCTAACCACTGAGCCACCGCAAGAGTGCAGTGCTAACCACTGAGCCACCGCAAGAGTGCAGTGCTAACCACTGAGCCACCGCAAGAGTGCAGTGCTAACCACTGAGCCACCGCAAGAGTGCAGTGCTAACCACTGAGCCACCGCAAGAGTGCAGTGCTAACCACTGAGCCACCGCAAGAGTGCAGTGCTAACCACTGAGCCACCGCAAGAGTGCAGTGCTAACCACTGAGCCACCGCAAGAGTGCAGTGCTAACCACTGAGCCACCGCAAGAGTGCAGTGCTAACCACTGAGCCACCGCAAGAGTGCAGTGCTAACCACTGAGCCACCGCAAGAGTGCAGTGCTAACCACTGAGCCACCGCAAGAGTGCAGTGCTAACCACTGAGCCACCGCAAGAGTGCAGTGCTAACCACTGAGCCACCGCAAGAGTGCAGTGCTAACCACTGAGCCACCGCAAGAGTGCAGTGCTAACCACTGAGCCACCGCAAGAGTGCAGTGCTAACCACTGAGCCACCACGCTGCCCAGGAGGACTGAGTGAGATTTGAAGGAGTACTGAAGCATCAGTTACTTGAAAGCCTTTTTTCTAAAGATCTCTTTATCTATGCTACTAGATGCAGTGATTAGAAGTACGTACTGAGAACTGCTTGTGGTTCTGGGTCCGTATTGCACCTGATGGGTTCCCTTGAAGTGGTCCAGGAAGATCAATGATGTAATCCAATTTAATATTTCACTCCTTCATCTTTCT
The DNA here is from genome assembly GCF_048569485.1 of Anomaloglossus baeobatrachus. Taxonomy (NCBI): domain Eukaryota; kingdom Metazoa; phylum Chordata; class Amphibia; order Anura; family Aromobatidae; genus Anomaloglossus; species Anomaloglossus baeobatrachus. The sequence goes on from NC_134361.1 coordinate 200,268,996, forward strand.
CAAGATCTCTGCTTGCTGACATTGATTTGAAAGTATTTACATTCTAAAGATTTGTCCTAATGAAGCTTTCTTTCAATAATGTGATAGGTGGCGATTGTACATCAGACTCATTTTTTTTTATTTATTTGTTCTATGCAGCTGCTATCTGGGAGACCCTGCGACGTCTGCGCATTGATCCAGGGTAGGTACAGACACACGGGGATAGAGAGATTTAACCACTTTTTCTTCGGCGCTCCATTGGGAGACCCAGACGATTGGGGTGTATAGCTACTGCCTCCGGAGGCCACACAAAGCATTACACTAAAAAGTGTAAGGCCCCTCCCCTTCTGGCTATACACCCCCCGTGGGAACACGGGATGCTCAGTTTTCAAGCTTTGTGCGAAGGAGGTCAGACATCCACGCATAGCTCCACTGTTTAGTCAGCAGTAGCTGCTGACTATATCGGATGGAAGAAAAGAGGGCCCATATAGGGCCCCCAGCATGCTCCCTTCTCACCCCACTTGTGGTTTGTAAGGTTGAGGTACCCATTGCGGGTACGGAGGCTGGAGCCCACATGCTGTTTTCCTTCCCCATCCCCCTGAGGGGCTCTGTGGAAGTGGGATCTTACCGGCCCCCAAACCCTGAGGCCGGGCTCCGTCCACAGACCCAGAGAACCTGCTGGAGGAGCTGAGTACCGTCAGGGACAAGGCCCTGCAACATTCAGGTACTCTGTGTCCCCGCACAGACAGGCCACGCACACTCCAGACTTGCTGGGTGTGCTAGTGCGCCGGGGACAGTAGCGCTGCGCGCTGGGGTTACAGTCACTGCAGCTTAGCTGAGTGATTTTATTGTTGGGAACTACCGCACCGGCCGCTCCGGGAGCGGCGGCGCGGCTGGGACTTGTAGTGCGCCGGGGACTCGCGCTGACCGCGCTTTTACGGCGGCAGCGCTCATAAATCTAGTCCCCGGCTTTTGCGGCCTAGCTCCGCTTCGTTCCCGCCCCCACCCTGTCAATCAGGGGAAGGGAGAGACTCTGTTCCATAGTCAGCGCTGAGGGCTGGAGTCTTATTTACATACTCCAGCCCTCTCACTGGGCACAGTGGGGCGCAGGTTTCCCGCTCTTGGTCTCAACACGCCCAGGGCCCGCCCCTCTCCACAGGACGCCGGCAGCCATTCCTGCATGCAGTCTGGCTGGAGAAAGGACACAGGCTCTGGGGGACCCAGACAAGGGACTCTGCTGACCACACACCCGCGTTTCTGCGGGCGGTAAGCTGCACATAAGTGCTGGCCCCACTAGTGCCACAGTGTTTTTTGGTGCATTTTTTCCCTGTACCATATATATTGATATTGCACTGTACGGTCGCTTCTTGGCTTATACCCTATATTGCTCTAAGGAGACAACAACATGTCATCCGCAAAACGCAAGGGTGCCAAGGCACGGGCGGTATGCACTGCTTGTGTCGCATGTGGGGCTAATCTACCGGCAGGCTCCAATGACCCCCATTGTGTGCAATGTTCAATCCCTGTGCCACTTCGGCAGCCAGAGCCTATGGTAGTAGTGGCCCAGGCAGAGACGCCTGTGAACCCTGCCCCGGTGACGGGGACAGAATTTGCAATTTTTGCTGATAAGATGTCTGTGACTATGACAAAAATCCTGGAGACCTTGCAGTCCAGGCCAGTTTCTCAGACCATGGACACTGCTGTGTCTATGCTCCCCGGTCCCCCTCAGTTGGAACTAATCCGTACTTCAAGGGGGTCCCAGGCATCACAGGCTGAAGACTCTGACTCGGATGACAGTCCCAGGCAGCCTAAGCGGGCTCGCTGGGAAAGACCCTCGACGTCATCACACTGGTCAGGGTCTCAACGAGAAGAGTCCCTGTGTGAGGAGACAGAGGACGGTGATCAGGAGTCTAATCCTGACACCGCTCTCAATCTAGATACCCCTGATGGTGACGCAATGGTAAATGACCTTATAGCGGCCATCAATAGACTGTTGGATATTTCTCCCCCAGCCCCTTCAGCAGAGGAGGCAGCTGCACAGCAGGAGAAGTTCCATTTTCGGTATCCCAAGCGTAAATTGAGTACTTTTCTGGACCACTCTGACTTCAGAGAATCAGTCCAGAAACATCATGCTTATCCAGACAAGCGTTTTTCCAAACATCTTAAGGATACACGTTATCCCTTTCCCCCTGACGTGGTCAAACGCTGGACCCAGTGTCCAAAGGTGGATCCCCCAATATCCAGGCTTGCGGCTAGATCCATAGTTGCAGTGGAGGATGGGGCTTCACTTAAAGATGCCAATGACAGACAGATGGACCTGTGGTTGAAATCTGTCTATGAAGCTATCGGCGCGTCGTTTGCTCCAGCATTCGCGGCCGTGTGGGCACTCCAAGCTATTTCCGCTGGTCTGGCACAGGTGGACTCTTTCATACGTCCAGCAGTGCCGCAAGTGACGTCCTTAACTACGCAAATGTCTGCGTTTGCGACATACGCTATCAATGCGGTACTGGACTCTACGAGCCGTACCTCAATGGCGTCCGCCAACTCTGTGGTTTTGCGCAGAGCCTTGTGGTTAAAGGAATGGAAAGCAGATTCTGCTTCCAAGAAATGTTTAACCAGCTTGCCGCTATCTGGAGACAGACTGTTTGGTGAGCAATTGGCTGAAATCATTAAACAGTCCAAGGGTAAGGACTCCTCCTTACCCCAGCCCAGATCAAGCAAACCTCAGCAGAGGAAGTGGCAGTCGAGGTTTCGGTCCTTTCGAGGCTCGGGCAAGCCCCAATTCTCCTCGTCCAAAGGGACTCAGAAGGAGCAAAGGAGCTCAGATGCCTGGCGGGCTCACTCACGCCCCAAGAAAGCAACCGGAGGAGCCGCTTCCAAGCCGGCTACCTCATGACTTTCGGCCTCCTCTCTCCGCATCCTCGGTCGGTGGCAGGTTCTCCCGCTTTTGCGACATTTGGCTGCCACAGGTCAAAGACCGTTGGGTGAGAGACATTCTGTCTCACGGATACAGGATAGAGTTCAGTTCTCGTCCTCCGCCTCGGTTCTTCAGAACTTCCCCACATCCCGACCGAGCAGATGCCCTTCTGCAGGCGGTGGGCTCTCTAAGAGCAGAAGGAGTGGTGATCCCTGTTCCTCTTCAGGAACAAGGGCAAGGTTTTTACTCCAATCTCTTTGTGGTGCCAAAAAAGGACGGCTCATTCCGTCCTGTTCTGGACCTAAAACTGCTCAACAAGCATGTGAACGCAAGGCGGTTCCGGATGGAATCCCTCCGCTCCGTCATTGCCTCAATGTCTCAAGGAGATTTCCTTGCATCAATAGACATCAAAGATGCTTATCTCCACGTGCCGATTGCTACAGAGCACCAACGCTTTCTACGTTTCGTGATAGGAGACGACCATCTACAATTCGTAGCTCTGCCATTTGGTCTGGCGACAGCCCCACGGGTTTTCACCAAGGTCATGGCGGCAGTGGTAGCAATCTTGCACTCTCAGGGACACTCGGTGATCCCTTACTTAGACGATCTGCTTGTCAAAGCACCCTCTCAAGGGGCATGCCAACTCAGCCTGAATGTTGCGCTGGAGACTCTCCAGACTTTCGGGTGGATCATCAACTTTTCAAAGTCCAATCTGTCACCGACCCAATCACTAACGTATCTTGGCATGGAGTTTCATACTCTCTCAGCGATAGTGAAGCTTCCGCTGGACAAGCAGCGGTCGCTACAGACAGGGGTGCAGTCTCTCCTTCAAGGTCAGTCGCACCCCTTGAGGCGCCTCATGCACTTCCTAGGGAAGATGGTGGCAGCAATGGAGGCAGTCCCGTTTGCGCAGTTTCATCTGCGCCCACTTCAGTGGGACATTCTCCGCCAATGGGACGGGAAGTCAACATCCCTGGACAGGGAAGTCTCCCTGTCCCAGACGACCAAGGACTCTTTGCAGTGGTGGCTTCTTCCCACCTCTTTATCACAGGGAAGATCCTTCCTACCCCCATCCTGGGCAGTAGTCACGACGGACGCGAGTCTGTCAGGGTGGGGAGCAGTTTTTCTCCACCACAGGGCTCAGGGTACGTGGACTCAGCAGGAGTCCACCCTTCAGATCAATGTTCTGGAAATCAGGGCAGTGTATCTGGCCCTACTAGCCTTCCAGCAGTGGCTGGAAGGAAAGCAGATCCGAATTCAGTCGGACAACTCCACAGCGGTGGCATACATCAACCACCAAGGAGGGACACGCAGTCGGCAAGCCTTCCAGGAAGTCCGGCGGATTCTGATGTGGGTGGAGGACAGAGCATCCACCATATCCGCGGTTCACATCCCGGGCGTGGAAAACTGGGAAGCAGACTTCCTCAGTCGCCAGGGTATGGACGCAGGGGAGTGGTCCCTTCACCCAGACGTGTTTCAGGAAATCTGTCACCGCTGGGGGGTGCCGGATGTCGACCTAATGGCGTCTCGGCACAACAACAAGGTTCCGACCTTCATGGCGCGGTCTCGCGATCAAAGAGCTCTGGCGGTAGACGCCTTGGTGCAAGATTGGTCGCAGTTCCGGCTCCCTTATGTGTTTCCACCTCTGGCACTCTTGCCCAGAGTGCTACGCAAGATCAGATCCGATTGCAGCCGCGTCATACTCGTCGCCCCAGACTGGCCGAGGAGGTCGTGGTACCCGGATCTGTGGCATCTCACGGTCGGCCAACCGTGGGCACTACCAGACCGACCAGACTTACTGTCCCAAGGGCCGTTTTTCCATCGGAATTCTGCGGCCCTGAACCTGACTGTGTGGCCATTGAGTCCTGGATCCTAGCTTCTTCAGGATTATCCCAAGGGGTCGTTGCCACCATGAGACAGGCTAGGAAGCCCACGTCTGCTAAGATCTACCACAGAACGTGGAAGATATTCTTATCCTGGTGCTCTGCTCAGGGAGTGTCTCCCTGGCCATTTGCATTGCCTACTTTTCTTTTTTTCCTGCAATCTGGGTTAGAAAAAGGTTTGTCGCTCGGCTCCCTTAAAGGGCAAGTCTCAGCGCTATCCGTCTTTTTTCAGAAGCGTCTAGCACTACTTTCTAAGGTGCGCACGTTCCTGCAGGGGGTTTGTCATATCGTACCCCCGTACAAGCGGCCGTTAGATCCATGGGATCTGAACAGGGTACTTGTTGCCCTCCAGAAGCCGCCCTTCGAGCCTCTGAGGGATGTTTCACTTTCTCGACTATCGCAGAAAGTGGCTTTTCTGGTAGCGATCACATCTCTTCGGAGAGTGTCTGAGCTAGCAGCGCTGTCATCCAAGGCTCCTTTCCTGGTCTTCCACCAGGACAAGGTAGTGCTGTGCCCCATTCAGGAGTTTCTCCCTAAGGTGGTATCCTCTTTTTCATCTAAATCAGGATATCTCTTTGCCTTCCTTTTGTCCTCATGCAGTTCATCGGTATGAGAAGGATTTACATTTGTTAGATCTGGTGAGAGCACTCAGAATCTACATTTCCCGCACGGCGCCCCTGCGCCGCTCCGATGCACTCTTTGTCCTTGTCGCTGGTAAGCGCAAAGGGTCGCAGGCTTCCAAAGCCACCCTGGCTCGATGGATCAAAGAACCAATTCTTGAAGCCTACCGTTCTGCTGGGCTTCCGGTTCCTTCAGGGCTAAAGGCCCACTCAACCAGAGCCGTGGGTGCGTCCTGGGCATTACGACACCAGGCTACGGCTCAACAGGTGTGCCAGGCAGCCACCTGGTCGAGTCTGCACACTTTCACCAAACATTATCAGGTGCATACCTATGCTTCGGCGGACGCCAGCCTAGGTAGAAGAGTCCTGCAGGCGGCAGTTGCCTCCCCGTAGGGAAGGGCTGTTTTTGCAGCTCTAACATGAGGTATTTCTTTACCCACCCAGGGACTGCTTTTGGACGTCCCAATCGTCTGGGTCTCCCAATGGAGCGCCGAAGAAGAAGGGAATTTTGTTACTTACCGTAAATTCCTTTTCTTCTAGCTCCAATTGGGAGACCCAGCACCCGCCCCTGTTTCCTTCGGGATTTTTGGTTTTTTCGGGTACACATGTTGTTCATGTTGAACGGTTTTCAGTTCTCCGATGTTCTTCGGATTGAATTTGTTTAAACCAGTTATTGGCTTCCTCCTTCTTGCTTTGGCACTAAAACTGAGCATCCCGTGTTCCCACGGGGGGTGTATAGCCAGAAGGGGAGGGGCCTTACACTTTTTAGTGTAATGCTTTGTGTGGCCTCCGGAGGCAGTAGCTATACACCCCAATCGTCTGGGTCTCCCAATTGGAGCTAGAAGAAAAGGAATTTACGGTAAGTAACAAAATTCCCTTCATTTCATAAAGTTGTCATTTTCAGTCCGATTTTTAGATTCGCCTCTTGGTCTCAGATCCTTTTCCACATTTGTTCAGTCTTCATCCCCTTATAGTGATGTGAAGGGGGCTGTGTCAGTTAATTAGTGAAGCCAGACCCCTTCACTCACCAGCTTACCCTTTTGAACCAGAAGGACCAATGCTAGATGGATCCAAGTGAGGGCTCTGAAATTGAGTCAGGCCGAGGCCACATGGGGATCTACTCGGAGCCTCGCATGACACTCGGCTCACACTGGCAGCACTGCGGGAGCTGAGTGTCACTGCGATTGAACTTCAGCTGCGGGGGGCGGCCGGTGCTGAGAAGGGGAGGGATTTATCTCCCTCTCTCCTCCGTAGCCGGCTATTGCCATTCTTGCTCTGCACTCGCGGTACACCGGTGTTCCGCGAGTGCAGTGCGTTTTTTTTTTTTTTTCCTCTCTCTCCCCATAGACTTGAATGGGTGTGAGAGAAACAAGACTAGCATTACAATCACAGCATGCTGCCATTGTTTTCTCGGTGTGATTAGGGCTGAGAAAATAATCACTCATGGGCGCTGACACACAGGCTAATATTGGTCCGAGTGGAAGGCGATAAAACATCGCATTCCACTCGCTCCGATTTTCATGCCGTGTCTCTTAGGCTTAAGGCTGTATCATCATTAATCGTAGTTAACCTGTGAGGTGACTTACGCACGAGAAGCAGAGATCAGAGGCTGGCTCCAGAATTAGACATGTTAAACTCTGCAAGACCTAGTTGAAAGCAGGATTTAGGAAAAAGATGAGTGCGCTCGGAGGGCAGACGGAGACACTTGTCAATCAAGCAGTGCCAGGAGGGGACCCATGACGTGTGTTCTCAGTCATCTTTCTTCTTTCAACTTGTTTTCTGTAAAACTTTGCTTCATTTGAGTGGATTCTAGATGTTTGTATTGATGGAGACTTTGTGAATCCCAGGACAGTTTTTTTTTTTTTTTTTAAAAAGTTCCAGTTTATATTTTTATAGTAACTTGTATATCACGCCAGACAGCCCCTTTAAATGACAAGGACCAATTTTTTTATTTTTTTTCTGGCAGTGAGCGGCATGAAGAGTTTGGAGACGTGCGGAAACTTGTGACAGATGAATTTGTAAAACAAAAGTAAGTTGGGCGTGTGCGCCACCTTTATGGGGGGCCGGTGTGTTCAGAGCAGCAAGGCAGGAGCCCCTCGCTGTTTACACCACACCACAGAGAAATGGCAGCTTCTCTCCTTCTTTACCTAAACTGCGGTAAATGCCAAAGGAGAGAACTGCGGACATTGTGTAAATGATAGTGAAACCTTTGTCGTGTGTCTGTTTGTTTGTTTTTTTTTCTTTTATGGAGATGCAGATACTAGTAGCAGGAGGGAAAGAAAAGCAATCAAAATGTTGCATGTTCCTTTAAAACCAAAAAAAGTACACACAACAGGTTTCTTACACCTCCATCAAGTACATAAAAAAAAAAAACAAAAAAAAATTTCAGGTCTTATCAAGACAAAAGACCATTATTTATATAAGACGTATTTTTTCCTTCCAAAGATTTGGGAGTAAAATGAGGGGTGCGTCTTGTAATGGGAATGTGGCTTATTGGGAGGTGGAGAATGGTCGTTGGGCTGTGTGGAGCAGGGCAGTGTGGGATTCAATTAATAGTGCCCAAAGTCTGTGCCTGCGCAGATGGGAGCTCTCGGCTCAAGATCTCATCTGCACACGCGCAGCCTGCGGCCCAATGGTGTCCCAGCAGCGGACTTGAAGAACATGGCGCCCGGAGGTGGCGCGTGCGCAGATGAGATATTCTGCTTGTCATTGAGCCTGGAGCTTAATCTGCTCACGTGCTTACTCCACACACTATTTCTTTGAAGTCCACACAGCCAGGATGGCGCCCGCAGCATTGCCCCAATCCCCCCCCCCTTTCCGGTAAGACACCACATAAGTATAAAATGGATTCCCCCCCCCCCTTATTTTTTTTTTTTCTTTCTTTCTTACCTTTAATTTTGGGGTGTGTCTTATACGATGTGTCTTATAAAACGAAAAATACATTTTTTTTTTTTTGTGGGTTTTTTTTTTTGTTTTTTTTTCTTTCCCCCCTCCCCCCATGATCTTTAACATATCTTGTGATCTTGCAGTTTTTACTCTGGCTATTAAGGTTATTTTAAACAGTCCTTTCTGGAAGAGGTTTTTAGCTGGCTCCTTATCAGAAAGGATTACAATGGCCTGTTCACCTCCATGTTCATCTGATAAAATAGGATCCACCAATTGTAATAGTGATGTCACAGCCCACCTCCTCCCCCACCCATCACAATGACCTTTGCACACCCTCATTAGATGCTTCAGTACAAAAGAAGGTCCAAGTCTGCCATTGCTGCTAATGTATGTGTGTTTTCTAAAATGGTCAGTGTGAAAATTTCAAGATTAATAATAATAATAATAATAATAAAAAAATATCATTAATAATAAATTAATATTATTCTCTAAGATAGAAACATTTAACAGGTCTATTATAAGAAAATGATGATTAAATAAGGAATGTTTTATTTTTTTTTAGATATCTAGAATATAACAAAATCCCTCACACAGACCCCCCAGAATATGAATTCAGGTGGGGGCCAAGAGCTTTCAAAGAAACCACCAAAATGAAAATCCTGGAGTTTGTCGCAAAGGTGAGGAGGTATTCTGGGCAACATATGAGCTATGAAGAGTTTCATTCTTATACCCATGTAAAAGCATTAGGCACACTGTCAGGATTTGCAGTGCAGATTTTACACCGATTTGTGATGCAAGTGAATGGGGTTTTCAAGACACTATTTACACGTGATAGAAATAATCTGCATAAAAATGTGTATCGCCGGCTTTAGGTTTAACTTTAACTTTCTTTATCGCTTCATTGGGGGACACAGAAGACCATGGGTTGTATGCGGCTGCCACTAGGAGGCGACACTATGCAAAAAAGGTTAACTCCTCTTTCTTTGAAGGTTCAGAAAAAGGATGCGAAGTCTTGGATAACACAATATAAAGATGCCCTGGATATCACCAGGTCCCAAGTGCCCACAGCATCTCAATTAACGAAGCACTGATCCGCCACCACAATAAAGCGCACACAGGTCAGATTATGGGGCATTTATTAAAACGCTGTAGTTCTGCGTATTTGCCCCCAGAGGGCGCTCTATTCCAGGGACTGTACACAGCTTTCTTCTTCAGCCCACGTCCATCTTATTGTCCATGTTAAATCTGTTTTAAGATGTTATATAATAAAACTTTTGTTCTAAAACTTCTCGTGTTCCTTCTTCCTAATGGTTTCTGCATCACACCCCATCATGGTTGTTGGCTGGTCGATATGGCTGCTTTGTGCTAGAGCCTCTACAAAGGAGGTGACTATATGTGTCACAAGGACACCAACATCAGTGATATATATACTCCAGATACCAGAGGTTAAATTATAGTCATAAAAAAATAAAATAAAATGAAAGACCAGAGAGGAAGCTGGAAGAAGTATAAACTAAGGAGTAGAAAAGATCCAGGAGAGGCACATTACATGCTTGGCTTATATTATATAGACATGACGTGGTCACCATATACTACATACTCATTCCTGCGCTACCAATGCAGTAATAGACAATACAAAAACATGGCTGCTGTCTTCCAGGAAAAAGTGGCCAGAAAACGTGGTAGTAATAGACCATAGCTGAGTTAGAAGTGCTTCCTCCAGCCAGTGTTTTCCAATTTGGGGCCTATGTCTAGCTATAAAACCTGCAATCCGGCCTGCACTTTTAGTGGTCACTATACAGATAAATTGTTAAAATGATTTATTTATTCTTCAATGAATGAAGCCTAAAGGGTGCTTTACACGCTGCCATCTCGTTAGCGATGTGACACGCCAGATCGCAGATGCGATCTGTCGAGATCGCACACAGGTCGTTTTTATAGCGCCGGTCACGTGTGCGATCTCGGCAGATCGTATCTGCGATCTGGCGTGTCACATCGCTAGCAATGACGCCGCGTGTAAAGCACCCTTAAGGCTATGTGCCCCCGGGACAATGTACCTGCGGATTTTGTCGCTGAAAACCTGCGGATATAGATAAATCCGCAGGTTCTAGCAAGTACAGACACTTCCCGTGTTATCCTATGGGATTTGGGGAAAGCTGTATCAATGCTGTGTTGTGTGCGGCTGTGGAATATGCTGCGCATGTCCCGCAGCTGCACGTAACTGCATGTCAATTATTCATGTGGAAATCCCGCCTTTCCACTATGGAGATAGAGACTGGGATTTCCACAGGTAAGTTGCATGCATGAATGTTCGCAGGTTTACCGCAGATATTTCGCTGGAATCCCGCAGCTATGGATAGCTGCGGTAAACCTGCGGACGTACCTGCGGATATATCCGCAGGTGCGAGCTCCCGTGGGCACCTTCCCTTAAGACTCATGCAGGCATCTGCGTCTCTCTCTCTGATCACTGGCTAACTGCTTCTCTCTTGGCCTAATAACCATGGACCTCCCCAGTCTGAAAATACCAGCCCCCAGCTGTCTGGCTTTATCAGTGCTGGTATCATATGGGAGGATCCTACCCAAATATTTATTTTACTGTACGGTATAGACCCGGCATCTGTGATTGGAAGCCTCAAACACGCTGTCACTCATCGTGGTGCTTCATCTGACTGTAACCAATCACAGACACTGGTGGGCGGGAAACAGTGAATATGTATGAGCCTAATGAGCGGCCCAGGAAGAAAAATGAGATGCTGCTGGAGCAGTGTGAGAGCCGCGTCTGTGATTGAGTATGAAGCGTTTGCTCCTACACATTTGCGCCGAATTCTGGCCCCCATAGACTTTATATGGGGACCGGTATCCAGCCAGATACCGGGGATCAATTCCCTGCCAACTCTTGAGTCAGTGGGGGATTGATCTGCCTGTCCTCCAAAACGCAGAAAAAATTGACATGCTGCCAACGTGCGCACAGCAAAACTGAAATCTCAGACTTTGATGGGGAAGGAAATGCATGCAGTTTTGGGACCAAAACTGCACTCAAAACGTGGGGGAAAACCGCAGTGTGTGCACCAGGATTAAGGCCGGGGCCACACGGGGATTAATGTGCTCCTTGCATGACACTCGGCTCACGCAGGCAGCACAGCAGGAGCCGAGTCATGCGAGTGTCACTGCAACTGAGGTTCAATCTTGTGATCGGACCTCATCTGAAGAGGGGTGGGCCGGCGCTGCAGAGGGGAGAGAGGGATTTATCGCCCTCTCTCCTCCATAGCTGGCTATTGTGATTCTCGTCCTGCACTCATGGTACACCAGTGTAATGCGAGTGCAGTGCGATCTTTCTCTTGCCCCATAGACTTGAATGGGTGCGAGAGAGAGTCTCGCATTAGTCGTAGCATGCTGCGATTGTTTTCTCAGTCCGATTGGGGCTGAGAAAATAATCGCTCATGGGTGCTGACAGAGTAATATTGGTCTGAGTGGAATGCGATGTTTCTTTTTCGCTCCTAATTGGGAGACCCAGACAGTGGGTGTATAGCTACTGCCTCTGGAGGCCGCACAAAGAACTACACTTAAAAGTGTAAGGCCCCTCCCCTTCTGGCTATACACCCTCCCGTAGGAGTACGGATTCCTCAGTTTTAGCTTTGTGCGAAGGAGGTCAGACACGCACGCATAGCTCCATTGTTTTTAGTCAGCAGCAGCTGCTGACTATGTCGGATGGAAGAAAAGAGGGCCCATACAGGGCTCCCAGCATGCTCCCTTCTCACCCCACTGTATGTCGGAGGTGTTTGTAAGGTTGAGGTACCCATTGCGGGTACGGCGGCAGGAGCCCACATGCTGATTCCTTCCCCATCCCTTTTTATAGGGCTCTGGGTGAAGTGGGATTTACTGGTCTCCAGGCACTGAGACCGTGCTCCATCTACAGCCCCTGGAGAAGATGCTGGATGGAGCGGAGTACATCAGGGACATGGCCCTGCTTCCTCAAGGTACTCTGTGTCCCCGTGCATTTGGCGCTCACACCGCAGCATGCTGGGTGTTGTAGTGCGCCGGGGACATCAGCGCTGCGACGCTTGTGCCATGGCCTCATTCAGCTTCGCTGAAGCAGGCACACTTTTGGGAAACGGTCGCGCCGGCCGCTGGGACTGCGGCGCGGCTGGCACTTGTGGTGCGCCGGGGACTTCAGCGCGGGCCGCGCTTTTACGGCGGCCGCGCTGATAACTCGAGTCCCCGGCTTTTGCGGCCTGCTTCCGTTCGTTCCCGCCCCCAGACCTGCCAGTCAGGAGAGGGGCGGGACGCTGGTCAGTGCATCAGCGCTGAGGGCTGGAGTCGTTTTTACATACTCCAGCCCTCACAATAGGCACAGAGGGGACACTGTTTCCCGCACTTTTGTTTAGGAACTCCCACGGACCGCCCCTCTCCACAGACGCCGGCAGCCATTCCTGCTGACACGCTGAGCTGCAGAGGGGAGCCGGGGAGACCCAGACAAGGAATTCTGCGCCTCTTACCCGCTATTCAGCGGGCGGTAAGCAGCCCTCAGGGCTCACCCCCTCTTGTGCCAGTAGTATTCTTAGTATTTTGTTCCTGCAAATACTTTGTACTGCATAGCGCTGGTCGCCCTTTGGCTATAGACTCTCTCACATTGCAGAGAGCCAACAGCATGTCGTCCATAAAACGCAAGGGTGCCAAGGCACAGACATTATATGCTTCCTGCACCGCATGTGGGACTTTTCTACCAGCAGGCTCCACTGACCCCCATTGTGTGCAGTGCTCGGCCCCTGCGGCGCTTGCACAGTCGGGACCTCTGCTGGACGTGACCCAGGGTGTACCACCTGTGAATGCTGTCCAGGTGACAGGAACTGAGTTTGCAGCTTTCTTTTTCGCTCCTAATTGGGAGACCCAGACAATTGGGTGTATAGCTATTGCCTCCGGAGGCCACACAAAGTATTACACTTAAAAGTGTAAGGCCCCTCCCCTTCTGGCTATACACCCCCAGTGGGATCACTGGCTCACCAGTTTTGTGCTTTGTGCGAAGGAGGCAACACATCCACGCATAGCTCCACTGTTTAGTCAGCAGCAGCTGCTGACTATGTCGGATGGAAGAAAAGAGGGCCCATACAGGGCTCCCAGCATGCTCCCTTCTCACCCCACTTCATGTCGGAGGTGTTTGTTAAGGTTGAGGTACCCATTGCGGGTACGGAGGCTGGAGCCCACATGCTGCTTCCTTCCCCATCCCTTTTTACAGGGCTCTGGGTGAAGTGGGATTCTATCGGTCTCCAGGCACTGAGACCGTGCTCCATCCACAGCCCCTGGTATCTGCTGGACATGGAGCGGAGTATCTTCAGGGACATGGCCCTGCTACATGGAGGTACTCGGTGTCCCTGTGGGGACCGCGCAGACACACGGCAGCACTGCTGGGTGTGTTAGTGCGCCAGGGACAGCGGCGCTGTCCGCACTAGTGCCATCGCACACCACAGCGTTGCTGGGTGTGTTAGTGTATTGGGAGACTACCGCGCTAACCGCCGCTGCCGTTTTTATTTAAGGCGCCGCTGGGATTTGTGGTGCGCCGGGGACTTCCGCGCCGGCCAGCACTGATATGCCGGCCGCGCTTATTAACTCGAGTCCCCGGCTTCTGGGCCTAGTCTCCCTTCGTTACCGCCCACAGGCCTGACAGTCAGGGTAGGGGCGTGACGCTGCATAGCACAGCAGCGCTGAGAGCCGGAGTATGTTTTGCATACTCCACCCCTCTCACTGTGTGCACTGTGAAACCGGATTCCCGCACTTTCTCAGGCACGCCCACGGCTTCCTTCTCTATACAGGACGCCGGCAGCCATTAGTGTCAGTTTCTGTACGATACAGAGACAAGTGTGGAAGACCCTGGCATTCTAAAAGTCACACAATCGCTGCAACAGGCGTTAAGCAGCACCTGTGGTGCTAACCCCACTAGTGCAGAAGTGCACTTATAGATATGCTTGTACTATATACATTGCACTGTTTGGTCGCACGTTGTATATACCCTCCTGGATTGTGCGGAGGAGTTATCAGCATATTCTCTGTGTAAAACAAAGGTGCAGAACCACATGTTTTTTCTATGCAGCCGGTACAGCATGTACGGCTATACGGCCGGCAGGTTACATAGACCCCCATTGTATCCAACTCAGCCGGAGTCTCTGCTAATGGCCAGAGGATGAGGACGGTGTCTGCAATATTTACGGACAGATTCTCTGAGACTATGGCTATGATACTAGAAGCCTAGCAGTCCGGACATGTCTCTCACAACATGGGCACTGTTGAATCATTGATCCATGGCCCCCCTCAGTGTGAACAACTAACAGCTCCGGGAATGTCACATGCATCCCAGAGTCACGGCTCTGCACAGACGTCAGTCCCAGACAGCCTAAGCGGGCTCACTATGAGCGGCCCTCGGTTTCATCAGGGTCCTAGCAGAAAGACTCTGTGTAATGAGGCGGAAGTAGCGGCTCAGGATTCTGATCCTGAGACCGCTCTCAATCTGGATACACCTAATGGTGACGCCATAGTGAATAATCTTATAGCGTCCATCAATAGAATGTTGGTTATTTCTCACCCAGCTCCTCCAGTGGAGGAGTCAGCTTCACGTATTTTTCTGGACCACTCTGCCTTCAGAGAGGCAGTCCAGGAACACCACACTTATCCAGATATGCGCTTCTCCAAACGGCTTAGGATACACGTTATCCCTGCCCCCTGACGTGGTCAAGGACTGGACCCAGTGTCCCAAGCGGCATCCTCCAATCTCCAGGCTTGTAGCTAGATCCTTAGTTGCAGTGGGAGATGGAGCTGCACTTAAAGATGCCACTTACAGACAGATGGATCTCTGGTCTAAATCCATCTATGAGGCTGTCGGCGCACCGTTGGCTCCAGCATTCTCACCCTTGGGGCACTCCAAGCTATTTCAGCTTGTCTTACACAGATTGACACGGTTACACGTACATCTGTGCCGCAGGTGGCATCCTTAACCTCTCAAATGTCTGCATTTGTTTCTTACGCGATTCAGGTTGCCCTAGACTCTGCGAACCGTGCGGCAGTAGCCTCCGCTACTCCGTGTTTTTAAGCAGAGCCTGGTCTGCTCGTTAAGTGAATGGAAGGCAGATTCTGCTTCCAAAAAAGGGTGCTTAACCAGTTGCCCTTTTTTCTGCTGACCGACTGTTTGGTGAGCGTTTGGATGTAACCATTAAACAGTCCAGGGGTAAGGATTCATCCTTTCCTCAGCCCGGACACAACAAACCCCAACAGAGCAGGAGGCAGTCGGGGTTTCGATCTTTTCGAGGCTCGGGCAGGTCCCATTTTTCCTCGTCCAATGTGGACTCAAAAGGATCAGAGGAGCTCAGATTCTTGGCGGGCTCAGTCACGCCCAAAAAAGAGACAGTCTGAAAACCCGCTTCCAAGGCGGCTTCCTCATGACTTGCGGCCTCCTCTCTCCGCATCCTCGGTCGGTAGCAGGCTCTCCCGCCTTGGCGATATTTAGCTGCCATAGGTCAATGACCGTTGGGTGTGAGACATTCTGTCTCACGGGTACAGGATAGAGCTCACTTCTCGTCCTCCAACTCGATTCTTCAGAACTTCTCCACCTCCCGGCCGAGCCGCTGCTCTTCTGCAAACAGGGTGCACTCTATAGGCAGAAAGAGTGATGACCCCCGTTCCTCTTCAGGAACAAGGTCACGGTTTTTACCCCAAATTATTTGCGGTGCCTATAAGAACGGGCCGTTCCGTCCCGTTCTGGATCTAAAACTGCTCAGCAAGCTCGTGGACATCAGGCGGTTCCGGATGGAATCCCTCCGCCATGTCATCGCCTCAATGTCCCAAGGAGATTTCCTAGCATCATTAGGCATCAAGGATGCTTATCCACACGTGCCGATTGATCCAGAGCACTAGCGTTTCTACGCTTCGTTATAGGAGACGAACACCTTCTGTTCGTAGCTCTACCTTCTGGCTAGCGACAGTTCCACTGGTCTTCGCCAAGGTCAGGGCAGCAGTAGTCACAGTCCTGCACTCTCAGGGTCACTCTGTGATCCCATATTTAGATGATCTACTTGTCAAGGCACTCTCTTAGGAAACATGCCGACACTGCCCGAACGTTGCGCTGGAGACTCTCTAGAGTTTTGGGTGGATCATCAACTTTTTAAAGTCAGATCCGACCCCGACCCTATCGCTAACATATCTAGGCATGGAGTTTCATACTCTCTCAGCGATAGTGAAGCTTCCGCTAGACAAACAGCATTCACTACGGGCTGCAATCTCTTCTTTAAGAACCAGTCGCACACATTAAGACGCCTCATGCACTTCCTACCTAAGATGGTAGCAATGGAGGCAGTTCTTTTCGCGCAGTTTCATCTGCGTCCACTACAATGTGACATTCTCCGCCAATGGGACGGGGAGTCGACCTCCCTCAACAGAGTCGTCTTTCTTTCTCAGGCGGCCAAGGAATCTCTACGGTGGTGGCTTCTTCCCACCTCATGGTCAAAAAGAGGGTCCTTCCTATCCCCATCCTGGGCGATAGTTACGACAGACGCGAGTCTATCAGGGTGGGGAGCAGTTTTTTCTCCACCACAGCGCTCAGGGTACGTGGACTCAGCAGGAGTCCACCCTTCAGATCAATGTTCTTGAACACAGAGCAGTGTATCTTGCCCTACAAACCTTCCAACAGCAGCTGGAAAGCAAGCAAATCCGACTTCAGTCGGACAACTCCACAGCGGTGGCATACATCAACCACCAAGGAAGAACGCGCAACCGGCAAGCCTTCCAGGAAGTCCGGCAGGTTCTGATGTGGGTGGAAGACACGGCATCCACCATATCCACAGTTCACATCCCAGGCGTGGAAAACTAGGAAGCTGACTTCCTAAGTCGCCGGGGTGTGGCCGAAAGGGTATGGTCTCTTCACCCGGACGGGTTTCAGGAGATCTGGCGCCGCTGACAGAGGCCGGACGTCGATCTAATGGCGTCACGGCACAACAACAATGTGCCAGCTTCATGGCACGGTTTCACAATCATCGAGCTCTGGCGGCAGACGCCTTAGTTCAGCATTGGTCGCAGTTCCAGCTACCTTATGTGCCACCTCTGGCATTGTTGCCCAGAGTGCTGCGTTAGATCAGGACCGACTGCGGCCGCGCCATCCTCGTCGCTACAGATTAGCCGAGGATGTTGTGGTTCCCGGTTCTGTGGTGCCTCACGGTAGGCTAACCGGGGGCACTACCAGACCAATCAGACTGGCTGTCTCAAGGGCCATTCTTCCATTTGAATTCTACGGCCCTCAACCTGATGGTGTGGCTTTGAGTCCTGGAACCTAGTGTCGTCAGGATTACCTCAGGACGTGGTTGCCACCATGAGACAGGCTAGCATACCAACGTCCGCCAAGATTGACCACAGGACGTGGAAGATATTCTTATCTCGGTGCTCGGCGCAGGGTGTTTCTCCCTGGCCGGTTGCATCGTCTATGTTTCCTTCCTTCCTGCAATCTAAGTTGGAAAAAGGGTTGTCGCTCAGTTCCCTTTAGGGACAAGTCTCAGCGCTATCTGTATTTTTTCAGAAACGACTTCCTCAGGTACGCACGTTCCTACGGGGAGTTTGTCTTCTCAGCACTCCGTACAGGCGGCCGTTAGAGCCCTGGGATCTGAACAAGGTTCTAATTGCTCTCCAGATGCCGCCTTTCGAGCCTTTGAAAGAGGTCTCCCTTCCCGCTTTTCTCGGGAAGTGGCCTTCTAGTAACGGTCTCGTCTCTTAGGAGAGTTTCCGAGCTAGCAACGCTCTCATACAAATCTCCCTTCCTGGTCCTTCACCAGGACAGGGTAGTTCTGCGTCCGATTCCGGTATTTCTCCCTAAGGTGGTATCCCACTTTCATATCAATCAGGATATCACCTCACCTTCTTTGTGTCCTCGTCCAGTCCATCAATTTCAGAAGGATTTGCATCTGTTGGTTCTGGTGGGAGCACTCAGGTTCTACTTCCCGCATGGCGCTCCTGCGCCACCCGGATGCACTCTTTGTCCTTGTCGCTGGTCGGCGTAAACAGTCGCAAGCTTCTGAATCCACCCTGGCTCGGGGGATCGAGGAACCAATTCTTGAAACCTACAGTTCTACTGGGCTTCTGATTCTCTCAAGGCTGAAGGCCCATTCTACCAGAGCCGTGGGTGCATCCTGGGCATTACGGCACCAGGCTACGGCTCAGCAGGTGTGTCAGGCACCTACCTGATTGAGTCTGCATACTTTTACCAAGCATTTTCAGGTGCATACCTACGCTTCGGCAGACGCCAGCCTAAGTAGATAAGTCCTTCAGGCGGCGATTGCCCACCTGTAGGAAAGGGCTGTTTGACGGCCCTATCACGAGGTATTCTTTTACCCACCCAGGGACTGCTTTTGGACGTCCCAATTGTCTGGGTCTCCCAATTAGGAGCGAAAAAGAAGAAGGGAATTTTGTTTACTTACCGTAAATTCCTTTTCTTCTAGCTCCAATTGGGAGACCCAGCACCCGCCCTGTTTTCTCGGGGTTTTTCTGTTTTTTCGGGTACACATGTTGTTCATGTGGTATGGTTCAGTTCTCCGATGTTTCCTCGGATTGAATTGGTCTTTAAACCAGTTATTGGCTTTCCTCCTTCTTGCTTTGGCACTAAAACTGGTGAGCCAGTGATCCCACTGGGGGTGTATAGCCAGAAGGGGAGGGGCCTTACACTTTTAAGTGTAATACTTTGTGTGGCCTCCGGAGGCAATAGCTATACACCCAATTGTCTGGGTCTCCCAATTGGAGCTAGAAGAAAAGGAATTTACGGTAAGTAAACAAAATTCCCTTCTTTGCTGACAGAATGTCTCTCACTATGTCACAAATTCTTGACACATTGCGAGCTAGGCCTGTACTTCAGGCCACGGACACTGTGCAATCATTGCCCCCTGGTCCCCCTCAGCTGAATTACCTCCAAGCTCCGGGACGGGCACATACACCTCAGGGTGAAGACTCTGACTCGGACGATGGCCCCGGGCAGCCTAAGCGGGCTCGCTATGAGGGGCCTTCACATTCATCTCAATGGTCAGGATCCCAGCGAGATGAATCTATGGGTGATGAGGCGGACGTAACTGATCAGGATTCTGATCCTGGGACCGCTCTCAATCTAGATACACCAGATGGTGACGCCATAGTTAATGATCTTATAGCGTCCATCAATAAGATGTTAAATATTTCCCCACCAGCTCCTCTTGTAGAGGAGTCAGCTTCGCAGCACGAGAGAATCCATTTTAGATATCCTAAGCGTACATTAAGCACTTTTCTGGACCACGCTGACTTTAGAGACGCAATCCAGAAACCCCACGCTTATCCGGAAAGGCGTTTTTCTAAACGGCTTAAAGATACACGCTATCCTTTTCCCCCTGAGGTGGTCAAGGGTTGGACCCAGTGTCCAAAAGTGGATCCTCCAATTTCCAGGCTTGCAGCTAGATCCTTGGTTGCAGTTGAAGATGGAGCGGCACTTAAAGATGCCACTGACAGGCAGATGGAGCTCTGGCTGAAATCCATCTATGAAGCGATTGGAGCGTCGTTAGCGCCATCTTTTGCTGCCGTATGGGCACTCCAAGCTATCTCAGCCGGGCTTGTGCAAGTCGACTCAGTCACACGTGCATTTGCCCCGCAGGTAGCACCATTGACCTCGCAAATGGCGGCATTCGCGTCGTACGCGATTAATGCTGTTCTTGACGCTACAAGCCGCACGGCAGTGGCGTCAGCCAACTCCGTTGTTTTGCGTAGGGCCCTGTGGTTGAGACATTGGAAAGCAGATTCTCATTCCAAGAAGTGCTTAACCAATTTGCCTTTTTCTCGTGACCGATTGTTTGGAGAGCGTTTGGATGAAATCATCAAACACTCCAAGGGTAAG
The DNA here is from genome assembly GCF_048569485.1 of Anomaloglossus baeobatrachus. Classification (NCBI taxonomy): domain Eukaryota; kingdom Metazoa; phylum Chordata; class Amphibia; order Anura; family Aromobatidae; genus Anomaloglossus; species Anomaloglossus baeobatrachus. The sequence goes on from NC_134361.1 coordinate 200,289,159, forward strand.
GACTCATCCTTACCGCAACACAGACAAAACAAACCCCAACAGAGGAAGGGTCAGTCTGGTTATCGGTCCTTTCGAGGACCGGGCAGGTCCCAATTCGCCTCGTCAAAAAAGACTCAAAAAGACCAGAGACGCTCAGATTCTTGGAGGTCTCAGTCACGCCCAAAAAGGACAGCCGGAGGAACCGTTCCCAAGACGGCGTCCTCCTGACTTGCAGTCTCCGATTCCCACACCCTCGGTCGGTGGGAGGCTTTCCCACTTTGGCGACATTTGGCTGTCACGCGTCAAAGACCGTTGGGTGAGGGATATTCTGTCTCACGGGTACAGGATAGAGTTCAGTTCTCGTCCGCCAACTCGTTTCTTCAGAACTTCTCCACCACCAGACCGAGCCGATGCTCTGTTGCAGGCGGTGGCCGCTCTAAAGGCGGAAGGAGTGGTGACCTCCGTCCCTCTTCAGGAACAAGGTCACGGTTTTTACTCCAATCTGTTTGTGGTCCCAAAAAAGGACGGATCGTATCGACCCGTCCTGGATCTAAAGTTGCTCAACAGACACGTAAAAGTCAGGAGGTTCCGGATGGAATCCCTACGCTCCGTCATAGCCTCAATGTCTCAAGGAGATTTTCTAGCATCAATAGATATCAAAGATGCGTATCTCCACGTGCCGATTGCGCCAGAGCATCAGCGTTTCCTACGCTTCGTCATACACGACGAACACCTGCAGTTCGTAGCGTTACCTTTCGGTCTGGCAACAGCCCCCCGGGTCTTCACCAAAGTCATGGCAGCAGTAGTAGCTGTTCTGCACTCGCAGGGTCACTCGGTCATCCCGTATCTAGACGACCTGCTTATAAAGGCACCCTCTCAAGAGGCATGCCAACACAGTCTGAAGGTGGCACTAGACACTCTCCAGAGTTTCGGGTGGATTATCAACTTTCCAAAGTCTCATCTAACCCCGACCCAATCTCTGACTTATCTTGGCATGGAGTTTCATACTCTCTCAGCGATAGTGAAGCTTCCACTGGACAAGCAGTGTTCGCTACGGACAGGAGTGCAATCTCTCCTTCAGAGCCAGTCGCACTCACTGAGGCGCCTCATGCATTTCCTAGGAAAGATGGTAGCAGCAATGGAGGCGGTACCGTTCGCGCAGTTTCATCTGCGCCCTCTACAATGGGACATTCTACGCCAATGGGATGGGAAATCGACGTCCCTCGACAGGACTGTCTCCCTCTCTCAGACTGCCAAGGACTCTCTGCGTTGGTGGCTTCTCCCCACCTCATTGTCACAGGGAAAGTCGTTCCTTCCCCCGTCCTGGGCAGTGGTCACGACGGATGCGAGCCTATCAGGGTGGGGAGCGGTGTTTCTCCACCACAGGGCTCAGGGGACGTGGACTCAGGAAGAGTCCACCCTGCAGATCAATGTTCTGGAAATCAGAGCAATCTATCTTGCTCTGCGAGCCTTCCAACAATGGCTGGAAGGCAAGCAGATTCGGATTCAGTCGGACAATTCCACGGCGGTGGCGTACATCAACCACCAAGGGGGAACACGCAGTCGCCAAGCCTTTCAGGAAGTCCGGCGGATTTTGACGTGGGTGGAAAGCAGAGCGTCCACCATATCCGCAGTTCACATCCCAGGCGTGGAAAACTGGGAAGCAGACTTTCTCAGTCGCCAGGGCATGGACGCAGGAGAATGGTCCCTTCACCCGGATGTGTTTCAGCAGATCTGTTGCCGCTGGGGGACGCCGGACGTCGATCTGATGGCGTCACGGCACAACAACAAGGTCCCAGTTTTCATGGCACGGTCTCACGATCACCGAGCGCTGGCGGCAGACGCCTTGGTTCAGGATTGGTCGCAATTCCGACTCCCCTATGTGTTCCCACCTCTAGCATTGTTACCCAGAGTTCTCCGGAAAATCAGGTCCGACTGCCATCGAGCCATTCTCGTCGCTCCAGACTGGCCAAGAAGGTCGTGGTACCCGGATCTGTGGCATCTCACGGTAGGCCAACCGTGGGCACTACCAGACCGTCCAGATTTGCTGTCTCAAGGGCCGTTTTTCCATCTGAATTCTGCGGCCCTGAACCTGACTGTGTGGCCATTGAGTCCTGGATCCTAGCGAGAGTGTCCGAGCTAGCGGCGTTATCTTGCAAATCTCCCTTCCTGGTGTTTCACCAAGACAAGGTAGTACTGCGTCCAATTCCAGAGTTTTCTCCCAAGGTGGTTTCTTCCTTTCATCTCAATCAGGATATCACTTTGCCATCTTTGTGTCCGCATCCAGTTCACCAATTTGAAAAGGGTTTACATCTGTTGGACCTGGTGAGAGCACTCAGGATTTACATTTCTCGCACGGCGCCTCTGCGCCGTTCTGATGCGCTCTTTGTCCTAGTCGCTGGTCAGCATAAGGGATCACAAGCTTCCAAATCCACCCTGGCGCGGTGGATCAAGGAACCAATTCTTCACACATACCGTTCTGCTGGGCTTCCGATTCCATCTGGACTGAAGGCCCATTCTACCAGAGCCGTGGGTGCGTCCTGGGCATTGCGGCATCAGGCTACGGCTCAGCAAGTGTGCCAGGCGGCTACCTGGTCGAGTCTGCACACGTTTACCAAACACTATCAAGTGCATACCTACGCTTCGGCAGATGCCAGCCTAGGTAGACAGGTCCTTCAGGCGGCGGTGGCCCACCTGTAGGAAAGGGCTGTCTGACAGCCCGTTCATGTGGTATCTTTTTACCCACCCAGGGACTGCTTTTGGACGTCCCACTGTCTGGGTCTCCCAATTAGGAGCGAAAAAGAAGGGAATTTTGTTTACTTACCGTAAATTCCTTTTCTTCTAGCTCCAATTGGGAGACCCAGCACCCGCCCTATTTGTTCTTAGGGTTTCGTTTTTCGGGTGCACATGTTGTTCATGTTGTTTCTTAAGTTCTCCGATCTTGTTATCGGATTGAATTTGTTTTTGAAACTGTTATTGGCTTTCCTCCTTCTTGCTTTGGTACTAAAACTGAGGAATCCGTACTCCTACGGGAGGGTGTATAGCCAGAAGGGGAGGGGCCTTACACTTTTAAGTGTAGTTCTTTGTGCGGCCTCCAGAGGCAGTAGCTATACACCCACTGTCTGGGTCTCCCAATTGGAGCTAGAAGAAAAGGAATTTACGGTAAGTAAACAAAATTCCCTTCTTTATCACACTCCACTTGCTCCGATTTTCATGCCGTGTGGCTTAGGCCTAACACCCCGGTATATCATGTCTGACAGATTCGGATGGCTTGTATCCTCTTACAATCTAACCTTTGTGACCTGTACAGTGGGACAACTTTAAAATAGTTTGGGATTTAAAAAAAATTCTAAAAAAAAAAAAAAAAAAAAGGCTTTAGCTCTTCAGCATTTTTCCTTTTTCTCAGCTTCCTATTTAACAAAATTTAAAAAAAATAAAAATTCTGATTAAAAGTGTTCTGGCACGGTGTCCAAGGCTTCCTCCGGATCACGAGACACAGCTACGTTCTGCAATGACACAAGAATGACAGCCCATTAGTGAGAGCGAGGGGGGCAACGTTAAAGGGAACCTGTTACCACTTTTTGGCGTATAAGCTGCGTCCAGCACCACCGGGCTCTTATATACAGCATATAGGAGCCCAGGCCGCTGTGAGAACATAAACACTTTATAATACTTACCTAACGGTCGCCCGGTTGACCAGATGGGCGTCTTCGTTTTTCGGTGCCGGCGCCTCCACTTTCGGTCTTCGTCCTCTTTCTGAAGCCGGGGTGCATGACGCGCCTACCGTCATACACACTCGCCGGTCCTGCGCAGGCGCACTACAATACTTTGATCTGCCCTGCTCAGGACCTGAATGCCGGCGAGCGTGGATGACGGCGGACATGCACCGCGGCTAGAGAAGGAGGATGAAGATGGCAAAAAGAGGCAGCACCGGAGAATGCAGACTCCCATCTGGCCAACCGCGTGACCGTTAGGTGAGTATTATAAAGTGTTTATGTTCTCACAGCAGCCTCGGCTCTTATATACAGCATGATAGAATACTGTATCTAATACTGTATATAAGAGTCCGGTGGTGGTGGCCGCAGCTTATAGTCTCCAAATCTGGTGACAGGTTCCCTTTGTTTAATCTTTTTTATTGAAAAATTAAGGTTGGTTACAATAAGCAGGGCTGCAGACCAAGGCAAACCCCCAAATAGAGACAAAACAAAAAAAAAAACAAGAATGCAATGAAACATGAAAGGCTTTGCATGGTTGTAGCCATATACAGGTTGTTACAGTAAAGAACATTTAGGCTATGTGCCCACGCTGCGGATTTTGCCGCGGATTGCTCGCGGAAAAGCCGCGGATTTCCCAAAAATCTGCAGCTCAGGCACTTCCCAGCCATTTCTATGGCATTTTGGAAATGCTGTGCCCACGCTGTGGATTTTTCCGCAGCGGATTTCGTGCGGATTTTGATCCGGAAAAATCTGCAACATGTCAATTATTGTTGCGGATTTTTATCCGGATTTTGGCTTTTAAAATTGGAAAAAAAAAAATCCGCACCTTTTTGAAAAGGTGCGGATTTTGCGGGAAAGCTGCAGATTTTGATGCAGAAAAATCCGCAGCTACATTCTCCCGTGGACACATAGCCTTAAGAACATTTATATCATTCTGTCTTGAACCATTATAAAAGTATAAAATCCATAAACTATACCATAAACAGCAAAGATTTACCATTCATACCATAGAGGCACATAATGGTCAGTCGAAGGAAAAGAAAGAAAGAGGGAAGTAGACAAAGTGATGACGGGGAAAAGGATCATGGGGAAGGGCAAGAAAGGGCCGGGAATAAGTAGCAGGAAAAATCTAGGTAGAGTCTCAACTCGCCCCAAAGAGGGACCTGAAGTCCGGAGAATCCAAAAACATGACCCAGGGACTCCAGATCTTAATAAATTTTTCAGTAGCGTCCTGAATTTCAGCAGTGAACAGGTTCCCTTTAAACCAAAGATTACATCTGCTAAAATGCAACTTTAGCTTGAGGGTCCGTCTGACAACTACGTCATGTACGTGAGGTTGTCAGGTACACACCACATTATCTGCCCTCAGGCCTGAAAAAGCAAACAAACAATGAGTCTCCTTCCAATAGTTGTGTAGTGTTTTTTTTTTTTTTTTTTTTTTTTTTAAGAATTCGCAGAAAGTAAGCCAATCAAAGTGTCCAGATGCTGGGATTTCTTTTCCTGCAGGACATGATTGGGTATAAAAAATAAAATAAATTCTACTTACCGATGGCTTCTCCCTATGTGTATTTACAGCTTCAATATTCAGGTAAATGGATTCTACTTTACAACCTACAAGAGATGTTACACATTAGCCTTTACCATAGTACGTGCTATATAGAATGTTGTTTGCAGTCTATTTTCTTTTAAAGAGATATAGGAAAGTTTTACCAGCTCTACTGGGAGAAAAACAATGGTATAATTGGGCCAGTATAAGCAGTCATGCAATTCCAGGTCTAGTAGATAGACGCGTAAAAACAAAAAATTTGATTAAAGAATCTGCATCTCTTCCCTTTTTAACCTCCTGTCACATTTTGACAGCGCCACTTAAGGGGTTAACAGTAGTGTTGAGCGGACCCGGATCCTCAAAATCCGGATCCGCACGGTTTGAGCGCCCGATTAGAGTCCGACCAGTACCCGGGATTCGGGGTGCACGATCCGGATCCGGGTTTTTTTTTTCCCCCCCCACTCTCACTCGTGTCCCGGATCCGGCTCCCCATTCATTTACATGGCCGCGGATTCTGGATCGGATCCGGACTTCGTCGGCAACCCGATCTGGATCCGCCGGATCCGGATTCTGACCGATCCGCTCAACTCTAGTTAACAGGTATGGGTGGATAGCGATTCCACTCGTGCCTGCAAGGCCTGTACAAATCAGCTGACGTGTAGGAATCTCCGCCAGTGGGGATTAACACTGCCGCCCCCCCCCCCAGCACCTTCCCCAGGACATAACTTTACTACCCGTGGTCGTTAAGGGGTTAAAGCAGCATTTGCCTTCAAGGGGTTCCAGGGCAAACATGAATTTCTTTGTCACTCCATTGGGAGACCCAGACAATTGGGTGTATAGCTTCTGCCTCCGGAGGCCACACAAAGTATTACACTTAAAAGTGTAAAGCCCCTCCCCTTCTGCCTATACACCCCCCGTGCATCACGGGGTCCTCAGTTTTTATGCTTTGTGCGAAGGAGGCCCTCAACCTGACTGTGTGGCCATTGAGTCCTGGATCCTAGCGTCTTCAGGGTTGTCTCAAGAGGTCATTGCCACTATGAGACAGGCCAGGAAACCAACGTCCGCCAAGATCTACCACAGGACGTGGAGAATATTTTTATCCTGGTGCTCTGATCAAGGTTTTACTCCCTGGCCATTTGCCTTACCTACCTTTCTTTCCTTCCTTCAATCCGGATTGGAAAAAGGTTTGTCGCTTGGCTGCCTTAAAGGACAAGTCTCAGCGCTCTCTGTGTTTTTTCAGAAGCGCCTAGCCAGACTTCCAAAGGTACGCACGTTCCTGCAGGGGGTTTGTCACATAGTCCCTCCTTACAAGCGTCCGTTAGAGCCCTGGGATCTGAACAGGGTTCTGATGGCTCTTCAGAAACCACCCTTCGAGCCAATGAAGGATATTTCTCTTTCACGCCTTTCGCAGAAAGTTGTCTTCCTAGTAGCAGTCACATCGCTTCGGAGAGTGTCTGAGCTAGCAGCGCTGTCATGCAAAGCTCCTTTCCTGGTGTTTCACCAGGACAAGGTGGTTCTGCGTCCGGTTCCGGAATTTCTCCCTAAGGTGGTGTCACCCTTTCATCTCAATCAGGATATCTCCTTACCTTCTCTTTGTCCACATCCAGTTCACCAATGTGAAAAGGATTTGCACTTGTTGGATCTAGTGAGAGCACTCAGATTCTACATTTCTCGTACGGCGCCCCTGCGCCGCTCGGATGCACTCTTTGTCCTTGTCGCTGGCCAGCGTAAAGGGTCACAGGCTTCCAAATCAACCCTGGCTCGGTGGATTAAGGAACCAATTCTCGAAGCCTACCGTTCTTCTGGGCTTCCGGTTCCCTCAGGGCTGAATGCCCATTCTACCAGAGCCGTGGGTGCGTCCTGGGCTTTGCGGCACCAGGCTACGGCTCAGCAGGTGTGTCAGGCAGCTATGTGGTCTAGTCTGCACACTTTCACGAAACACTATCAGGTGCATGCCTATGCTTCGGCAGATGCCAGCCTAGGTAGGCGAGTCCTTCAGGCGGCGGTTGCCCACCTGTAGGAAAGGGCCGTTTTACGGCTCTATTACGAGGTATTATTTTACCCACCCAGGGACTGCTTTTGGACGTCCCAATTGTCTGGGTCTCCCAATGGAGCGACAAAGAAGAAGGGAATTTTGTTTACTTACCGTAAATTCCTTTTCTTCTAGCTCCAATTGGGAGACCCAGCACCCGCCCCTGTTCCCTTCGGGCTGTTGTTCTTTGTGTACACATGTTGTTCATGTTGAATGGTTTCAGTTCTCCGAAATTTCTTCGGATTGAATTTACTTTAAACCAATTTATAACTTTCCTCCTTCCTGCTTTTGCACCAAAACTGAGGTGCCCGTGAGGCACGGGGGGTGTATAGGCAGAAGGGGAGGGGCTTTACACTTTTAAGTGTAATACTTTGTGTGGCCTCCGGAGGCAGAAGCTATACACCCAATTGTCTGGGTCTCCCAATTGGAGCTAGAAGAAAAGGAATTTACGGTAAGTAAACAAAATTCCCTTCTTTGCAAATTCTAATAATGTTAAATATGTACACTTTCGGGATGTTGCTCGTTTACATAGTTGAGGTCACATGCTCACTGGCTTCATTTCTCTCCATGGAACAAGAAAAGCTAGCAGGCATGTGACTGCAGGTGTCCAAATCGCCTGAGAGGTCACATGACTGCTCGAATCTGGAAACTAAGCAGAATCCTGACAGTCTGCATACTGCACACACTTAGGATTCACCAGGCTACAGTCGGAGGCACTGCAAGACTTTGCTTACCAAAGAAGTACTACTCACCATGCCAAAAAAAAAAAAAGTAAGTGACCAGAAAATACTTCTAGATATAAGAACTAGTGATGAGTGAGCACTACTATGCTCGGATGCTTGTAACGAGCAGTTGGACACTTGTACGGGCGCAACTTGAATACTAAGTATATTGGAAGTCAATGGGGAACTTGTGCATTTTTCCAGGATATCTGTAAAGATGCTTGCGCCCTTATTGACTTCTATTATACTCAGTACACAAGTTGTGAGCATCAAATTGCTTGTTACAAGTACTGAGCACCCGAGCATGTGGTAGTGCCCGCTCATCATTAGTTAGGAGTACTGAGCAACTGAGCATGGTAGTGCCTGATCATCACCAGTTACCAGTACAGAGCTCCCGAGCATAGTAGTGCCCACTCATCACTAGTTACGAGTACTGAGCACCCGAGCATGGTAGTGCCCGCTCATCACTAGGTATGAGTACAGAGCACCCGAGCATGGTAGTGCCCGCTCATCACTAGTTACCAGTACTGAGCCCCCGAGCATGGTAGTGCCCGCTCATCACTAGTTACGAGTACTGAGCACCTGAGCATGGTAGTGCCCGCTCATCACTAGTTACGAGTACTGAGCCCCCGAGCATGGTAGTGCCCGCTCATCACTAGTTACGAGTACTGAGCACCTGAGCATGGTAGTGCCCGCTCATCACTAGTTACGAGTACTGAGCACCTGAGCATGGTAGTGCCCGCTCATCACTAGTTACGAGTACTGAGCCCCCGGGCATGGTAGTGCCCGCTCATCACTAGTTACGAGTACAGAGCACCCGAGCATGGTAGTGCCCGCTCATCACTAGTTACGAGTACTGAGCCCCCGGGCATGGTAGTGCCTGCTCATTACTAATAATAACCAAACTGTGAACATAGAAAAATGCATTAAAGAACTAGAAATAGGGTTTATATAATTAGAAAATAATTTAGTGGGTGTCTCACCCCCCCCCCCTCCCCCCCCCAACCTACTTATCTTTTCTCACCTTCCCCTCAGTTCTTACATAGAATCCGGTACTCACCATAAGCTACGGGCGTCAGTTTCAGCACCGTGTGAAGAGGACATTTCAGATAGGGCAGCTCTTCTGGGAAAAAAACAGATAAGTTATTGTTCAATAAAGCAGAGTTGAGCCTTTTACCTATTTTGCGTGAGCTAATATCCTCTGTATACACACACACACTAATATATATATATATATTTATATATTTAATATACTAGCTGTACTGCCCGGGTTAATAACTGCTGTTAACAAAATAGAATGTATTAACAAATGTCTGTCAGTCTCTCTCTGTTTATCTGTATATCTCTCTCTCTATCTCTTTGTCTGTCTATCCGTCTCTGTCCCTGTGTCTGTCTCTGTCTGTCTTTGTCTGTCTCTTTACCGGTCTCTCTCTTTCCCTGTCAGTCTGTCTTTGTCTGTGTGTCTCTTTGTGTCTGTCTCTTACCCTGTCTATGTCTGTTTCTTACCCTGTATGTGTCTGTCTCTTTCCCTGGCTGCATTGTGACACGCCAATATTCCATATAAGGGCGTGGCTGCGCATTCTTCTGAAGTTCTGGCTGCACTGTGGCTCCCAGCTCCATTTGCTTTAATGGAGGCAGGTTTTTTGGCGAATAACTGTAAAGAGCAGGGTTAAAATTTTTCCTCAAAACATAGCCTATGACGCTTTCGGGGTCCAGAAGTGTGAGTGTGCAAAATTTTGTGGCCAGGTTTTGGGGATTTTTTTTTTTTAATAGGGGTTTTTGGAGCAGAGATAATTCCGTAAAAGGAATTACATACCATTATCCATAAGTGTCTGTACTGGTATGCGATACACATCTGGAGAAAGAAAGGTTCAATCTCCAGAGGACACAAAGCTTCTTTACCATGAACACTGTTAGGCTGTGTGCACACATTGCATTTTTATTGCGTTTTTTTTTTTATGCGTTTCAGTGCAGATTTGTCACAAAACCTGATGGGAATCCTGATACCATGATGCAGATGAGAATCCCGAAGTCCCGTATACATAAGTATTTTCTCCTTGCAGCGTTTTTGCAGCAGATTTCACCCTCTCTAATGAATGGGAAAAATCTTCACCAACAATGTGTTTTTGCTGCTTTTTTTCCTGCCAAGAGATGTAGAAGTTTCTGAACCAAGTATTAAAATGTGCATATACCCTAAATTTACAATAAAGCCGACTTCAGAAGCTGGTTCTCTACTGTAAGAGCAGTGATTAATGACCAGTTGATCTAAGAAGCTGATTCTTTACTGTAAGAGCGGCAATTATATGAGCAGCCCACCTCAGGAGCTGGTTCTTTACTGTAAGGCTATGTGCCCACGCTGCAGATATTTTGTGCAGGTAAACCGGATGGTCAGCAGAGAACTGCATGTTAAAACTGGATGTGGGCTGGAGTCAGTTTACCCTCGATTTGACATATGGGCGGCTGACGTAAAACCTGATGCGGCTTCGATGTGTATGTTGCAATCAACAGTTACATCACTCAGGTTATGTAGATAAGCCCTCTACCTGCGTCTCACTTCAGTCGCGGCCTGATTTGCGGTCGCAGGTGGAGGACCCTAGCTGTGACCGGAAATCACCTGAGTGACAGCACCGCTGATAACGCAACTCACTTCAGTTGCTGCAAGGAGCTCACAGCGGCAGTCTTGTTTTATGGCACTCGCTGTGAGTGTCAGATGTAGCAGTGGGACCTCGTATGGATTACGTCTGACCTGGAGAGATGTTTGGGGGGGTTAATAAAGTAGTGAAAGAGGGGGCTTTTTTGTCTTTTATTTCATAAAGAATTTTTCGGGTGTTTGTGTTTATTCACTTTCACTTACAGATTAGTAATGGGGAGTGTCTCATAGACGCCTACCATCACTAATCTAGAGCTTAGTGGCAGCTTATTACCCCGACTGCCACTGCACCAGGCTAATCGAGAAGAACCGGGTAAAAGCCCAGGACTGTCGCATCTAATGGATGCGGCAATTACTGGCGGCTGCTGGCTGATATTTTTAGGCCGGGGGGCTCCCAATAACATGAGTCTCCCCAGCCTGAAAATACCAGCCCTCAGCTGTGGGGCTTTATGGGGCTGGGTATCAAAATTGGGGGGACCACACTTTTTTTTTATTTATTTTACTGTAAGATATAGACTTGGCTGTGATTGGTTACAGTCATACAGCTGTTACTCAGCGTGGGGGGGTGTCTGACTGCAACCAATCACAGACGAGAGAGAGAGATGGTTGAGATAAACCTGGGAAACTAGAGTCAGATACTTTTTAGAAGAAAATATCATGAATACTTATGTACAGGTGTAAAATTTTGGTTCCAAAGGTTGATCTGGTTGATCGTCACTTGGTATCAGGAGAAAAATTTGCTCTGTAGTACAGACTGGTTCTACGCCTCTTCCCTCTATCCTTTCCTCTTCATTAGATGACCGTGTGTTTTTTGGGGTTTTTCATTCGTCCTATCTGTGACACTTTTTCAAAGCTGAAAAATACAACCAGTTACCTGCGCTTTTGTCCAGAAAATAAGCCAACAAACAGCGCATGACGGCCTGATGACAGATCACCAGCACGTTCTCCTGCCGCTCCAGCTCCATGATTACCGGCTCCAGTCTCTGCACCAAATCCTCATAGGACTAGATAGAAATGGACAATTTTTGGTTAGAATTGTAGATGACGGCACATTAGTCACCCAACACAACAGTGAACATGGTGGAAGATTCAACCCTATAAAGTCAACGAGGCCCACAAACTCTCATCACTCACCTCCCCCTTGGGGTATCTGTACCGATATTTGTCCTGGTCTCTCAGTGCAAACTCCTCCGGAAAATGTTCCTGGATTTCTTCATACGTCATCTCCTCACATACACCCTGGAAAGAAAAAAGGTTTCACTCACCGGTACATTAACCAACTATCTAGAAAACATCACATTTTTTTTGCCATTAAATACTAAATTTAACCTTAGAAGCCCTACTATGCACTCCATTGAAATGCATGGGAAGCTTAAAGGGAATCAAGATTTCACAGCCCAAATGTCTTTAAAAGCACCACATGAATATATAAATAAAGTCCACCAACAGCTTTACATGGCTGGACCATTCCTCTGTTAAGAAATCAGTAAAATCAGTGTTTGAATTAATATGCAAATGAGGCTGAAGAGCTATGGTAGATCTGAAGCCTCCGTCACTCCATCTCTATTCCCCACCCAGCACCAACTCCTCCTGTTTGACTGATTTTTTGCTTGAAGTCACACAGCATAGAGGCTGTCAATCAAACAAATGAGACTGAAGAGCTATGGTAGATCTGAAGCTTCCATCACTCCAGCTCTATTCCCTGCCCAGCACTGATACCTCCTGCTTGAATGATGGCTCCTTTGTCTGAAGGAGCACAGCATAGAGGCTGTCACTCAAGAAGGAGAAGAATAGAGCTGGAGTGATGGAGACTTCAGATCTACCATAGCTGTTCAGCCTCATTTGATTGACAGCCTCTATTCTGTGTGACTTCAAGCAAAGAAACAGTCAAACAGGAGGAGGTGGTGGTGCTGGATGGTGACTAGAACTGGAGTGACAGAGGCTTCATATCTACCATAGCTCTCCAGCCTCATTTGTTTGATTGACAGCCTTTATGCTGTGTGACTTGAAGCAAAGTAGCCGTCAAACAGGAGGAGGTGGCGCTGTATAGAGCTGGAGTGACGAAGGCTTCATATCTACCATAGCTCTCCAGCCTCATTTGTTTGATTGACAGCCTTTATGCTGTGTGACTTGAAGCAAAGTAGCCGTCAAACAGGAGGAGGTGGCGCTGTATAGAGCTGGAGTGACGAAGGCTTCATATCTACCATAGCTCTCCAGCTTCATTTGTTTGATTGACAGCCTTTATGCTGTGACTTCAAGCAAAGGAGCCATCTAACAGGAGGAGGCAGCACTGGGTAGAGAATAGAGTTGGAGTGACGGAGGCTTCAGATCTACAATAGCTCTTTAGCCTCATTTGTTTGATTGACAGCCTCTATGCTGTGTGACTTCAAACAAAGGTGCAGTCAAACGGGGAGGTGGCACTGGGTAGAGAATAGAGCTAGAGTGACGGAGGCTTCAGATCTACCATAGCTCTTCAGCCTCATTTGCATATCAATTCAAACGCTGATTTCTCATTAATGGAGGAACGGACTGGTCATGTAATGGTATTGCTGGACTTGTCTTTGAAAGCGCTACCTGAGCATATAAATAGTTTAGGTGGTGAAATTCTGCTGACAGACCCCCTTTAAAAAGGGGTTCTATGGGCATATGGTATTGATGATGTATCCAATGGATAAGTCATCAATATCAGATTGATGGTGGTCACACATCTGGCACCTGTGCAGATTAGCAGCTCCAGTGGCAGCTGGATGTAAAAATATAACTATCATAGGAATGGACAACCCCTTTAAGTTGAGGTATTTGCACTGCTGTCTCCTATGGTGGATATCATTACTATAGCACACAGAGAAAGAAAGCAGAAATGCATCTTATGTGTTTCACCAAAAACAATTTTCTGTAGCCTTTGTGATGACTTCTTGGCTAAAGTCACAGTAGGAAAAGCAGCTCTGGAGCACAAACTGCAGCTCTAACTAATGGGACCCAAAGTAAAGAAATGCAAAGCATTTATCTATTATGTGCATAGCGGCTATGGGGTACAATAGGCAATGGGGTGCACTTACTGCATCAATCTCATTCAGCGCCTTCCACTGCTCGTAAGGGACGTTCAGAGCTTCTGCGGTCTGGATGGTGCGCTTCATATGACTGGTCCATACTTTCAGGTCAGAAATCATCTGTGATTTTACAAAGTTGCCCAGTGCATGAGCGTACTGGAAGAAATGGTGGAGACAAAAGGAGAGAGTCATGTTTCTGATGATCATAATCTCCATTATGCAATGCTTATTTTTTGCACCCTATTCTGGGAGGACCCATTGCAATCTTCATCCTGAGCTTCCTGGTGACAAGGTGTCATGGATGTGTCACGTGTGACAATGGTGTCTGGCCATAGAAGGTCACAGCGTTTGTGCTCCCTGACTTTCTATTGTTCCTGCTGTCAGTATTCATTGTTATAGGTAGCTTTCCTCCTGGATTCAGCTCTCCCCCTTTGGACCCAGCAGGAGCTCTCCTTCCACCAGCTGCTGACCATCAGTATTCTCTTGGTGCTTATATACTCCCATCTTCCCTGGACTAATGCTGGTGATGTGAGGGTAGGCCTGGGCTATAGGCCGTTTGTCCAGATGTAATAAGATGATCCGTGTGTGTAAATAATCAAAGTATAAATGTCGTTGCATAATTATCTGTTTGTCTATGGGACAATCTCATAGAAGCTTTATAATATGATTCTAAGATGTGTGTACAGTAAGGCGTTAATGGAGATAATGAAGGCAAAATGAACAATGAACAATGTGGTATTCATAACATACTGAGATAATTCGTAATCCGTTGGTTCACACCATGTGGGATATTGATTCCTTGTTCTTGCTCCAAGGTCAAAGTCGAATATTGTATAAATCACAAGATTATTTAATACACGGGTCAGAAGCTGGCTTCTGCTCAAGCAGTGAACACGTTTCATTGTCTGATTCATTTATATCTGCACAGATCGATTTGAAGTCCGTCTCTGTGACCCTGAAAATCTTCATTTGCGGGTTTTCCCTAAATTCCTAACCTTGATAGTGATATTATTCAGTTCACTCTAGCTCTGGTTGCAAGCAGGTGGCTTGTACTCCTCTATGGTATCGTTGCTGAAGCTCTGCTGAACTCCTGCCTGAGTCATCTGTGGATAAATAGTTCATGCTTTCCCCCCCATGTGTGTCCTACTTGTCTCTTCTATAGTTGTTTAGTGGGGTTAACGAAGAGCTCATCCCACCCCTTTCCTATTTAGGGCCCAGCACTAAGGATGCCTAGGGTCAGGTATCCGGCTCGGCACATAGGTGCGAAACCTATCTAGGGTGGTGAGGGACCCCAGGGAACAGCAGTAGGTTTGGTCAGGGACCACCGTCTCCCCTTTCCTTAGATGCAGGGGTCTCCTTCCCTTGCCTTTCGCTGCTCGCTTGGTACTGCCCCATACCTAGCGTGACACAAGGATGAGGCATGCACCACTTTGACCCACTGGAATCCACTTACATAGAAGAGGAGCTGTATGATTCCTGTAGGGCAGGAAGTCTCTCACCTGCTTTCCACGAGCTGAAAGCCCAGAGTCTCCTCCGATCCGGCCCATGAGGTTCAGATCGCTTTCCCCATGCCGGGACAGGTAGATGGAGCGAGGCGTCACGTGGATATTCATCAAATAGTAAACGGTCCGGCTCTGAATGTGATCCTGGACCCTGTTCACCAGATATCGGCTCCCAACATTAAAAATCTTAATATAAGACAGATCGCTGAAAAGAGAGGAACATAGAGAGATAACCGTCTAATTGGGAGCAGCACGGTTTTATATAGGAAGCCAATTAATTCATATATATTAGCTTTGGAAAGAAGCTGGATTACTAGAATATCACAAATGCCAAGACATAAGTCATTCAAAGACGTGTCAATCATTGAGCCACCATGCTGACAGTGTCCAGTAAATAAGGAATAGAAAATCCCACTCCAAACTGTAACTGGCTCTAACTGCTCCGTACTTTGGTTTTCGAGATTCCCAGCTGTGGCACTAGGGATAATACCATCTTTCCTCAAAAATAAGCCCTAGCAGGAATTTTTGGCCTTTTCAGAGGAAGGCGTAAATATAAGCCCTACCCTTAAAATAAGCCCTAGTTTGGTCCAATAATGAAGTGTCCATGCAGCTCAAAAAAAGTTAAAGAATACTTTAGGACACTTCATTGTAGAAAGCAGACACCCCCAAATGAGAAAAGGAAGAGGATCCCACAATAGTACTCACCAGACCCCAAATGGGATGCTGTGGAATGCATCGAGGACCTGCGGTGGAACGCACACACATGTGGTGATACTGTACTGCTCCAGGGACTAGGGACTCAGTGGAACATGAGGACCTGCATTGGAACCCATCATTGAGTTCCACCGCGGGTCCTCACTGAGTTCCACCGCAGGTCCTCCATGAGTTCCACCGTAGGTTCTCAATTTAGCTCCACCGCAGGTCCTCAATTTAGCTCCACCGCAGGTCCTCAATTTAGCTCCACCGCAGGTCCTCAATGACCTCCACCGCAGGTCGTCAATGAGTTCCACCACAGATCCTCAATGAGTTCCACTAGAGGTCCTCAATGAGCTCCACCGCAGGTCCTCCATGAGTTCCACCGTAGGTCCTCCATGAGTTCCACTGCAGGTCCTCAATTTAGCTCCACCGCAGGTCCTCAATTTAGCTCCACTGCAGGTCCTCAATTTAGCTCCACTGCAGGTCCTCAATTTAGCTCCACCGCAGGTCCTCAATTTAGCTCCACCGCAGGTCCTCAATTTAGCTCCACCGCAGGTCCTCAATTTAGCTCCACCGCAGGTCCTCAATTTAGCTCCACTGCAGGTCCTCAATTTAGCTCCACCGCAGGTCCTCAATTTAGCTCCACCGCAGGTCCTCAATTTAGCTCCACCGCAGGTCCTCAATTTAGCTCCACCGCAGGTCCTCAATTTAGCTCCACGGCAGGTCCTCAATGACCTCTACCGCAGGTTGTCAATGAGTTCCACCACAGATCCTCAATGAGTTCCACTAGAGGTCCTCAATGAGCTCCACCGCAGGTCCTCAACGAGTTCCACCGCAGGTCCTCAACGAGTTCCACCGCAGGTCCTCAATGAGCTCCACTGCAGGGCCCCGCGTTCCATTGCATCCCAGGTCCCCGAAGCAGTACAGTATCACCGGATGTGAGTGAGTTCTGGCCGGAAGCAGGGGACGATTGCTGTGGAGCAAACAAGGACCTGCTGGGAGCACCCACTGTAGATCGCAGGAGGACCTTGGAGCGACGCAGATGTCTGGGGTCTGTTAAGTATGATTCACCGGGGGGGAGGGGGGGTGTCTGTCTTTTGTGGCGTAAACTTACCCTAAACACGTGTTTCACAAAAAACAAGCCCTACCGCACATGTTGGGGCAAAAAAAGTAATAAGACAGTGTCCAATTTTTGGGAAAGCACAAATATATGCTTCAACTGTAGCTTTTCCATCTTCTGGACACTATAGTACTGTGCAAAAGTTTTAGGCAGGTATGGGAATATGTTCCAATGTAAGAATTCTTTTAAAAAAATAAAGGCCTTAATAGCTTAGTTGTATCAATTAACAAAATGTAAAGTGAATGAATAAAAGATAAATCTAAAATCACATCGGTATTTGGTGACCGCCATTTGCCTTCATTGATTCTTCTCGATCACTTGTAGACAGTTTTTAAAGGATCTCGGCAGGAGGTTGTTCCAAACATCTCGGAGACCTGACCTCTGATCTTCTATGGATGTTGCTTTGTCTTGTCATGTCATCCAAAACTACATGTTGCGATCAGGACTCTGTGGGTGCCATGATCTCAAGACAGACGGATACTTATGCATCATATAATATCATTAGGGAGATGTCTGGCTCCAAAATTATTATGCAGCCGAATAATGACCTCAAACATCTAGCCGTAAGTCTTAAGAACAAGGAGTCCTCAACATCATCCAATCAGTCTGGGGTTACATAAAGAAACAGAAGGATTTTGTGCAAGAAGATCTGTGGTTAGTTCTTCAAGATGTTTGGAAGAACTTTCCTGATGACTTCAAAGACTGTGGACGTGTACCTAGAATAGGGTCGGGAACATTTTTGGCTGAGAGAACCATGAATGCCACATATTTTAAACTATAATTCCGTGAGAGCAACACTCATCAGGGGGGAGCGGCATTGGTGGAGCTGCTCAGAAGGTCCCGGAGGCAGGGTAGGCGATGCTGCGGGCACAGAAGAGGGGGTGTCGGGGCTCAAGAGGGTCAGTGTGCGGAGGGTCGATGATATTGCTGCAGGCTCATGGGGTGTCACGGCAGTGGGTGCCATTGATCTGCCGACGGACTCGGATGGGGAGGGGGTGTCGGGGCTCAAGAGGGTCAGTCTGCGGAGGTTCGGCCATACTGCTGTGGGCTCGTGGGGTGTCACGATGGCGGGCACCATTAATCTGCCGGTGGGATGCATTGAATCTCCCACAGTTGACGAGATTGACTTCAAGAAAATGGCCTTGGCGTGTGCGCAGATGGACTTCAAGAAAATGGCCATAGCGTGTGTGCAGATGGTCTTCGAGAAAATGGCCTTGGCGTGTGCGCAGATGGACTTCAAGAAAATGGCCATAGCGTGTGTGCAGATGGTCTTCGAGAAAATGGCCTTGGCGTGTGCGTAGATGGACTTCTAGAAAATGGCCTTGGCGTGTGCGCAGATGGTCTTCGAGAAAATGGCCTTGGCGTGTGCGCAGATGGACTTCAAGAAAATGGCCGCAAAGTTCTATCTGCGTATGCGAGGCCTCTGCGGCCATGTTCTTGAAGTCCATCTGCGCACATGCCAAGGCTATTTTCTTGAAGTCCATCTGCGCACACGCCAAGGCCATTTTCTTGAAGTCGATCTCGTCACCTGACGGAGATTCAAAGCAGCCCACAGATCAATGGCGCCTGCCGCCGCAACACTCCGTGAGCTCGTGGTATCGTCGACCCTGCTTCACCACTGCCGTCCCGGTAAGCCATATACGGTTTGTAAGAGGCACCCCCATTTTTGCCCCTGTTTTGGGGGAAAAAAAGTGTGTCTTACAAACCGGAAAATACGGTATTTTTTTATTAAAAGATTCGTCTGCGAGCCAGACACAGCCATCAAAAGAGCCACATCTGGATCGCGAGCCATAGGTTCCCCCTGACCTAGAAGAATTGATAAAGGCAAAGAAGAGTCACCAAATATTGCTTTTTTCAGATTTCTCTTTTTTTCGCTCACTTCTATCACTTGTATTTTTATTCTTTGTTTTGGGCACAGTGTGATCGTGTACTTACACGCTGCACCTATTCCAATCTTCTGCCTCTTTTCCTCGGTTTAGCATTCCTACTGCGCAGCATTCTTTACACACCTGCCTAAAACATTTGCACCGTACCGTAAATCACCAGGCCTCAAAACAAATTTAGCAAAATGATCCGCGCCCTGCAGCTACTACATTGACACTTCACTCCTGCCAACTACACACAGAGGTCAGCATCTTGGAGAGTATCAGTATCTGATGTGACCGTGGCGAAGTCAACAATGACCGGAAAGCTGGAGCCACTTTGGTTTTAGCAATCTGTGGGGTTGACATTCGTTGATTCCCCCCCCCAAAAATTGGAAATCTTAGAAAAGTCTAAGCTTGTAATCAAATCCTGCATTTTGATGCAGCTTTTTCCTAGAGGAGGACACTTCAGGACTCCGGCATTTTTTGTCTTGTCCTTTTTGGTTATTTTTTTTAGCCCATTATGACCAGTGGCTCTTTGTTTGTTTGTTTTTTGTTCCTTCCTTGAGTCTTCTTTTTTGGTGACATTTTATGGTTTTATGGTTTTTTTTAACATGGATTGTAAAGTATAGTTGAATCTTTTGAGCATTTTTGAATGCTTTTTTGGGGTTGGATTCTGAAGTGAACCCACCTGGAAAAGACATTGTGTGCACGCTGCATATACCCTAAAGGCCGCTTTACACGCAACATCGCTAGCAAGATATCGCTGGGGTCGCGGAATTCGTGACGCACATCCGGCCTCGTTAGCGACGTCGTTGCGTATGACACGTACAAGCGACCGCCAACGATCCCAAATACTTACAAAATTGTTGATCGTTGACACGTCGTTCATTTTCCAAATATCGTTGCTGATTTTGGACGCAGGTTGTTCGTCGTTCCTGAGGCAGCACACATCGCTACGTGTGACACCCCGGGAACGACGAACAACACCGTACCTGTGTCCTCTGGCAATGAGGTTGGAGTGACGTTAATGCATCTGCTCTCCGCCCCTCCGCTTCTATTGGACGCCTGCCGTGTGACGTCGCTGTGACGCCGCACGAACCTCCCCCTTAAAAAAGAGGTTGTTCGCCGGCCACAGCGACGTCGGTAGGAAGGTAAGTTCGTGTGACGCGTACTAGCGATATTGTGCACCATGGGCAGCGATTTGCCCGTGACGCACGCACGACTGGGGCGGGTGCAGTCGCTAGCGATGTTGCAGCGTGTAAAGCGGCCTTTAGACTTCGTGCACACGATCAGGGTTTACAGCGTTTTAGATGCAGCGTCCAAAGCGCTGCGTTGTACATTACGAGCACAGTGGATGGGATTTCTAGAAATCTCATGCTCTCTTTGCTTCTGTTCTCCGCAGCGTAAACTTGATCTGCGGTGCGGCTTCCCGAGCTGGAGCATGTCAATTTATTGCTGCGGAGCCATGAGTGTTCTCCACATGGAGAACAGAGAAAAAGACCACAGCGGCCAGAACCCTCACAGTGGGCATGAGAAGCTGCGGTCTACAGCAGAGGAGACTCGTGGCTTCGCAGGACAGCTGACATTTCGTCCAGGACGCAGTATCTCTGGACCGTGTGCACGTACCGTTAGGCTACATGCCTATGATCCGGACATACTACATCCAGGATGCAGTGTCTCTAGACTGTGTGCACGCAACCTAAAGGGGGCTTTACACGCTACGACATCGCTAATGCGAACTCGTTGGGGTCACGGAATTGGTGGCGCACATCCGGCCGCATTAGCGATGTTGTTGCGTGTGACACCGAAGAGCGATTTTGCATCGTTGCAAAAACGTGCAAAATCGCTCATCGGTGACATGGGGGTCCATTCTCAAATATCGTTACTACAGCAGTAACGAAGTTGTTCCTCGTTCCTGCGGCAGCACACATCGCTCCGTGTGACACCGCAGGAACGAGGAAGCTCTCCTTACATGCCTCCCGGCCGCTATGCGGAAGGAAGGAGGTGGGCGGGATGTTACGCTCCGCCCCTCCGCTGCTATTGGGCGGCTGCTCAGTGACGTCGCTGTGACGCCACACGGACCGCCCCCTTAGAAAGGAGGCGGTTCGCCGGTCACAGCGACGTCGCCAGGCAGGTAAGTATGTGTGACGGGTCTGGGCGATGTTGTGCGGCACGGGCAGCGATTTGCCCGTGTCGCGCAACAGATGGGGGCGGGTACCCACACTAGCGATATCGGGACTGATATCGCAGTGTGTAAAGCCCGCTTTAGGCTACATACCCATGATCTGGACATGCTACATCCAGGACGCAGTATCTCTGGACCGTGTGCAAGTACCGTTAGGCTACATGCCCATGATCCGGACATGCTGCATCCTGGACGCAACGTCTCTGGACCATGTGCACGTACCTTTTAAAGGTACATGCCCATGATCTAGACATGCTGCATCCAGGACGCAGTATCTCTGGACCGTGTGCACGTACACTTAGGGTACATGCCCATGATCCGGACATGCTGCATCCCGGACGCAGCATGCCCTCTCCTGTGTAGATGTCAGTGTTCTGCGCAGGAGACCGCAGCTGTCCTAGCGCATGATCAGGGTTCAGGGTGCTGCGGACTTTCGCTGTATTCTCCCTGCGGAGAACATTCGCATCTCTGCAGCATAAACTGACATGCTCCGGGCTTAGGAAGCCGCACCGCAGGTCAAGGAAAGAAGCACAGAGGGCAGAAGATTTCTAGAAATCCCATCTGCTGTGCTTGTACTGTACAACACAGTGTTTTGGACTCAGCGAAAACACTGTGTCCAATACACTGTTGTTCCTGATCGTGGGCACGCAGCCTTAGACATCAGATAAGCAAAACGGGCAGCCCAGTAAACGCTTGCTCGGGCCGGCAGCCATCTTTTCCGACTCCATTATGTACATGAATGCTCGGCCAAATGTTCTTATGTTTTCAATAGGCATAGCGGGGAAAAAGGAGCTGCCAGATGTAGTCAGAGGCTCAGTAGTTCCACACAAAGAAGGAATGTGCCATTCATGGGATGAAATGTGGGTACCTACACTCCCCAACCCTCCCTATGCAGCTTCGATGTGTGAGAGAAAACAAATTGATACTTTTTGTACATGTCTGAAGGTTGGAATGTAATACTAAAATCTGAGCTATAGAATACACGAGTTCAGTGGGTGACGCTGGCTCAAAGAGAGAACATGTCTGTGTGATCATTGTCTGATACATTAACATCAGCTCTGTTATACAGCTAATACGGCACCGGTCTCTGGATACCCTGTATGAAGATACCATAAGCTATCTTTACCCAAAATTCCTCCCTTGACAAGGTGATGACATTTCAACTTTCTGATCCTGTTGGGAGTGAGTCAAGAAGCCCCTAATGAAGAAATGGCCGGCCCCACCGAAATCTGCGTTCCAACCAGTGTGTTTGCGGGTCTTCAGTCAAAGTCATATCTGGGGGCAAGATCAGTATATGGGCCCTTTACAGCCCAAAAACCCATCAATATGCACAATTCCATCTGCTTTTGGGGTAAAAATGGGCCCCCAACCTCCCGGGCCCCTGTACGGTTGCACAAATGATATGTCCGCCCCTATATCTGGGAGATTACCTATCCAGGTCGTCATGCAGCGGCTCATAGCTCATCTGATAGCATTCAATTCTTTTAAGGAAATCCTCCACCACCTTTTCCCGATCACAATCCTTATAATCCGGACTCGATAACTTCACTTGCTGCAGAAAAAAAAAGCAAAAAACCCCATAAAAATAGGAAATATAAATGGTTTTGCAGCACATAATATGTCTATAATCCATGGGGTCTTACCGTGATATTTTCTGCAATGATGTCCGGGTCATCGCAGATCGATTCGATGAAGAAAACCTTTTTAAATAGAAAAAAGGGAAAATACATTGGGTAAAAAGTGGTGATCCACAGTCCAAAGTACCAAATCTGCACTGGCCCATAGCAAACAATCCGCAGTCACCTTTACCCGGACACGACGCTCAATATTTTTTTGTACAAATAAGCCAAATTACACCGTCTCTCTACTGCCACCTATGGGTGGGATTCCTGTAATTCTTCTCAGACCCATTAAAGGAACACATAAAATATAAAATACACACAAAAAATAAATAAAATCTCATTTTCTTTGATCCTACTTATCATATTAAAAATAAAAACTAAGGGGGCGTGGCTTGAGCTTGATGGCAGGCAGACGTGCTCTGTAGGAGCTCTTGCAAGCTGAGGTGGCAAATAACATAGCAAAACCCACCTGGCACTCTCTAACATGCCGGGGAAGAGAGGCACAGCACCACAGACTGGACCACCAGCCCTGAGAAGCAGCAGCGCAGCAGTGGATCGTCTGTTCAAAGGGGGGAAGCTCTCTCCGGTCTCCAGGCCTGCTTCAGTAATGGCACCTGCATCCATGAGGCAGGGGCCTGCAGCAACAGCAGCCGTCAGTGGTGGCAGCGGGACAGAAGTGGCGGTGGCGATGCATAGCGTGCAGGTACAGGGCGGTACCGTCAGAGATCAGCTGGGACCGAGATCTCTGCTTTCGTCACAGAGACCAGTGGTGCAGGGGTATACAGGAGGTGAGGCTGCTGCACAGAATACTCAGAAGGAGGGGGGCGGTGGAGTTCAGGCCCCACAGCAGAGCTTGATGAGCCAGGCTGGTGAAGAGAGCAGGAGTCTGGGCACTGATGGAGATATGCATGGGGGTAATGAATGCAGGGCCTCCCAGGCATGTCAGGAGTTGTCAGGCTCCCAAAGCAGTCAATCCCCACACAGTCAGGGGAACCAAAATGGAGGTCAGCTCACACAAGGAGTTAACCCAGGAAGCTCCACTGTGGATACAGAGCGCATCCTGCAGCTGCTGGCTGCTCTCCCCACCAAACATGACCTGGACAATCTAGTTACTAAAATGGAGGCGGCACATGAGAGGGCTCTGTCCATTGTGAAAGGGGACATTGATGCTCTGGATACACGCACCACTGCAGTGGAGAATGATGTGTTTACACTATTTGAAAGAGTTAACACACTGGAGCAAACTCTATCCAAAGCCAGTACACACCTGCAAAATGTCGCCATCCTGTTAGATGATCAAGAAAACAGGGGGAGGCGAAATAATATTCGTTTAAAAGGCATCCCAGAAGAGATAGCAGCAGCTGCCCTCCCTAAGTCTGTAACTTTAATTTTCAACAAAGTGATGGGAGCTGCAGAGGACTCCACTTATGTGATCGACAGAGTCCACAGAGTGTTCCGCCAGGGGCCGGGTGACACAGCACAGCCGAGAGATGTTCTGTGCAGACTGCATTACTACACGGATAAAGAAGCCATACTGAGGAAGGCATGGGTCCATGGAACCGTCTCTTACAAAGGGTCTGAAATCAAGCTTTTTCCTGACATATCAGCCAGAACCCTGTATATGAGGCGTCAGCTCCTCCCTATTCTACAAAAAATTAAAGAGAAAGGAGCATCTTACAGATGGGGACATCCATTTCACCTAATAGTACGCCACAATGGAGACCAATATCTGCTGAAGCGGCCGGAGGAGGTGGAGGGTCTCTTCCAATTTCTTGATACACCGGCAGTAGAGATCCCTAACTGGCTACATATGGACAGACCCGCCGGGTTACCCCAAAGAAGAAGAGAAGGTGGACGCCGCCGTGCAAGACCTCAGAAGAGTTCCAGGGATCCCAAGCCGGCCAGAGAATCTTCCCAGGAGGAGCCAGATTGAAGACTTGGGTCTGATTGCGGTTTTTTATCTTGTGGTGGGGGGAGCGGGAGATGTGGGAGGATGGCCCCTTATAGGCCGGACGCGAACTTAAATATTGGGTTAATTGCTACTTGAAATGTATTTGTCTCTCTTTTCTTGGGTGGCAGGGAGAGAGGTGGAGAGATTATTATTCCCCCTCTATGCTCTCTTTTATCAGTTTGTGTTCCTCCCTCTTCTCTCTCTCTCTTCCCTCTCTTTCTCCTCTCTCTTCTTGCTCCTCCTTTTCTCTCTCGTCCCTTTCTCTCTTTCTTCTCTCTCTCTCTGCTCCGTCGTTTCTCTTTCGCCCCTTTTTCTCTCTTCCTCCACTCTCTCTCCTTTATCTTTTTCTCCCCTTTTCTATCTCTTTCGCTCTCCCTTTCACACCACCTCTCTTTGTCTCTCTCTCCCCCTAAGGGGGTCTCACATGGACCCTTCAATTGATAATGTTGATGGATAGTCTGATAAACGTGTTGTTCTTCTAAGAAATGTGCCTCTCACTGCCCTGTCGTGTAACGGGGGGGGGGGTGAGACGTGGGTTTTCAGTTCACTATAATATTGTCATTTCTGCCTCGAGCTTGTTTAGCTTTTGCCCTTGGTCTTCCACGCACCCCAAGGGTGGTTCTCCCAGCTGGAGAGCACCAGGTCTCTAAGTTCTTCAGAGACTGCATAGTTTTATTGTGTGAAACTTACTGGCCATTCCTTTAGGCCAGCTGTTACTGTTCATATTTTCTGTCTGCTAATACTTCTCGCTTTTTTTTTTTTCTCTCTCTCTGCTCTTTCTTCTCTGCTGCTAGTTCTTTTTTCTACCTGATTCTTGATCCCCCCCCCCCACCCGATCCTTACCCCACTTTCCCGTATCCGGTCAGTGTTTTGTAGGGGGTTCAACACTGTTCCTGACCCAACATGCATAAACCAGGGAACTCGGAGGTGAAATGTGGGACATTGAATGTGAAAGGTTTACATAGCCCGGGTAAGAGGTCTATCCTGGCAAATACGTTAAAAAAAATGGGGGTCCAAATTGCATTCTTGCAAGAAACGCATCTGTGCAAACATAAACCGTTTAAATTGACATCACGCTGGTTCCCTGAGGCGTATCATAGCTTCTCACCGGACCCGAAGTCCCGAGGTACTAGTATTCTTGTCTCGCGCTCCATCCCTTGGGAATTCATGGACTCTCGCAGTGATGACAGGGGACGGCTATTGTTGGTGAAGGGCAGGATCGCTACGCATATTTACACATTAGCTTCTATATATCTCCCCAATGTGGGGCAAATTGATACCCTGGCCGGATTTGTTGAAACTATGGAGGATTTCGTGGAGGGGACACTCATTATGGGGGGGGATTTCAATATCGCTCTAAACCCAGCTCAGGACACCTCCTCGGGGGCCTCTGCACATCCTACATCAGCCCTCCGCAGGCTGCGGTACTTATTACATGAGCAGCAGCTCGTGGACACATGGAGATTGTTACACCCGTCTGACAGGGACTACTCTTTCTATTCAAATGCACATGGAGTATACTCCAGATTGGACTACTTTTTTGTAAAACATAAAGACCTCGAAAGGATCTCCAAAGCCCAGATAGATAGCATAACATTCTCTGACCATGCACTTTGCACTGTGTCTATGGTGCTACAGTCTCCGTTTCCACAGCAGTGGCAATGGAGACTGAACACTTCCCTACTGGAGGACCCTGAAAGCCTTCAGTCAGTACAGAACTCCCTGACTGAATACTTTACGTTGAACGCGGGTGGGGATACATCACCAACGACGGTCTGGGAGGCCCACAAATGTGTTATTCGAGGGGTTCTCATACAGCAAGGGGCAAGAAGAAAGAGGGAAAGGGAACTAGAGGTCAACAGACTGCTAACACAGCTGAGAGATCTGGAGACACAACATAAGCAGATGCCCTCGGCGGAGGTGGGAGGAGCCTTATTCAAAGTCCGGGACGAGCTACGAAAACTACTCAACAGCAAGGCAAAAGGGGTCCTCAATAGATGCCGTAGACATTTTTATGAATACGGGAACAAGTGTAGCAAGAAATTAGCGAGAGCACTCAGACAACAACAGGCGACAACCTTTATATCAAAAATTTCCCCTACACACCCTCAGGGATCAATATTACATTCTTCGGCAGAAATTGCGGAGACGTTCCAAAAATTCTATGCATCCTTATATAATTTAGAGACACATGACCCCACTTTGTCAAAATCATCTATTAAAAGTAAAATTTCAGAGTACATCAGAGAAGCAAAAATGCCGCGGTTGACAGACTCCGAGATAGCCGCATTGGAAACTCCAATTTCAAATCAAGAGCTGGTGGACGCAATAGGGTCATCCAAATCGGGAAAGGCACCTGGGCCTGATGGACTCCCCCTCGTATACTACAAAAAACTTAAGGAGATTATATCCCCACACCTCCTGTCAGCCTTTAATTCTAGGGCTTCAGAGGGCTCAACTCCCAATGCAGATTCATTGAGAGCACACATCACGGTAATACCTAAGATGGGGAAAGACCCAACACAATGTGCTAGCTATCGCCCGATATCCCTGTTGAATGTGGATACAAAATTATTTGCTAAAATCCTTGCAAGCAGGCTGGCACCTCTGATCTCTCAAATAATCCACCCAGATCAGGCAGGGTTTATGGCGGGTCGTGAGGCACGTGATAATACAGTTAAGGCCATTAATTTGATATATAAAGCTAAAAGTGGGGGTCTACCCTCTATCCTGCTGTCAACTGATGCCGAAAAGGCTTTTGATAGAGTGGATTGGACCTTTATGGAAGCCACGCTCGGGTGTCTGGGGTTGGGAAGTGGAATGATGGGTTGGATCATGTCTTTATACTCGGTACCCTCGGCGAGAGTCCGAGTGAATGGGATTCTGTCGGACCCATTTAAAATATCTAATGGCACCCGTCAGGGATGTCCGCTGTCTCCCTTAATCTTCATCTTGACGCTAGAACCCTTCCTCAGACACGTACGAGCCAACTCAGATATTGCGGGTATTGGGGTGGGCCATGTTACGCACAAAGTAGCTGCATATGCGGACGATCTCCTGTTTTTCGTTTCAGCCCCCAAGATCTCCCTGCCCAACTTAATGAGGGAATTCCGGAGATACTCCAGTTTATCAAATTTCAAGATAAATTTCACGAAATCTGAGGCCCTTAACATAAATCTCTCATCCAAAGAGGTGGAAGAGTTGAAGGGATCGTTTAAGTTCCGATGGGCATCCCAATCTCTAAATTACCTGGGGATACGGCTGACTGGGGATCTCGGTCTGCTCTACTCTCAGAATTTCCCGTCTCTGCTGTCTTCCATTAGGCGAGACTGTGACAGATGGGGAAATCATTATTCTCTTGGTTTGGCAGAAGCCAGATTTACAAAATGAATATCTTACCTAGAATTCTATATCTACTGCAGGCGCTCCCAATCAAAATACCCTCAGGATTTTTCAAATCTCTGGAGTCCATTCAGTCCTCCTTCATTTGGGCAGGTAAATCGGTACGAATAAAAAGAGCTATTTTGCACAGGACCAAGTGTAGCGGGGGGATTGGGCTGCCAGACATGAGAAGGTATCATTTAGCAGGTCATCTAACTAGAATGATTGATTGGTGCAGGAACGGGTCTCAAAAGGCTTGGATACAAATTGAACAGTCCTTTTCCCCAATTCCCCTCAACAAATTGCCATGGGTGCTCTCGGAGGTCCCTGCAAGCTTGAAAACACATCCAACTATCGGGTCAACTGTGAAATACTGTAATACGGGGAAGGTGCAATCAGAAATGTTACCCAGGCAATCGAGCTTGACGCCAATCCTGAGCCATCCTGCCTTTGAGCCAGGCAGAGCGGATCCAGTTTTTCAGTCTTGGGTTCGGGGCGGGGTGGATCGGGTAGAGGACTTTGGAAACCGGGACACCTGGCCGTCGGTAGAGGGATTGGCAGCTAAACAGGATCCCAGCTCACTTGGTCATTGGAGATGCTTGCAACTGGCACACTTTTTCAGTAGCCTTCCAGCCAGATCCCTCTTTCAGCGACCCAAGACACAGTTTGAACAAATATGTATGGGACCAGGCACGATACGGCATTCTCTTTCGGCAGTATATTCGCTCTTATCTTCGCCCCCGGACCAACAAATCCCCCCTTTTGCTTCACAGTGGGAACGGGATCTGGGAATCCAGCTGACACCAACACAGTGGGAAAGGGTCTTCAGATTGGCGCACACATCCTCCATCAGCTCCAGGTTTCAAGAGGCTAGCTACAAGCTGCTAACCAGATGGTACAGAGTACCTTCGAGGTTACATGCGATGTTCCCAACGGTTGATCCCATGTGCTGGCGGTGTGGCACAGCAGAGGGCAACATTCTACACGTGTTCTGGGAATGTGAGGCGATCCGGCCCTTCTGGAGGGGAGTGTCTGATATCATTTCACGGGTGACGGGTGGAGAGGAGGAATTGGGACCTGCTGCCGCCCTGTTACATCACTGCGGGACTTCTGAAAAAATATACAAAAAATCTCTGAGGAAATTCCTCATCATGGCGGCGAGAGTGTGCATCCCAGAGAGATGGAGGAGCACAGCACCCCCCTCGCTGGTTCAATGGATCAATAAGGTCAATGACCTCATGTATATGGAGGATCTAACTTCATCATTACACAACTCATATGAGAAATTTTGGGCCACGTGGAGGGAGTGGATGGACTTCCAGCATTCGGAGGACTATGGTGCTCTGGTGGGCAGTGTTGAGGCGGCTGAGGGAACCACAGAAGGTAGTACATAAGCGGATCCCCAGACCCCCCCCCACCCCTTGTTACCCTCACCTGGCCCCTCCACCTCCCAGCCCCCCCACCACCCCTTCTTACCCTCACCTGGCCCCTTCACCTCCCAGCCCCCCCCCCACCCCTTCTTACCCTCACCTGGCCCCTCCACCTCCCAGCCCTCCCCCCCACCACCCTCCTCCTTTTCCCCAGTTTCTCACTCTTTTCTATTCTTTGTTTTATTTCTCTTGCTTTCTTTCTGGTCTTTTCCTCTTTCGCTTCTTACTATTCTTGGTGAGTTACGTATGTTACCTGTTAAATGTGAATTTATTCTTTGAAAAAGCTAGATGGAACCTTGAATGTCTATACACCTGAAAGGGGGCATTTGCGGGAACATTTTCTGTCACAATGTAAAAATGCAAAGTGTGCCTTATGTCCTATTTTTTGGTGTGTTGAATGTATCTTACAAAGGTCCATTTGATCTTAAGAACTGTTACGTGTACTGTTAAAGGATTACATTTATAAATAAAAGAATTTAAAAAAAAATAAAATAAAAACTAAGAAATATATAGATATATATTACTCATTCTTTCAATTATGTGTGTAGCTGCAAGACAACTGGCTGCAGCAGGAGCCTCTCCCCTCTTGTCCGCAAAGGCCGCAGCCTCTCCCCTCTTGTCCGCAGAGGCCACAGCCTCTCCCCTCTTGCCCGCAGAGGCCGCAGCCTCTCCCCTCTTGTCCGCAGGGGCCACAGCCTCTCCCCTCTTGTCCGCAGAGGCCACAGCCTCTCCCCTCTTGTCCGCAGAGGCCACAGCCTCTCCCCTCTTGTCCGCAGAGGCCACAGCCTCTCCCCACTTGTCCGCAGAGGTTACAGTCTCTCCCCTCTTGTCCGCAGAGGTTACAGTCTCTCCCCTCTTGTCTGCAGAGGCCACAGCCTCTCCCCTCTATCTGCAGAGGCAAACAAAGATAGTTAAGGCCAGTGCCCTACAGCTAAAAATGGAAAAGATCAGCAGGAAATAACCATGTAGGATCATGACAAAAATGAGGGTTTACTGCTACGGGTGTGTCACAGGTGGCAGATAGTCATGTGGTTTCTGGCCATAGAAGGTCACAGCGTTTGGCTGCACACAATGCTCCCTGACTTTCTATTGTTCCTGCTGTCAGTATTCATTGGTATAGGTAGCTGCTGGATTTTCATCTCTTCCCCTTTAGGACCCAGCAGAGCTCTCCTTCCACCCAGCTGCTGATCATCAGTATTTTTTTAGTACTTAAATTCTCCCTTCTTCCCTGGACTGGTGCTGGTGATATTATTCAGTTCATTCTAACTCTGGTTGCAAGCAGGTGGCTTGTCCTCATCTGTGGCATAATTTCTGAATTTTTGAGTCATCGGTGGATACGTAGTTCATGCTTTTCCGCCTGTGTGTCCTCCTTGTGTCATCTATAGCATTTTCTGGGGTTGACGAAGAGCTCATCCCATCCGTTCCCTATTTAGAGCCCAGCACTAGGGATACCTAGGGTCAGGTATCCTGCTCGGTGCATAGGTGTGGAACCTATCTAGGGTGGTGAGGGACCCCAGGGACCAGCACTAAGGATACCTAGGGTCAGGTATCCGACTCGTCGCATAGATGCGGAACTTATCTAGGGTGGTGAGGGACCCCAGGGACCAGCACTAGGGATTCTTAGGGTCAGGTATCCTGCTCGGTGCATAGGTGTGGAACCTATCTAGGATGGTGAGGGACCCCAGGGACCAGCACTAGGGATTCTTAGGGTCAGGTATCCTGCTCGGTGCATAGGTGCAGAACCTATCTAGAGTGGTGAGGGACCCCAGGGACCAGCAGTAGGGCTACCTTGGGTCAGGTATCCTGCTCGGTGCATAGGTGTGGAACCTATCTAGGGTGGTGAGGGACCCCAGGGACCAGCGGTAGGTTTGGTCAGGGGTCACCATCTTCCCTTTCTTTAGACACAGGGTTTCCCTTCCCTTTCGCTTGGTACTTCCCCATACCTAGCGTGACATTAATGTTATTTCTTGCTGACTTGCATCATTCATTTACATTACAAGAAAGAAAATCTTGAACCAGAGACGCCCATCAGAATAGGGTCCTGGGTAAGACAATTAAAGAAAAAAAAAAAGACAAAAATAAAAAATTTAAAAAAAAAATAAAATAAAATTTCACGTGTTCACTACCGGTAATTATCCGCAGCAAAAAAGGGATTTTGCAATGGGCCGAGTTTATTTGTAGCCAGACATATGACACAACAGCGTCTATGAGCAGTGTGTAATAAAGGGCAGGGAATGAGCTGATGTTACAGCACTATAGTAGCGCCGGCTTAAAAGAAGATGCATCTTTGTGCATTAGCTAAAATAGGTCAACCAGATCCGACAGGGAACAAAGTAATGAGGCTTTCCTGTCTCCGCTGCCACTTTGGGGCTCCACAGATCGGCACAACATAGGCTGGACATTGTTAGCAAACCCTACAAGGTGCCCCAAATGCCAATCCTAAAACGTACCCCTTAATGGTGCAGAGCCAATATTTTGTCATTTGTGGAAAGCAAATCACCCCTGACCACCACCGAGTCTCCAGTAGGAAGACTAGCCAAACCAAGCACAGGCGCTCGATGCACCATAGTGCGGACAAACCATTACGTGCACCTTCCCATCTAGATGTTTTCTGTCCATCTTCGCCCTTCTGTTCCTTGATTGACAGCTGTGACTTTAAAGGGAACCTCTCACCTGCGGGATGGCCCGGTCTGATGGGCGTCCCTGCTCTCTGGTCCGGAGCCTCCTCTCTGCGGCGATCACCGTCCTCCTTGTTTCGTGTGGATGACACATCCTATGTCATCCACACAGTGCCCCCCATTGTGCTCCTGCACACGCACAGTTTTCTCGGCCCTGCTGACTGCAGAGCAGAGTGCGGTAATGCATAGGCACAGGCGTTTTTTAACCTTTCCTCGTGCCTGCATATTACAGTACTTTGCTATGCACTTAGCAGGGTAGAGCAAAGGGTGCGTGCACAGGAGCGCAATGGGGGGCACTGTGTGGATGACGTGGGCGTGTCATCCACATGAAGCAAGGAGGACAGCAATTGCAAGAATAGAGGAGGCTCCAGACACGAGAGCAGCGATGCCCATTGGACCGGAATGTATCGGGCCACCCCGCAGGTGAGTAGGTGACAAGTTCCCTGTAAAGGAGCCGGAGAAGGGTGGAAATAGGGTAGAAACAAGTAGGTAGGAAGGTGCACTGAAGGTATCAGCCATGCCGAGGATGCTCTGAGTAGCTGTGCTTTGGTTAAACAGTCATTTTGTGCTGAGACTCCATTTAAAGGGATATTCCACTCATTTCCACATTGCAGGGGAACAGTGCCAATTATGCATGCACGGTTGGCAGGTATGATGTACACATGTTATTCTAATGAATAGGAAATGTGTTATGCATATTACATAATCCAACACAGAAAAAAGGAAAGAAAAGCCAATCACACTGCTGCCACACCGGCATCCTAATGGTTCCTTTACAGACTGGAATATCCGTAGCTGCACAACACCCTAATGGTTTCTGTGTAGACTGGAATAGCCCTAGCGGCATAACACCCTAATGGTTCCTGTACAGACTGGAATATCCCTCGCTCCACGACAACCTAATGGTTCCTGTACAGACTGGAATATCCCTAACTGCACAACACCCTAATGGTTCCTGTACAGACTGGAAAATCCCTAGCTGCACAACACCCTAATGGTTCCTGTACAGACTGGAAAATCCCTAGCTGCACAACACCCTAATGGTTCCTGTACAGACTGGAAAATCCCTAGCTGCACAACACCCTAATGGTTCCTATACAGACTGGAAGATCCCTAGCTGCACAACACCCTAATGGTTCCTGTACAGACTGGAAGATCCATAGCGGCACAACACCCTAATGGTTCCTATACAGACGGGAAGATCCCTAGCTGCACAACACCCTAATGGTTCCTATACAGACGGGAAGATCCCTAGCGGCACAACACCCTAATGGTTCCTATACAGACGGGAAGATCCCTAGCTGCACAACACCCTAA
Source organism: Anomaloglossus baeobatrachus (assembly GCF_048569485.1). NCBI lineage: Eukaryota > Metazoa > Chordata > Amphibia > Anura > Aromobatidae > Anomaloglossus > Anomaloglossus baeobatrachus. The sequence goes on from NC_134361.1 coordinate 200,322,601, forward strand.
TGGTTCCTATACAGACGGGAAGATCCCTAGCGGCACAACACCCTAATGGTTCCTGTACAGACTGGAAGATCCCTAGCTGCACAACACCCTAATGGTTCCTGTACAGACTGGAAGATCCCTAGCGGCACAACACCCTAATGGTTCCTATACAGACTGGAAGATCCCTAGCTGCACAACACCCTAATGGTTCCTATACAGACTGGAAGATCCCTAGCTGCACAACACCCTAATGGTTCCTGTACAGACTGGAAGATCCCTAGCGGCACAACACCCTAATGGTTCCTATACAGACGGGAAGATCCCTAGCGGCACAACACCCTAATGGTTCCTATACAGACGGGAAGATCCCTAGCTGCACAACACCCTAATGGTTCCTATACAGACGGGAAGATCCCTAGCGGCACAACACCCTAATGGTTCCTGTACAGACTGGAAGATCCCTAGCTGCACAACACCCTAATGGTTCCTGTACAGACTGGAATATCCCTAGAGGCACAACACCCTAATGGTCCGTGTACAGACTGGAATATCCCTAGCGGCACAACACCCTAATGGTTCCTGTACAGACTGGAAGATCCCTAGAGGCACAACACCCTAATGGTTCCTGTACAGACTGGAATATCCCTAGCCGCACAACACCCTAATGGTTCCTGTACAGACTGGAATATCCCTAGTGGCACAACACCCTAATGGTTCCTATACAGACTGGAATATCCCTAGAGGCACAACACCTTAATGGTTCCTATACAGACTGGAGTATCCCTAGAGGCACAACACCCTAATGGTTCCTATACAGACTGGAATATCCCTAGCCGCACAACACCCTAATGGTTCCTATACAGACTGGAATATCCCTAGCTGCACAACACCCTAATGGTTCCTATACAGACTGGAATATCCCTAGAGGCACAACACCCTAATGGTTCCTGTACAGACTGGAATATCCCTAGCTGCACAACACCCTAATGGTTCCTATACAGACTGGAAGATCCCTAGCTGCACAACACCCTAATGGTTCCTGTACAGACTGGAAGATCCCTAGCGGCACAACACCCTAATGGTTCCTATACAGACGGGAAGATCCCTAGCGGCACAACACCCTAATGGTTCCTATACAGACGGGAAGATCCCTAGCTGCACAACACCCTAATGGTTCCTATACAGACGGGAAGATCCCTAGCGGCACAACACCCTAATGGTTCCTGTACAGACGGGAAGATCCCTAGAGGCACAACACCCTAATGGTTCCTGTACAGACTGGAATATCCCTAGCGGCACAACACCCTAATGGTTCCTGTACAGACTGGAATATCCCTAGAGGCACAACACCCTAATGGTTCCTGTACAGACTGGAATATCCCTAGAGGCACAACACCCTAATGGTTCCTGTACAGACTGGAATATCCCTAGCGGCACAACACCCTAATGGTTCCTGTACAGACTGGAATATCCCTAGAGGCACAACACCCTAATGGTTCCTGTACAGACTGGAATATCCCTAGAGGCACAACACCCTAATGGTTCCTGTACAGACTGGAATATCCCTAGCGGCACAACACCCTAATGGTTCCTGTACAGACTGGAATATCCCTAGCGGCACAACACCCTAATGGTTCCTGTACAGACTGGAATATCCCTAGCCGCACAACACCCTAATGGGTCCTGTACAGAATGGAATATCCCTAGAGGCACAACACCCTAATGGTTCCTGTACAGACTGGAATATCCCTAGAGGCACAACACCCTAATGGTTCCTGTACAGACTGGAATATCCCTAGCGGCACAACACCCTAATGGTTCCTGTACAGACTGGAATATCCCTAGAGGCACAACACCCTAATGGTTCCTGTACAGACTGGAATATCCCTAGCCGCACAACACCCTAATGGGTCCTGTACAGAATGGAATATCCCTAGAGGCACAACACCCTAATGGTTCCTGTACAGACTGGAATATCCCTAGTGGCACAACACCCTAATGGTTCCTGTACAGACTGGAATATCCCTAGCGGCACAACACCTTAATGGTTCCTATACAGACTGGAGTATCCCTAGAGGCACAACACCCTAATGGTTCCTATACAGACTGGAATATCCCTAGAGGCACAACACCCGAATGGTTCCTATACAGACTGGAATATCCCTAGAGGCACAACACCCTAATGGTTCCTATACAGACTGGAATATCCCTAGAGGCACAACACCCTAATGGTCCCTGTACAGACTGGAATATTCCTAGCTGCACAACACCCTAATGGTTCCTATACAGACTGGAATATCCCTAGTGGCACAACAACCTAATGGTTCCTGTACAGACTGGAATATCCCTAGTGGCACAACAACCTAATGGTTCCTATACAGACTGGAATATCCCTAGAGGCACAACACCCTAATGGTTCCTGTACAGACTGGAATATCCCTAGAGGCACAACACCCTAATGGTTCCTGTACAGACTGGAATATCCCTAGAGGCACAACACCCTAATGGTTCCTGTACAGACTGGAAGATCCCTAGCCGCACAACACCCTAATGGTTCCTATACAGACTGGAATATCCCTAGCCGCACAACACCCCAATGGTTCCTGTACAGACTGGAATATCCCTAGCTGCACAACACCCCAATGGTTCCTGTACAGACTGGAATATCCCTAGAGGCACAACACCCTAATGGTTCCTGTACAGACTGGAATATCCCTAGTGGCACAACACCCTAATGGTTCCTGTACAGACTGGAATATCCCTAGAGGCACAACACCCTAATGGTTCCTGTACAGACTGGAATATCCCTAGAGGCACAACACCCTAATGGTTCCTGTACAGACTGGAATATCCCTAGAGGCACAACACCCTAATGGTTCCTGTACAGACTGGAATATCCCTAGTGGCACAACAACCTAATGGTTCCTATACAGACTGGAATATTCCTAGCCCGCACAACACCCTAATGGTCCCTGTACAGACTGGAATATCCCTAGAGGCACAACACCCTAATGGTTCCTATACAGACTGGAATATTCCTAGCCGCACAACACCCTAATGGTTCCTGTACAGACTGGAATATCCCTAGCCGCACAACACCCTAATGGTTCCTGTACAGACTGGAATATCCCTAGCCGCACAACACCCTAATGGTTCCTGTACAGACTGGAATATCCCTAGTGGCACAACAACCTAATGGTTCCTGTATAGACTGGAATATCCCTAGCTGCACAACACCCTAATGGTTCCTGTACAGACTAGAAGATCCCTAGCGGCACAACACCCTAATGGTTCCTGTACAGACTGGAATATCCCTAGTGGCACAACACCCTAATGGTTCCTGTACAGACTGGAATATCCCTAGCGGCACAACACCCTAATGGTTCCTGTATAGACTGGAATATCCCTAGCCGCACAACACCCTAATGGTTCCTGTACAGACTGGAATATCCCTAGCGGCACAACACCCTAATGGTTCCTATACAGACTGGAATATCCCTAGCCGCACAACACCCTAATGGTTCCTGTACAGACTGGAATATCCCTAGTGGCACAACACCCTAATGGTTCCTGTACAGACTGGAATATCCCTAGTGGCACAACACCCTAATGGTTCCTGTACAGACTGGAATATCCCTAGCCGCACAACACCCTAATGGTTCCTGTACAGACTGGAATATCCCTAGCGGCACAACACCCTAATGGTTCCTATACAGACTGGAATATCCCTAGCCGCACAACACCCTAATGGTTCCTGTACAGACTGGAATATCCCTAGTGGCACAACAACCTAATGGTTCCTATACAGACTGGAATATTCCTAGCCCGCACAACACCCTAATGGTCCCTGTACAGACTGGAATATCCCTAGAGGCACAACACCCTAATGGTTCCTATACAGACTGGAATATTCCTAGCCGCACAACACCCTAATGGTTCCTGTACAGACTGGAATATCCCTAGCCGCACAACACCCTAATGGTTCCTGTACAGACTGGAATATCCCTAGCCGCACAACACCCTAATGGTTCCTGTACAGACTGGAATATCCCTAGTGGCACAACAACCTAATGGTTCCTGTATAGACTGGAATATCCCTAGCTGCACAACACCCTAATGGTTCCTGTACAGACTAGAAGATCCCTAGCGGCACAACACCCTAATGGTTCCTATACAGAATGGAATATATAGGTGTAAGAAAGGTAAAAAAAAGAAGAATACACAGAGAAAACAACACTGGTCTCCTCCTAAATCCATTAGCTGCAGGGCTGAAAATCCTTAGGAGACATCCATATAGAAATATACTGAGCCGAGAATGGCTGGAATAGAGGAGTGTAAAGAGCCCCACCCGGGATGTGATAGGACAGAGACAATGAGCAAATGAGAAAAGGCAATAACCATCAGCATAGGAAAAGAAGCAAAGGCAAAAGTATGGTAAATAGCTGAAGACTTTGTAGACAGTACCTTGAAGCCTCGCTCCTTAGCAAACTGCAGGATCATGGCCCTTCTTTCTCTAGTGGTGTTGGTTGCATCAAAGACCTAAAATATAGGATTAAATCCATTACAGAGCGGATCCCGGTGAGCCAGACCATAGTTATCCTCACACTAAAAGGATAGACATCCATACTGATGACCGCCGTATCATTACGCATTTCCCCCTGCAGGGACAAGCCTGACTTGCTGCACCTTCCCCAGCCGTATAGCAAGGAGGCGAGGAGAAAGGGATTGTACCTAATGAGCGCCCACCAGACCATGCATTAATCACGTGAAATGTTGTTCATAGTGGGATTACACCTTCAGGTTTTGGAAACTTATCATGATGTACCAAAGAGATACATGACAAACACAGCTCTGCTGCCGGGCCAAAAAACACAGCTCTGCTGCCGGGGCAAAAAACACAGCTCTGCTGCCGGGGCAAAAAACACAGCTCTGCTGCCGGGGCAAAAAACACAGCTCTGCTGCCGGGGCAAAAAACACAGCTCTGCTGCCGGGGCAAACACAGCTCTGCTGACAGGGCAAACACGCTCTGCTGACAGGGCAAACACAGCTCTGCTGACAGGGCAAACACAGCTCTGCTGACAGGGCAAACACGCTCTGCTGACAGGGCAAACACGCTCTGCTGACAGGGCAAACACGCTCTGCTGACAGGGCAAATAACACAACTGTGCTGCCGGGCCAAAAAACACAGCTCTGCTGCCAGGGCAAACACAGCTCTGCTGGCGGGGCAAACACAGCTCTGCTGGCGGGGCAAACACAGCTCTGCTGGCGGGGCAAACACAGCTCTGCTGGCGGGGCAAACACAGCTCTGCTTAGTGCCCACCAACCCATGGATTAAATCACGTGAAATGTTGTTCATAGTGGGATTACACCTTCAGGTTTTGGAAAGTTATCATGATGCACCAAAGAGATACATGACAAACACAGCTCTGCTGCCGGGCCAAAAAACACAGCTCTGCTGCCGGGCCAAAAAACACAGCTCTGCTGCCGGGCCAAAAAACACAGCTCTGCTGCTGTGCAGACACACAGCTCCGCTCCCGGGCAAACAAACGCAGCTCTGCTTCAGGGCAAACAAACGCAGCTCCGCTCTCGAGCAAACAAACACAGCTCTGCTTCAGGGCAAACAAACACAGCTCTGCTTCAGGGCAAACAAACACAGCTCTGCTTCAGGGCAAACAAACACAGCTCTGCTTCAGGGCAAACACAGCTCTGCTACATCACACATTTTCTCACACTACTTACAGCAACCTGTCCCTGTTCCCTTGTCAGATAAGTATGGACGTCTCTCAGGGCGTTGAGTGCACACTGTCTGTAAAAGATCATGGACAATGTTTAGGTGGACAACAACTGTCTACAATGTTTTCATCATATTCTCTTATAACTCTGCTGTGTAGTCCCTCAGTTATTCTTCCTGGAAATATATTCATAAATTGACATCTGGGTGTTGTCAGTTGTCCAATCAGCATTACACGTATCATTGTATAAGGACACACCACTTCAACAGGAATTACCTTGTAACACCCACTTGTCAGTTTACTCATAAGCTGCCAGGAGGAATAACAGAGGAACACAAAAACGCAGATTAAAAAACAAACAAAAAAAAAAAAAAAACCATGATGTAGAATTACTATTTCATGGGGAATATCAGTATTTAATACAGGCAATTACTAATATTATAAGGTACAGAGTTGCATTGACTGGAAACAGTCATCAAGCAGGACACATGATGATAGATGTATGGGAAGACTCCGCTATTATTCACTTTTCTTAATCCCTAAAAATGCAGAAAATATTGTACAATTGCTTAAATATTAGTTAATAGTGAAGGACTTGCTCCCATTAGCTGCATTAGTGATGTGTAAGTACGGTAAAAATAGAAACGTTCAGCGAGCTCACAATCATGGCTGACACTCACTTTCGTATTTTCATGGCTTCCTGGTTGTCAGAGCGGAAGAATTCATAGTTTTTATAGATCTGCACGGCTTCCCGGCGGTACTGTCCCACATTAAATACTATAGGAAGAGAGAAAACAGGTCAGTATGGAGGCCGTAAAAGAATCAAGGCATTAGTCATCATTCAGGGAGAGGACGGCCGGGCTGAGCGCTCTGCACCTCGGATGTCAGGCGTTATATGACGTCACCAAGTGCTCAACCCAAAACCTGAAAATTCAGGTTCCACTGTCGCCATATACAAGATCACAGGATATACAATTTTACTAAATAATTGCATTCTTTGTAAAACAAAACTGGTGGATCATCTTTTGTTAGAAATCTGTATGATACTGTTCCTCTGTTGCGCCTATTGGAAATGTATAAACTGAGCGTTACCAGTTAGGGGGGTGTGTCCCTTCACAGTCCAATCAAATCTGAGTACATCAGACACACCCCCATCACACATTGCATAGCGCTAACATCTGGTTGTCAACTTCATTGATTTCCAGGAGGTATAACAGAGGATCGGAGGTGAGTAGTGACGATGACTTGCATTAAAATAAGACCCGGGCAAGTGTTAGAGAAGTGGCCCGGGATAGAAACGACAACTCTAATGTGGAAGTGGGTGGTCATGGAGAAATCCCGGTACATAACACACACAAGTTTCAAGTCTGTTTGACCGGTGGTACGCCCGCTCAGGTTCGGATACCAGTTCTCAGCAGAGGTGTCAGAGTGGACGTATCTCAGCCTTCACTCACTCTCCCCAGTCAGATGACGTGAAGCCTCTCTTTCCTCAGAGGATTCCTTCCAGAGGCATCATAACCTCTACACATGGTCCTAGTCAGGACATGCAAATCCTCTCTTCCCTCAGAGGACTCCCTTCAGAAGCATCAGAACCTCTACACACAGTCCCAGTCAAGACAACTCTCTTCCCTTAGAGGATTCCTTCCAGAGGTTTCATAACCTCTACACACAGTCTCGGACAGGACAATTTTCTCCCCTCAGAGGATTCCTTCCAGAGATGTCAAGATGTCATAACCTCTGCACAAGGTCCCGTTCAGGACATGCAAATCCTCTATTCTCTCCGAGAATTCCATCCAGAGGCGGCAACCTCTACACACAGTCACGGTGAGGACATGTAAATCCTCTCTTCTCTCAGTGGATTCCCTTCAGAGGAGTCATAACCCCTACACACAATCCTGGTCAGGACATGCAAATCCTGTCTTCCCTCAGAGGATTCCTTCCAGAGGCGTCATAACCTCTACAAACAGTGGCGGTCAAGACAACTCTTCCCTCAGAGGATTCTTTCCAGAGGCATTAGAACCTCTACACACGGTTCTGGTCAGGATATGCAAATCCTCTCTTCCCTCAGAGGACTCCCTTCAGAAGTGTCAGAACCTCTACACACAGTTCTGGAAGGAAGAGAGTTGTCCTGACCGGAGGTGTCATAACCTCTACACACAGTCTCGGACAAGACAGTTGTCTTCCCTCAGAGGGGTCCTTCCAGAGGCATCATTACCTCTACACACAGTTCCGGACAGGACAGTTCTCTTCCCTCAGAGGATTCCTTCCAGAGATGTCATAACCTCTACAGAAGGTCTCGTTCAGGACATGCAAATCCTCTATTCTCTCCGAGAATTCCCTCCAGAGGCGTCAACCTCTACACACAGTCCTGGTGAGGACATGTAAATCCTCTGTTCTCTCAGAGGATTCCCTCCAGAGGAGTCATAACCTCTACACACAGTCCTGGTCAGGACATGCAAATCCTGTCTTCCCTCAGTGGATTCCTTCCAGAGGCGTTATAATCTCTACAAACAGTGGCGGTCAAGACAACTCTCTTCCCTCAGAGGATTCCTTCCAAAAGGCGTTATAACCTCTACACACGGTTCTGGTCAGGATATGCAAATCCTCTTTTCCTTCAGAGGACTCATAACCTCTGTCATCTGTCAGGATGTCATAACCTCTACACACAGTCTCGGACAAGACAGTTGTCTTCCCTCACATGGGTCCTTCCAGAGGCATCATTACCTCTACACACAGTTCCGGACAGGACAGTTCTCTTCCCTCAGAGGATTCCTTTCAGAGGCGTCATAACCTCTACACACGGTCCTGGTCAGGACATGCAAATCCTCTCTTCTCTCAGAGGATTCCCTCCAGAGGAGTCATAACTAGTGATGAGCGAGTACTAAAAAGCTCGGGTGCTCGAGGCTCGGGCCGAGCATCCCAAGATACTCGTGTACTCGGCCCGAGCACCGAGCCCAATGTTATCCTATGGGGGACCCGAGTATTATTCTGAAATGACCACCGGCAGCATGTAGAAACCATAAAACTGTAAATTAAAAAAAAAAACGTGCGTGTGTGTGTAAGCGTGCATATATATATACACGCGGAGTGGAGTGCGGGAGGGGCCGTAGCCGAGCGGGGAAGTGTCGGGCTAAAGGCACGGTCATGCTGTGAGGGCCGGCCAATCACTGCAATTCCACAACAGGGCTGTGGCATTGCAGTGGTCTGCCAGCCAATCCCTGCATAAGGGCTGGCTCTAAAAAGAGCGCCAACATGAAGACCACGAGTACAGCACGAGTATCGCGAAATTACTCGGTACCCGCCGAGTAGCCTGAGTACAGTGATACTCGTGCGAGTACCGAGTGGTAACAAGCATGCTCGCTCATCACTAGTCATAACCTCTACACACGGTCCCGGTCAGGAAATCCAAATCCTCTCTTCTCTCTCAGAGGATTCCCTCCTAAGGTCTACATATGGTCCCAGTCAGAACATGCAAATCCTCTCCTCCTTCAGAGGATTCTTTACAGAGAACTCAGACAGCCTACCCACAATGACCATGTGGCAAACAGTCTCCATCTTAACAGATGAGACACTCCCATGGGCAGAGGTATGTGGATAGCCAGACCCGCCTGTCTCTCCAGCTATCTGTAAAACCTGACAATGGAACATCCTAACAAGCCTCGTGGCACTACAAGTACCCGAATGGACATCCAGGTCTACATGACTTCTGTGATACATACTGGACGCCATGATACAGTAGTTGAAGCACCACGCTAGCATTTTCTTTTTTTTTCAGCTCCGCAGTGCCGCTTTAAATCTAAGCCCCCGGTCTTAAACTCACCCTCCGGACACACTGATGACACCGGTATCATTTTGCTCTGTACGTGTTTAAATACGGATGTGTGAATAAGGCCTTAAACCGAGACGGTAATTATATTTCTCCCAGCTGAGAGTTTTCTACAATTGCATTCATTCTGGGCAAACAGCTTGAACTCAAGTGACCCCTCGTAACACATTGACAGGATCTCTCTTCTGTGCTCAGATTATGGAGGAGGGACTGAATACTTATCTCAAACCTCAGGCTGAGACACAGATTTGCTTTGTACATGTTTTACAGCTCTTGGGAGTAAACAAGAATCATTCCATTCACAGACCTAACAGAGATACGGCTGTATAGATCCCAGTATAACAATAAAATTGATACTTGTTTGGCGGTAATCCGATGTGCCAGCGCTGAGATATCCAGCTTTGAAGTTACACTCAAATTTTAAGGCCAGAATGTATCACCCCGCCCCAATGCACTACTCGGCTCATTTGCATATATATTTTAAACCTTGATTTCTCAGCCCTGGTATATCGGATTACTACAAAATAGGTATCGTTTTAATCGTTGTTTTACAATATATACAGCCATATATTCAGATTCAGAAGTAACATTGACCCGATAAGTTCCCTTTAAGTGTCACTCTCTTATAAGGAGCCAAATATTGGATTATTCTTTGACTGTGAAAAACGAAGTGAAAGTTTACTGATGCCATCGCATCAGGGTAGCAGTTTACCTTTTGTTGGGGTTCCAATCCAGTTGAGGTAGCGAGTGAGTTTCTTGGAGATGTAAGTCTTTCCTCGGGCAGGGAGCCCCACCATGATGATCATCGTGGGGGAGTTGGTGAACTGAGGTATAGAGGCTGCAAAAGACGGATGGGAGCTTTAATTGGGGCCAATCAAATATGATAACAGCAATAACTTGTTCCCCTCCTTGTTTTTTTTTTAACAACCTACGATACCCATCATAGCAAACTTATGTAACCAAAGTTTGCCAAGACCTTAAGACATGAACCAAAGCCCTTAAACCTTTTTTGGCTAGGGGGCATAGAAAAATACATTTTTGCCTATGCTCAATGTATGGGGTAAACAAAGGTATTAAAAAAAAGGTAAAAAAAAAAAAGTATTTTTTGCATATCACAAGTGGTCCATCCATCGAGTCCCCCACCAATCCCGAGAACAGGGCTCTAAAATGATCCACTCCGAAAAACTGCAGATAAGCTCTGATTTAAGAGGATAAGAACTGATCTTTGATTCTCAACACCAGCTGCTGTTCAGCTCCGTTCAATGTTTACATCAAGCTGTCGAAGGAGCTAATAACTGCAATCAGTACCGGGTATCAGACCCCTCCATCAGACATTGAAGACCTCTCCTAAGGATATATTTAAATATAGGTTTATTTCATTCCTAGACAACCCCTTTAAAGAGAACTTGTCAGTTGCCAAAACAAAATTAGATAAATACCCTGTAAAAATCCCTAGGCTTCCCTGATTGTAACGTTTTTTTCCGTTTTGCTCTACGTCGCTCCATTGCAGAGATATTCCCCTTTGTTGCTTTTGGAGCTCAGTATGTGAAATTTCTGCATGCAGACCAACTGGGCGTTTCCTCAGAGTCTTCTCTTGGGGTGTGTGCTTTCTCATCTCCTTTCCAGATGCTGCCAATCACAACTCAGCAGCTAACATAGTAGTCTAGGATGCTGCCTAGCTGTGATTGGCTGTGTCTGTGAGGGAGGTATTAAAGCACACGCCCCCAGAGAAGACTGTGAAGAAACGCCCAGTTGGTCTGCATGCAGAAATTTCACATTCCAAAAGCAACAAATGTGAATATCTCTGCAATGGAGCGACGTAGCACAAAAGGGAAAAGAGCGTCAGAATCGGGGGAACTCATGGATTTTGGTAAGGTAGTTAGCGTTTAAGCAATTTAGAGTCTATTTAACTGTATAGGGAAGAGCATGGGACTTCACTTCTCTATACAGAAGGAAAAAAAAAACATTTACCAAGGCATGGTTATTTTTATGGTGGGCTTATATCCTGACAGTTGTCCGGACTGCCTCCACTTACGTATATTTAGTACATGATCGTACATGCTGGACAGTAGCCATAAACACCTACTTCAGTGGTGTGCAAGTGCTTGATTTCTTGTGATTATGGTGTTAAGAATTGGATTTTTTGCAATGAACCCAGTGACCACGGGCTCCGCGCCATCTGCCTCTCTACTGAATAGGGTTGGCATTCTTGTGAATGCCGGGGAGGTCTCATTCTTATGCGCAGCAGCTACTCAGGTTGTGTGCCCAACACAACCGTGCCAGCTTCTAGAGCTTTAATATAAGGGGGGGTATGGGGCAAGCAGAGCATGTTGTCCACACTTTTTTATATCTCAGACTCTTAAAGGGATGGTATATTGATGTAGCCTTTAAATTTTCTCATTTTGGCAGTAATATAATATAATATTTTATTCATTTATATAGCGCTGTTAATTCCACAGCACTTTACATACATTGGCAACACTGTCCCCATTGGGGCTCACAATCTAAATTCCCTATCTGTATGATTTTGGAGTGTGGGAGGAAACCGGAGAACCCGGAGGAAACCCACGCAAACACGGGGAGAACATACAAACTCCTTGCAGATGTTGTCCTTGGTGGGAATTGAACCCGGGACCCCAGCGCTGCAAGACTGCAGTGCTAACCACTGAGCCACCACAAGACTGCAGTGCTAACTACTGAGCCACCACAAGACTGTAGTGCTAACCACTGAGCCACCACAAGACTGCAGTGCTAACCACTGAGCCACCACAAGACTGCAGTGCTAATCACTGAGCCACCACAAGACTGCAGTGCTAATCACTGAGCCACCACAAGACTGCAGTGCTAATCACTGAGCCACCACAAGACTGCAGTGCTAACCACTGAGCCACCGTGCTGCCCATAGCATCTTTTTTTTTGCCTGGCCTCCAGATTCTTCCCCTGAAATATTGCTGAAATCAGTGGGTTTGGATAATTATCAAACTTGTCTTGCGGGCATTAAAGACTGTTATACAGCTGTGCGCGATTGCTTATTTATCCCTCCCTTCAGCCACCACGTGCATGCTCACTTAGGCGGAGCGTACATGTGTTCTCAAAGGGGAAAGAAGCCGGACATCTCTTACTTATCTCATCACATCAGAGCCAAAGATCAGACATGTTGAAATTAACATGCCTGATCCTTTTTTCCTCTAGTCAGGAAACCCCCAACACATATTAGATGATCAACTGGTTCCCCTGCCAGTATGTATGGAGACTTTTAGGTTTCAGGTTGTGGTCTGGACCAATGCCATTACACCCCCTATAGATACCCTCTTGCAGGTTATGGTTGGGACCAAATCTATTACACGCCCTTGCTAGTGAGTATGGAGGGAGAAGGGGGATAGTCCTTTTCAGGACACCACTATACCAGCACCATGGACAGAGCGCATAGGGAATCCTCGGCAAAAAGTGGGGATAATCCGGGCTTATAGTAAGTGATTTTGACTTTGTAGTATACAGCACAGGAAATTAGTACAACCCTGCACATAGGATAGAGAGAAAAAAAGTTCATGACCTCCATCAAGTCTCAAAGTCCCAAAAAGTTATTTAAATAAGGGTTAATAAAAGAAGTTTCTGTGTTTTTACAGAGCTTGTGAAATGTACCGCAGAGTTCAGCAGCTGCGACCGTGAAGTGTCCACGATCCACACACAAACCCACTGGAATGTGAATCAAAGTCATGTGGACGAGGAGGCGAAACACTGCGAAACATCTCAATAAAGCCCGACATAGGGATGGTGGTGGCAACCGCTCACTACTGAATTGCACGGACGTGTGAAATAACCTTTTTTTCCCCATAAAAGATGGAAAAATTCCCCAATCCATAAATAGTTTACAGCCGATTACCAAGGTTTGAATCGTGGTCAAACCATGCAAAAAAAAAAAGTTGGGACAAAGATGCCTTGTCCCTCTAATTAGGTGGGTCACGCTCATTACAGTCCATCTGCCAGACATAGCTTTTATTGACTAGATAGTGCCTGCCATATTCAAGACCAGGCTCGGACCGGCCCACCAGAGAGCAGGAGAATTCTCTGGTGGGCCCCTTTGCAGTAATAAATTACTTCCTCCCTCTCCCCCAAAAAAATAATCAGTAGTTTGCACAATACACTTATCCTCAAAAGGTGGACAACTCCTTTACCTCTACATGTAACCTAAACTTTTACTCTATAATGGCAAATATGGGGATCTGTCAGCTAAGATGACACTGAACCGCAGGATAAATGTGGAGATCCGTCAGCTAAGACGTCACTGAACTGCAGGATAAATGTGAGGATCTATCAGCTAAGACGTCACTGAATAAATGTGGGGATCTGTAAGCTAAGACGACACTGAGCTGCAGGATAAATGTGGGGATCCGTCAGTTAAGACAACACTGGACTCTAGAATAAAATGTGGGGATCTGTCAGTGAAGGACGACACTGAACCGCAGGATAAATGTGGGGTTCTGTCAGCTAAGACGACACTGAATAAATGTGGGGTTCTGTCAGCTAAGACGACACTGAATAAATGTGGGGTTCTGTCAGCTAAGACGACACTGAATAAATGTGGGGTTCTGTCAGCTAAGACGACACTGAGCTGCAGGATAAATGTGGGGATCCGTCAGCTAAGACGTCACTGAACCACAGGATAAATGTGCGGATCCGTCAGCTAAGACGACACTGAATAAATGTGGGGTTCTGTCAGCTAAGACGACACTGAATAAATGTGGGGATCCATCAGCTAAGACGTCACTGAACCACAGGATAAATGTGGGGATCCGTCAGTGAAGGACGACACTGAACCACAGGATAAATGTGGGGATCCGTTAGCTAAGACAAAACTGAGCTGCAGGATAAATGTGGGGATCCGTCAGCTAAGACGACACTGAATAAATGTGTGGATCCATCAGCTAAGACGTAACTGAACTGCAGGATAAATGTGGGGATCCATCAGCTAAGACGACACTGAATTCCAGAATAAAATGTGGGGATCCGTCAGCTAAGACGACACTGAACCGCAGGATAAATGTGGGGATCAGTCACCTAAGATGACACTGAACCACAGGATAAATATGGGGATCTGTCAGTTAAGATGACACTGAACTCCAAAATAAAATGTGGAGATCTGTCAGCGAAGGACGACACTGAGCCGCAGGATAAATGTGGGGATCCGTCAGCTAAGACGACACTGAGCCGCAGGATAAATGTGGGGATCCGTCAGCTAAGACGACACTGAACTCCAGGATAAATGTGGGGATCCATCAGCTAAGACTACACTGAACCGCAAGATAAACGTGGGGATCAGTCACCTAAGACGACACTGAACCGCAGGAGAAATGTGGGGATCCTTCAGTTAAGACGACACTGAACTCCAAAATAAAATGTGGGGATCTGTCAGTGAAGGACGACACTGAACCGCAGGATAAATGTGGGGATCCGTCAGCTAAGACAAGACTGAACCGCAGGATAAATATAGGGATCCATCAATTAAGACGACACTGACCCGCAGGATAAATGTGGGGATCCATCAGCTAACACGATACTAAATAAATGTGTGGATCCATCAGGTATTATGACACTGAACCGCAGAATAAATATGGGGATCCATCAGCTAACACGATACTGAATAAATGTGGGGATCCATCAGGTATTATGACACTGAACCGCAGGATAAATGTGGGGATCCGTCAGCTAAGACGACACTGAACTCCAGAGTGAAGGGACCCCCAAACAATCTCCATATTCGCCATGAAATTTTTAAAGGGACATTCACCGTCATCATGTTACCCCTCGTAAGGTCATATTTATATTTGCCGAGAAAAGCCCTAAGCGCCCGTGTCCTTCGCGGTTTCCCCCCCTACCGGCGTCCCCCCCCAGCTCCGGGATCAGCTATGGGTCGTGCACTCACATCCTCGCCTCTGCTGCAGCCGCTCACTCTGGTGAGGGATCCATATTTTCTGGAGCCTGGTCTGCTTCAGCTCCCTCAGCATGTCAGCCATCTGCTGCTTCTGCGTCTTCAGTGCCTGAGCACAATCTGGGTCGGCGCCCTGGGTCTGCATGGTCCCAGATGACCTAGGGGCTGGCACCTGATGTGGCCGTGCCCTGTGTGTGGGTCACCTCGTGTACCTTATCTGTAGGAGCAGATAGCCAGCTGTGTTGACTGAACAAGTCACTCCACCCCTCCTCCTGAACTAGAAACGCTGCCAAAATGGGAGGGACCCATAGGGGACCCATCCCCAACCCAGAGGAAGCCAGCAACTAGAAATGTGCACGCTCCACCGGATTCGTCTCCGCCATTCGCAAGTCAATGGAGTGCAAGCTCTTCGGAACAATGTGCCAACTTATGGCTGCGACAACAAAACAGAAAAATATTAAATAATAAAGAAAAACAAATAAAAAAATAAACAAAAAAATACAAAACTATAAAAAAAAAGAAAAAACAAAAATAAAGGAAAATAAAAATAAATGGAAAACAAAGAAAAAAAAGAAAAAAAAAGAAAATATATTGCACTGAGACGATTAAAACCTGCACCAATGTGTGTAAAAATATAGAAAAACGCAGCCGCCAATCCTGCCGAAATTTGTCATAAAAACCGCAACAACAAAAAAATAAGAGACAAAAAAAACCCACAAAGAAAAGAAAAAAAATAAGAAAAAAAGAACAAAAAAAGGAAAATATAAAGCAATAAAGAAAAACAAATAAATAAACAAAAAAATACAAAACTATAAAAAAAAGAAAAAACAAAAATAAAGGAAAATAAAAATAAATGGAAAACAAAGAAAAAAAATAAAAAAAAGAAAATATATTGCACTGAGACGATTAAAACCTGCACCAATGTGTGTAAAAATATAGAAAAACGCAGCCGCCAATCCTGCCGAAATTTGTCATAAAAACCGCAACGACAAAAAAATAAAACAGACAAAAAACCCCCCACAAAGAAAATAAAATAATAATAAAAAAAATAAATAAAAATATAAAATAATAAAGGAAAACAAATAAAAAAAAACAAAAAATACAAAACTATAAAGAAAAAGAAAAACAAAAAAACCCCAAAAATAAATGGAAAACAAAGAAAAAAAAGAAAATATAATGCAATGAGACGATTAAAATCTGCACCAATGTGTGTACAAATATAGAAAAACACAGCCGGCAATCCTGCCGAAATTTGTCATAAAAACTGCAACGACAAAAAATAATAAGAGAGAAAAAAAATAAACAAAATAAACAAAAAGATATAAAAATAAAAAAAAAACAAAAAAAGGAAAAACAAATATAAAACAAGAAAACCAAATAAAAGAAAAGAAAAAAAAAAACCAAAAATTCAAAACTATAAAGAAAAAAAAATAAAAAAATAAAGGAAAATAAAAATAAATGGAAGACAAAGAAAAAAATAAAGAAAAAAAAATGCAATGAGCAGATTAAAATATGCAACTATGCGTGTAAAAATATAGAAAAATGCAGCAGCCAATCCTGCCGAAATTTGTCATAAAAACCGCAACGACAAAAAATAATAAGAGAGAAAAAAAATAAACAAAATAAACAAAAACACATAAAAAATAAAAAAGAACAAAAAAAAGGAAAAACAAATATAAAACAAGAAAAACAAATAAAAAATAAAGAAAAAAAACCCAAAAAATTCAAAACTATAAAAGAAAAAGAAAACAAATAAAAAAATAAAGGAAAATAAAAATAAATGGAAGACAAAGAAAAAAATAAAGAAAAAAAAAATGCAATGAGCAGATTAAAATATGCTTGTAAAAATATAGAAAAACGCAGCAGCCAATCCTGCTGACATTTGTAATAAACTGCAAAGACAAAAAAATAAGAAAAAAAAAAACACAAAAAAACAAAAACACAAAGGAAAAATAAAAAAGGAAAATATATAAATCAATAAAAACAAATAAAAAAATAAATAAAAAAATACAAAACTATAAAGAACAAGAAAAACAAAAATAAAAATAAAGGGAAAACAAAGAAGAATAAATAATAAAAATATAATGCAATGAGCAGATTAAAATCTGCACCAATTCGTGTAAAAATATAGAAAAACGACGCAGCTGCCAATCCTGCCGACATTTGTAATAAACAGCAACGACAAAAAAATAAGAGAAAAAACACACAAAAAACAAAAACACAAATAAAAAAAAACAAAAAGGAAAAACAAATAAAAAAATATAAAGAAAAAGAAAAACAAATTGAAAACAAAGAAAACAAAAAAAGGAAAATAAAAATAAATGTAAAACACAGAAAAAATAAATAAAAACTGGAATGAGCCTATTAAAATCTGCACCAATGTGTGTAAAACTAAAAAAAAAATATAAAAAAAATAAAGAAAAAGAAACATAAGAAAACAAAAAAAAGTTAATAAAAAAAAAGAAAACGAAAAAAAAAAAAGCTGGGAATTCCTTCTTATACAAAATTGGATCACAGCATTGTAAAAGAAAACAAAGCACGGTGGGGGCCTATTGAGGTCAATCAATGCCCTCCTCCGCCCCGCGGTGCATTATATGCCTATAGTCACATAGGACAGGGGTGTAGCTTTGGCAGATGGTACTGGACAAGGTGTGAGTATTGGGGGTGCAGTGGGTACAATCACACCCAATTTCAGATGTTTTACAGTCTGGGAGCTTCGACCTTGTACCCCGCCTACAATTGGTTTAAGAAAAACAACAAACAAACATATTGTGCTTTATTCACCCTCCCCCGGTCCAGCTTTGAGACTACACCACTGCTGTTTCCATCTTTATTGTCTGCAGCTGACTGCATGGTATCCAATCAGTGAGCTCAGCAGCCTGTATGGTCAACTCGGGCAGACCTGCTGAGACCATCGATTAGCTGCAGTGTTGATGACATGAGGTCAGCGCTGGAGACAATAATACACACTGGGAGCAGAGGTGGAGACACAATACTGGACCTGGGGAAGGTGAGTAAAGCGGAATTTTTTTTATTTTTTTTTTAAGAAACTGAAGTCAGGGGACAGATGGATTATTTACGGTACGAGCAGTGACATTATGGACTCTTTACTGTACGAGCAGTGATAATATGAATTATTTACCGTGAGAGCAGTGAAACTATGGATTCTTTACTGTATGAGCAATAATACTATACGGATTCTTTACTATAAGAGCAGTGATACTATGGATTCTTTACTGTAAGAGCAGTGAGACTATGGATTCTTTACTGTAAGAGCAGTGAGACTATGGATTCTTTACTGTAAGAGCAGTGAGACTATGGATTCTCTCTACTGTATGAGCAATACTATGGATTCTTTACTGTGAGAGCAGTGAGACTATGGATTCTTAACTGCATGAGCATTGAAACTATGGATTCTTTACTGTGAGGGCAGTGAGACTACTGATTCTTTCCTGTATGAACAGCAATAGTATGGATTCTCTACTGTATGAGCAATACTATGGATTCTTTACTGTATGAGCAGTGAGACTATGGATTATTTACTGTATGAGCAGTGAGACTATGGATTCTTTACTGTATGAGCAGTGAGACTATAGAAACTTTACTGTGAGAGCAGTGATAATATGGATTCTCTACTGTAAGGGCACTGTGAGACTATTGATTATTTACTGTATGAACAGTAATAATATGGATTGTTTATTGTAAGCGCAGTAAGACTATGGATTCTTTACTATATGAGCAGGAATACTATGGATTCTTTACTGTAAGAGCATTGAGACTATGGATTTGTTTACTGTTCGAGCAGCAATACTATGGATTCTTTACTGTGTGAGCAGTAATAGTATGGATTCTTTACTGTAAGGGCAGTGAGAATATTGATTCTTTACTGTATGAGCAGTAATACTTAGATTCTTTACTGTAAAAGTGGTAAGGCTAAAGATTCTTTACTATATGAGCAGCAATACTATGGATTCTTTACTGTAAGAGCAGTGAAACTATGGATTCTCTCTACTGTATGAGCAATAATACTATGGATTCATTACTGTGAGAGCAGTGATTCTATGGATTCTTTACTGTATGAGCATTGAAACTATGGATTCTTTACTGTGTGAGCAGTAATAGTATGGATTTTTTACTGTAAGGACAGTGAGACTATTGATTATTTACTGTATGAACAGTAATAATATGGATTGTTTATTGTAAGCGCAGTAAGACTATGGATTCTTTACTATATGAGCAGGAATACTATGGATTCTTTACTGTAAGAGCATTGAGACTATGGATTTTTTTACTGTTCGAGCAGCAATACTATGGATTCTTTACTGTGTGAGAGGTAATAGTATGGATTCTGTACTGTAAGGGCAGTGAGAATATTGATTCTTTACTGTATGAGCAGTAATACTTGGATTCTTTACTGTAAAAGTGGTAAGCCTATAGATTCTTTACTATATGAGCAGCAATACTATGGATTCTTTACTGTAAGAGTAGTGAGACTATGGATTCTTTACTATAAGAGCAGTGAAACTATGGATTCTCTCTACTGTATGAGCAATAATACTATGGATTCATTACTGTATGAGCAGTGAGACTATGAATTTTTTGCTGTATGAGCAGTAATACTATGGATTATTTACTGTGAGAGCAGCAATATTATGGATTCTTTACTGAGAGCAGTGAGTCTATGATTCTTTACTGTGAGAGCAGTGAGTCTATGATTCTTTACTGTGAGAGCAGTGAGACTATGATTCTTTACTGTGAGAGCAGCAATATTATGGATTCTTTACTGTGAGAGCAGTGAGACTATGGATTCTTTACTGTGAGAGCACGGAGACTATGATTCTTTACTGTGAGAGTAGTAATACTATAGATTCTTTGCTGTAAGAGCACGGAGACTATGGATTATTTACTGTATGAGCAGTAATATTATGGATTCTTTACTGTAAGATCACTGAGGGCAAGAGGTTTTCTAAAACTGGAAAACCCTTTTAATGTGGCTGTAGTCATGTACCTGTGGATGAGGTATAGAACACTATGACAGGGAGCAGGCAAAGTAGACATCTGCCTAGGGCTCTGTGATCTTTAAAGTCCAAAATTGACAATTAATGCTCAGTCAATGGGACATATAGCGGCCACTGCCGAGTTCTGCGCTATATGTATCGGATCGGTGGGTATGCTAAATGTAAGACCCCCATCAGTCTGATACTGATGACCAATTCTGAGGATAAGTCATTAATATGTCATTCCTGGTCAAGCCCTTTCAGCTCTGCTACATAGGTACACTGTGTTCCATCTAATAAAAGCAAAACATTCCGTGTACAGTGGAAATGTTCCAGCACAGGATACAGATTCTAGTGTAATATGTGGTTAAACCCAGTTTTATGTCACTTTTTGCTTTTTTTGCTATCACACCCTCACGTCTGACTGACAACGGATTGGATTGCATGGTCTAAGATGAAGCAACATTTCCATTGGATTAAAAACAAATGTTACTGGCTTGATAAGGTTTCGCAATGGTTTCCAAGAAAATCCTTTTCAGAGGATTCTAGAGGAAACGACGATGAGAGGTCATTAATAAACTTAATCCCTAGTTAAAGCGTCACCCTCCAGTTGTATCCCAATTCCTGTCCCCTTCTATCAAATCAGTGACCCGGGGGGCAACAACCTCCATTATCTGCCTTTTCCCGAAACTCCATCAAAGTCAAGGGAAAGGGGGTTCCCCTGTTTCGGACAAATTCCCTATTTATTCCCTAATGATCAATGGGTTTTCTAAACAGACTACCAGTTAAAATTAGATCTTTTTATTTGGGGGATTATTTTTACAAATTTTTTTTTTTTATTTTTAGTTTTTTTTTTTTACTATAAAATAGAATTTTAAGAGTAAAGTAGAAATGACAGAGGAGACAAAGTGACAATGATTTCCTGTCCCTTTTATTCTAGTGATCGTCAGAGATCAAGTCCAGATCCAGTTTACAATAATCCAGCACCTACAATACCCTATTAGGAAGGATATGCCATAAAAAAATAAAAATTAAAATAAATATTCGCCTTCAGAATGGAGGAAAATGGAATGTACAGTGTTTCTCTCTGCCTCATTACAGTGAATAGCGTTATTGTTGTTTTAGCTTTTCAGGCAGAAGCCCCTGACAGTCTCAAAATATAATGTGAACATAGCCCAACTCGGAAACTCTGCAACGTTTTGGATAAAAACTGTTCCAGGGATGAGGTGATCAGTCCATAGGTCTGTCCCTGCCGGATCCTCCTTTAGTCTGATTGACCTGTCCATCTAGCTGAGCAGGCGGGGAGAAGCCTGCGGGGAGAAGCCTGCGGGGAGAAGCCTGCGGTAACAAGCCTGCGGGGAGAAGCCTGCGGTAACAAGTCTGTGGGGATAAGCCTGTGGTAGCAAGCTTGTGGGGAGAAGCTTGTGGGGAGAAGCTTGTGGGGAGAAGCTTGTGGGGAGAAGCTTGTGGGGAGAAGCTTGTGGGGAGAAGCATGTGGGGAGAAGCCTGCGGTAACAAGCATGTGGGGAGAAGCCTGCGGTACCAAGCCAAGCCTGTGGGGAGAAGCCTGTGGGGAGAAGCCTGTGGTAACAAGCTTGTGGGGAGAAGCATGTGGAGAGAAGCCTTCAGTAACAAGCCTGTGGGGAGAAGCCTGCGGGGAGAAGCCTGCGGGGAGAAGCCTGCGGGGAGAAGCCTGCGGGGAGAAGCCTGCGGGAGAAGCCTGTGGTAACAAGCCTGCGCGGGAGAAGCCTGCGCGGGAGAAGCCTGCGCGGGAGAAGCCTGCGGGGAGAAGCCTGCGGGGAGAAGCCTGCGCGGGAGAAGCCTGCGGGGAGAAGCCTGTGGGGAGAAGCCTGCGGTAACAAGCCTGCGGAGAGAAGCCTGTGGGGAGAAGTGTGATGCCCCGGGCAAGCCAGGGGTCACAGGTTATGACACCACCACACCCTACACCCCGGATAGGTACACCAAAGCTACACAAAAATCCTTGTTGCCTTCCTCCAGGGGCTGATGTCCACACCAGGGGGTGGGCCAGGCGGTTGGCTCCACCCACCGAGGAGTTCATAGCCCTGGAGGCGGGAAAACCAGGCAGATCAGTTTAGGGAGAGAGAGAGTTAAGAGTGAAGTGGTAGAGGAGCAAGAGAGAGGAGTAAAGGTGGAAGAGAAAGTGACAGTTGAGAAAGCCTGAAGTTGGTCCGGGTGTGTGCCCCGGACTGAGACAGCAAGGTCAGCAGACGGCGGTGACTGTCTGCAGGAGAGGCTGCTTGGAGGTTGCCGAAAGGACCGTGGACGGGTTGTGGCCCGGCGGTACCGGAGCGGTATACGAAGAGAAGCCAGCACCATTGGCAGGGGCCTTTCGGATCCCGGCAAGGCTAGGAATCGCCGTGAATTTGCCAAATCCGTCAGTGAAGAGGACCTCTGGGTCTCCCAGCAACCAAGTCCCGATTGAAGGCAACAGTCCAACCGTTACAGAGAGACACCGCCACCGCCAGGGCACCAGTTTCTCAGGGCCAGCGCCTGCGGGCAAAGAGGGGCTCCTCCGGCCCAATATCCAAGCCGGGGAGCGGGTAACCGGTGGGAACCCATCGCTACCAACATAGACTTAGGTGCAGGAAAAGGGACTGTCACCGTCAACTACTGGGGAAAAGCAACTGCAGCCGTCCGTGGGAACCGTCTTTCCAGCCGTGTGTTTTACCGAGAACTGTGTCCCCGTCTCAGGCTGAGTGAGTACCACAGTGCCGTGAGGCACAGCGCTGCCCCCGCGTCCCTGCACCCCACCAAGCCCTGCACCGGCCCCGCCATCCCCCATCCCCCAACTCATCACTGGGCCCCGGGACGACCACCCCCTACCCACGGAGGGGAGAACCAACAACTTTGCTGCTCCCTGTCACCGCTCCCGGGATCCCCATACAGAGCAGTCGTGGTGTCCACATAATCACCACAACCGTGGGTGGCGCCACGGACAATAAACAATCCCAAAAACCAATCCCCTTTCACTCACGGGCGAGGAGCACCGCTCGAGTCCCCGGGATCCGGCCCATCGCTCGAGCCACCGAGCAGCAGCAGGCCGCAGCAGCAGCAGCAGCCGGACCCGAGCAGTGGGAGAGCGCGGCGTCCCCTCCTCTGCCCGCGACAGAAGCCTGCGGTAACAAGCCTGCGGGGAGAAGCCTGCGGGGAGAAGCCTGCGGGGAGAAGCCTGCGGGGAGAAGCCTGCGGGGAGAAGCCTGTGGTAACAAGCCTGCGGGGAGAAGCCTGCGGGGAGAAGCCTGTGGTAACAAGCCTGCGGGGAGAAGCCTGTGGTAATGTAAGGGGTGGACGGACCCCTAGTGTGGAGAAGACGTTCCCCCCCCCCCCCCCCTGAAGACGCCATAGGAGTATGGTGGCACATTGTACAATGTTGTGCATACCTCCCAACTTTTAAAGAAGGAAAAGAGGGACAAAGTTTGCGGCGCGCGTAAATTTTTAGGCCACGCCCCCTAACCACACCCATTTCACAGTCACGCCCATATCCACTCCCCATCCACACCCATTCAGCACAAACACGCAGGCAGCCGGCGGGCCTCCAGCACGGACACGCAGGCAGCCAGCGGGCCTCCAGCACGGACACGCAGGCAGCCGGCGGGCCTCCAGCACGGACACGCAGGCAGCCAGCGGGCCTCCAGCACGGACACGCAGGCAGCCGGCGGGCCTCCAGCACGGACACGCAGGCAGCCAGCGGGCCTCCAGCACGGACACGCAGGCAGCCGGCGGGCCTCCAGCACGGACACGCAGGCAGCCGGCGGGCCTCCAGCACGGACACGCAGGCAGCCGGCGGGCCTCCAGCACGGACACGCAGGCAGCCAGCGGGCCTCCAGCACGGACACGCAGGCAGCCGGCGGGCCTCCAGCACGGACACGCAGGCAGCCGGCGGGCCTCCAGCACGGACACGCAGGCAGCCACAGTGAGGCGGCCGGTCGCCTTCACAGACAGGCGGCCGGCCGCCTTCACAGACAGGCGGCGGGCCGCCCGCAGAGAGAGGCGGCCAGCCGCCCGCAGAGAGAGGCGGCCGGCCGCCCGCACAATGAGGCGGCGGGCCGCCCGCACAGACAGGCGGCAGGGGGGCGCCCGCACAGACAGGCGGCAGGGGGGCGCCCGCACAGACAGGCGGCAGGGGGGCGCCCGCACAGACAGGCGGCAGGGGGGCGCCCGCACAGACAGGCGGCCGGCCGACCGCACAGACAGGCTCCGGCCGGGGGTGAGGGGGGAGGGAGGGAAATCAGCGCTGGGGAGATTCGTTTACTGTACCAGCAGCAGCACAGGCAGCGCTCCTCTCTATGCCACGTCTACTAGGATGGTAGGAGGGAAAAGCAGGGAGGCGGAGAGAGAGTGGGTGGGCGGAGCCCGGGAGCCGGCCGTCCCGCCCGTGGCAACGGGACAAACAACGTAAAGCGTGAAAGTCCCGCTGTATCCGGGACGGTTGGGAGGTATGCAGCATGTTAGAATGTGTACATAAGATCCCGCTGGTGGTGGCAGCAGCTTATAGGCCCCAAATCTGGTGACAGGTTCCCTTTAAAGTGAACCTGTCAGGTGCAATATGCACTCAGAGCCAGGAGCAGTTCTGGGTGTATATTGCTAATCCCTGCCTAACCGTCCCTGTATACACTAGCATAGATAAAGAGATCAAGAACAAATATTTTTAAAGATCTTATATCTTATGCTAATGAGCGCGGGGACTAGTCACAAGGGCGTTACTTCACTTGGCTAGTCGGCTCGCATAGCATGTTAGCATGTTATTACGCCCCTGTGTGAGTACTAACACGCTATATGAGCCGACTAGCCAAGTGAAGTAACGCCCTTGGGACTAGTCCCCGCGCTAATTAGCATAAGATATAAGCTCTTTAAAAATACTTTTTCTATAGATGCCTTTATCTATGCTAGTGTATACAGGGACAGTTAGGGAGGGATTAGCAATATACACCCAGAACTGCTCCTGGCTCTGAGTGCAGATTGCACCTGATAGGTTCCCTTTAAAGGGAAACTGTCACCAGAAATTTAGCAAAAAAAATAAAAGATTCCCCTCTGCAGCTCCTGGGCTGCATTCTGGAAAGGTTCCTGTTGCTATTGTGCCCCCTTTGAGACCTAAAATAATACTTTATGAAGTCTTACCTTTTTGTATGCAAATCTGTTTTTATGGTCACGGGGGCGGGCTGCCTGGCGTCCGTTATTCCCCCTCCTGCCGCTGTACGCCGTCCCCCATTGCTCATTTCCATACATGAGGACGCCTTCCTCATGTAACTGTCCTCCTGAAGTTTTGTGCATGCCCAGTGCCACTCTCGCGGGACTGAGCACTGTGCAAAGTGTGAACGCTTTTGAGGTGATTGCGCAGGCGCGAGATTATCTCGTGCCCGCGCTTCTCACTCTGCCTCCACCGTTATGCGCAAGCACTGTCCATATGAACCATGTTACCTATTACCGTGGGCGCGAGATTATGGGCGGCGCTGTGATTGTCATCAGCAGCGTCATCCAAGTACCCGCCCATAATCTCGTGCAAGCAGTAATAGGTAACATGGCTCATATGGCCAGCACTTGCGCATAACGGTGGAGTCAGAGGGAAAAGTGCGGGCACGAGATTATGGGCGGGTACTTGGTTAACGCTGCTGATGACAATCACAGCGCCGCCCATAATCTCGCGCCTGCGCAATCACCTGAAAAAGCGTTCACATGCGCAAAACTTCGGGAGGACAGTTACATGAGGAAGGCGTCCTTGTGTATGTAAATGAGCAATGGGGGACTGCGTAAAGCGGCAGGAGGGGGAATAACGGACGCCAGACAGCCCGCCCCCGTGACCATAAAAACACATTTGCATACAAAAAGGTAAGACTTCATAAAGTATTTTTGTAGGTCTCAAAGGGGGCACAATAACAACAGGAACCTTTCTAGAAGCAGCCCAGGAGCTGCAGAGGGGAATCTTTTATTTTTATTGTGAAATTTCTGCTGACATGTTCCCTTTAACTGGTAGGGGAGCCAGGATAAAGCAGAGCTGAAGCTGTTGGGAAGCTAGGACCCAGCAGCTCTGCTCCACAGGCAGGAGACCACTGATCGGTAAGCTAATAGAAGCCTGCAGATGCCACTCTGCATAGGTTATTGCCACTGCTATCTGCAGGAGAGAGAAGTGCTGATTGCACGGTCTCCTCAGCGTCCTGACTCCCCGCGTGTCTGCAGCAGTGAGAAGCCGCACACGGGGAGTCAGAGAACAGCTGCAGACAAACGCAGGCTCCGGGACTGGGGGGGTCGGCTCTGGTGCAGGGGGGGGGCTCTGCTGCAGGGGGGGGGCTCTGGTGCAGGGGGGGGGGCGGCTCTGCTGCAGGGGGGTCGCTCTGCTGCAGGGGGTGATTCATACCTCAGCAGCAGTCACAGGAGTAGGTGCGCGCTCGGCTCTGTAATGAATAGTAGAAGGGAGAAACAGCGAGGCGGGGCTACAGTGGGTGGGTGGAGCCGGGATAAACAGCCTCACGGGCGGGAGCCGGGATCAAAGGCTCAGAAGAGGGACTGTCCCGCTGTATCCGGGACGGTTGGGAGGTATGATGTTGTGTGTTATGTACGGTTCTCCCCCCCACTAGGTGCCAGTGTAGTGAGTGGTTCCCCTGGTAACAGTGACAGGGAAGGAAGGGGCAGGGCAGCCTAGGAGGGAAGAGAAGGGGGTTGGGCTCTGAATGCAGGGCAGTGTGCTGGGAATGTAACAGGAGAGAGCTGAGAAGTGCCGGGGCAGAGTGCAGGAGTGGGTGCTGTGGCAGTGGAGCGAAGAAGTTGGAGCTAATCCGGAGCCGGTAGTGAGTACTGGAGCCGTCCCCTAGTTCAATACAAATCCCTGGGAAAGGGCTGGACTAAAATCGGGATAGGAGTACCACTGCTAGGGGGATAACAATTGGCCCCTGCAGGCAAAGGAAAGTGCCCGTAGAGAAAAAGGAACCGTTTTCGTAGAAAAGGACTTGTAACTTGTAACGTCCTAAAGTAAACCTGCTGCAAACAGGAAGATGGAAGCTTTGTTTAATAAATCGGTGTTTGGTTTATCCGCTGCCTGCAATTGTCTCTTTCCTGAAAGTGAAGAAGGAGCTGGAGAGCACAGAAAGAACGCTGTCTTGAATGGGCCCCATGCATCCACACTCTGCCCCAACAACACACCTGTTTTGCAAGTAACGGCCGGGCCGGGGTTCAGCCTGCGGCCCACAAGGCGAGGGGACCCGACTACACCCCCTGAGGCGCCCCCTGCCCCCGTTACAGTAACAAGCCTGCGGGGAGAAGCCTGCGGGGAGAAGCCTGTAGGGAGAAGCCTGCGGGAAGAAGCCTGCGGGGAGAAGCCTGTGGTAACAAGCCTGCAGGGAGAAGCCTGCGGTAACAAGCCTGCGGTAACAAGCCTGCGGGGACAAGCCTGCGGGGAGAAGCCTGCGGGGAGAAGCCTGCGGGGAGAAGCCTGTGGGGAGAAGCCTGCGGGGAGAAGCCTGTGGTAACAAGCCTGCGGGGAGAAGCCTGTGGGGAGAAGCCTGCGGTAACAAGCCTGCGGGGACAAGCCTGCAGGGAGAAGCCTGCGGGGAGAAGCCTGCGGGGAGAAGCCTGCGGGGAGAAGCCTGCGGGGACAAGCCTGCAGGGAGAAGCCTGCGGGGAGAAGCCTGCGGGGAGAAGCCTGCGGGGAGAAGCCTGTGGGGAGAAGCCTGCGGGAGAAGCCTGCCGGGAGAAGCCTGCGGGGAGAAACCTGTGGGGAGAAGCCTGTAGGGAGAAGCCTGCGGGGAGAAGCCTGTGGTAACAAGCCTGTGGGGAGAAGCCTGTGGGGAGAAGCCTGTGGGGAGAAGCCTGTGGGGAGACGCCTGCGGGGAGAAGCCTGCGGGGAGAAGCCTGTGGGGAGAAGCCTGCGGGAGAAGCCTGCCGGGAGAAGCCTGCGGGGAGAAACCTGTGGTAACAAGCCTGTGGGGAGAAGCCTGTAGGGAGAAGCCTGTGGTAACAAGCCTGTGGGGAGAAGCCTGCGGGGAGAAGCCTGTGGTAACAAGCCTGCGGGGAGAAGCCTGCGGGGAGAAGCCTGCGGGGAGAAGCCTGTGGGGAGAAGCCTGTGGTAACAAGCCTGCGGGGAGAAACCTGTGGGGAGAAGCCTGCGGGGAGAAGCCTGTAGGGAGAAGCCTGTGGGGAGAAGCCTGTGGGGAGAAGCCTGTGGGGAGAAGCCTGTGGTAACAAGCCTGCGGGGAGAAGCCTGCGGGGAGAAGCCTGTGGGGACATGCCCTGCTTCTTGGACTAGTCACCTCTTGTCTGGTGGCACGTTCAGCTATGCTTTTGTCTGGAACACTGCAGTGTAGTATTACAGGAGCCGATCATCCAATTTGTGACATATTCCCTTTATAACGTCTTTTTTTTCGGGAGAACATAGGGAGACGTGTTTCCTACATTATGGCTTGCATTAAAGAAGCCCCAGGAGATCGGCAGCCGATCGACTCCATATTTACAGACATCAATCATTGATGCGTCCAACTGATTATTGAACCTTGATTTCCAATTACATGAAAAAGGGCAAAACATAACTTTCCAGCCTGCAATGTACGGAGATCCTAGAGGAGGGACGAGTAAGCGCAATCACATGGCCCGTGACCTGCAGGAATGTCTTATGGCACCGGCCGCATGATGTCTTGTCATTTCCTGCATTGGGTATATAATTCCCGATTCTCCCTTAGGTGTTCTGCACATTATCAGTGCACACCCTCCATATTTATCACATATACCTATTACTAATATCAGCAGGGTTGTTCTCATTCAGTCACTTCCTTTCCCTCTCCTGCCCTATTCCTTCTCTCACTCCCCATGTCTCCTCTTCTGTTTCCTTTTTTCAGTGATTTTTATGATCTATCTAATATAAACCTTTTGATTGCACTTCACCATCTCCTTCCTCTTTTTTTCTCCCTTTGTTTCCCCCTTTTTTCCTTTTGTCTCTTCTTTCTTTGTGCTTTTTCTCTTTCTTCTTGTCCCCCTTCTCCTTTTTCTCCCCTCCCCATTTTCTTTTTTTTTTTTCCATTCCTTCATCCCACCTTTTTCCCCTTTCCCCTCTCCTCCTTTCCTTCCCCCCTTTCTTTTTCATCCCTTTTCCCCTTTTTATGCCTCTTCCTCTCTTCACTCTTTTCCTTTTTCTTCTTAATCTTTTCTCTTTTTTTTTTTTTTTTTACCTTCTTTCCCTTTTCCTGTCTTTCTTTATTTTCTTCTTCTTCCTTTCCCCCCTCCAACCCCACCTGATGGTGGTCCTGACGCTGCATTCATGTGCTGACTGTGTTTCTGGTGCTGCATTCATGTGCTGACTGTGGTTCTGGTGCTGCATTCATGTGCTCACTGTGGTTCTGGTGCTGCATTCATGTGCTGACTGTGGTTCTGGTGCTGCATTCATGTGCTGGCGGTGGTCCTGACACTGCATTAATGTGCCGACGATGATCCTGATGTTGCATTCATGCGCTGACTGTGGTTCTGGTACTACCTTCATGCGCTGACTGTGGTTCTGTCACTGCATTCATGTGCTGGCGGTGGATCTGGTGCTGCTTTCATGTGTTGATGGTGGTCTGGGCACTGCCTTAATGTGCTGATGATGGTCTGGGCACTGCCTTAATGTGCTGATGGTGGTCTGGGCACTGCCATCATGTGCTGATGGTGGTCTGGGCACTGCCATCATGTGCTGACAGTGGTTCTGGTGGTGCATTCATGTGCTGATGGTGGTTCTGGCTCTGCATTCATGTGCTGACTGTGGTTCTGGCAATGTCTTCATGTGCTGATGGTGGTTCTGGCGCTGCATTCATATGATGATTGTGGTTTGATGTTGTACATATGTAGTAATCCAAACCGTGCTTCACGGCTATGTTAAAAGGTTAAAAATCCTCAAAACTTAGTTTTGAGGTTATGGGGAAGATTTGCCAAATTTCTGCTCCAAAAACTAGATGTAACTTAGCGTATATGTTCACACTTATTTTATGGAACAGAAACTAAACAGAATCTTTCCAAATCCTCCTCAAATGCTCAAAACTTAATTCTAGTGATGTACCAACACAAGGGACTTTGCTCCCATACATGGTAGGTCTCCTATTTAGAAAGCTACTATAAACAAAGGCATTGAGATTTCAGCTCAGGAACAAATTTAAAGGGGTTTTCCACTTTGGGCAATAACTACTTGTTTGGGTATATTCATATGTTGCAAAGTTGTAAGATGATCTCAAAGTGTCCCCCACTGAGACCAACAGCAATTAGTTATAAACTATGAGAAAACCTGGCCCTTTAGTCTCATTTAGACATCCAATTTTCACGTATAGGACACAAAGTCTCATGTCTGACACTGTTTAGAATCTAGTACTATGCAGGTGATACAACATTGATAGCAACAAGCGTAGATGCTATGAAGGACTTATAATGGAGCGTCAAGATGGAAAGCTCAAACATGGGACTCCTACTCAATACAAAGAAGACAAAGCTATTGACTACTACCAGGTACGACCAGGACACAACTGAGATGGATGGCAACAACCTGAAAGTGGTAAAGGACTTCAACCTACTCGGCTCAACAATAACTCGATGTGCAGCGACCAACAACGAAATTCAATAGAAGACTAGCTATGGACAAATCATCAATGAAGTCACTGGACAAGGTCCTCAAATCAAGGAACATTTCACTGGTGATGAAGACACGGCTTGTACATAGTCTGGTCTCAGCTTGTACATAGTCTGGTCTTTTCTGTACAAACATATGGATGCGAAACTTGGATCATAAAGAAATAAGACAGAAGAAGAATCAACACCTTCGAAGTAGTAGTATAGTAGTATGTAGTGCATGAGGAAGTTATCAATACCATGAATGGCAAGAAGAGCAAACAAATCAATTTTGGAACAAATTAAGCCAGACATGTCACTCGAAGCAAAGATCACCAAGCTACGACTTGTCTACTTTGGACATAGCATATGAAAAGAGCAATCACTAGAGAAGGACATCATGGGTGGAAGAATAGAAGGAACAAGGCAAAGAGGAAGACCAGCAACCCGAGGGCTTGATACAATCAAGATAACGGTGGAAAAGACCCCTGGTGGATCTATCTAGGCGAAGAAGACCCTCATGGATCTATCTAGGTGGAGAAGACCCCTTGAGGAGAAGACCCCTTGAGGACCTATCTAGGCGTAGAAGGCCCCGGTGGACCTATCTGGGCGGCAGAAGATCGATCTTCCTACAGAGAGTTCATCCATCAAGTCGCCATGACTCGAAAACAAAACTAGCTCCCTAAGGGTCTTCAGGGAATGGACACCCCTAAGGACACCTTTTGTCCCAGGTATGTACAAACTTTTTTTTTTTTTTTTTTTTTGGGCACAAGCTGATTTTATTGACTGCTATTTTAAGTAAATGTAACTTTCTATTTAATCTTTTTATTAACAAGAATACAAAAGAAGAAAAAAAATAAATTCCAGAATTATTTTTTTATTTTTTTTATGGGTGTGAAAAAAAGTGATTTTTACATTATGGTTCGGATCTTTTGGGAGGCGGTGATCACAATCCTGTATAGTTTTGTTATTTCAAAGTAGTTGATAAATATTATATATTCGTGAACACAAATTTTTTAACCACTTTTTCTTTTACTCCACGACTGGGTTTTAAACATACAATATCCTGATTGCCGGCTGTTATAGGCTGCAATTCTTTAGAGCCTGTGCAATTGCAAGCCCTGGCAGTGGCATATAGGGACATGTTAAAGGGGTTGTCAAAAAATATTTTACTGCTTATCCATAGTATTGGGGATAAGCTGCAATGCCCTGCACATGAGGTAAGAGACATAGCTAATCAGGAGAACTATACTACATTTCTAATTGGAGGTATTTTTTATTTTTTATTATTATTATTATTATTATTATTATATCTTCTACATGTTGGGATAGGATCTTGGCGGTGGGAATAGCCCTTTAAGGTCTACCTTGCTCTGCTGTAAATATACAGTGCAGGGTGGCACTGGAAAGGGGGGAATATTAATTTAAGGTGGGGGATTGTTAAAATTAGCAGTCTTAATTACAGGCCCACTGTAATAGAGGTGCATGGGTGGAAGTTCATGGGGCGGAAAATATTTTTTTGGGTTTTTTTTGCGATCTACAAGTGATTGCATATGTAGCATGTAAGCACCAGCATTAAACTGGTGAGCAGGAGCATCCTCTAGTGGCCTCCAGGAGGCAGTGCATGCACCAATATAGCAGACTCATTTCATTTACATACAAAACATATGACCACTTGCATGTGCCTTATGGGTATGTGCACAGATTTAATATTTGCAGCAGCTTTCTGGCCTTAGAACAGTTTCACCCGTTAATCATTCATGGTCGGAGTATGGATCTTGATGCCTGAACCAACCATGGGTCTCCTGACCCGAACTGAAGAGCCTCATATATGCTTAGAGGTTATTCATTCCGGGTCAGGAGCCCGGCAGCCATTTATTCTGCACTCCATCCTTGAATGGCTTCACAGATTGATATTATTGGATAGAGCTTGTACATATAAACCTTTTTGCAATTTACTGCCTATTAAAATTTTCATTTGTTCTTGAGATATTAATACTTTTCTTTTGTTTACAGCCCGTTGCCTAGGAGACCGACCACCGATGCGGTCTAGTTTGTAAGCACCGCTCTGAAACTAGTCAGGATTAGGAGGTAATTTAAAGCGATCCTGGCTAGTTTCAAAACAGTGCTTACAAGCTCAATAGAAAAGAGCTTGTATACACTGCTGTCTAGAATCGGTGGTCTGTCTCCAAGGCAACAAGTCGTAAACAAGAAAAGTGTTGATATCTCAAAAATGGCTGAAAATTTTAACAAGCAGTAAATTGAAAAATTGCTTGTATTTCCAAGCTTTATTCAACAATATCCATTTATGAAGAAGGCGAATAACCGATCAAAGGGATTCTCCAGGTTAGTCCAGGTCCGGACCTTGATATTTGGACCATCTCCGGACCCGAAGTCAACTGTTGGTGCACATCTTTTTGCAGGACCTGGTCCATCAGCCACATCAGTAATCTGAAGTTGATGGGCGGGAACCCTGAGAACCGCCTAT
Source organism: Anomaloglossus baeobatrachus (assembly GCF_048569485.1). Classification (NCBI taxonomy): domain Eukaryota; kingdom Metazoa; phylum Chordata; class Amphibia; order Anura; family Aromobatidae; genus Anomaloglossus; species Anomaloglossus baeobatrachus. The sequence continues at coordinate 200,356,124 of NC_134361.1, forward strand.
CACCCGCCATCCGTTGCTCTTCTTTTGATTAGCTGGCCTGGAGCGATGCTACATGTGCGTCACACTGCAATGACAACATCTCACCAGGCCGGCTAATCAAAAGAAGAGCCGCGGACGCACTCATGTAGGAGGCGTTTTTCAAGGCTCGCGGCCACAGATTCCTGATGTGGCTGATAGACCGGGTCCTGCGAATCAATTTGCTTCAACTGTTATGTTTGAGGAAGGAGGTCCATGGCCGGTCTGGATATTGTGGTCCGTGATGAGGCTGTGAATGTTAAAGGGGATGTCCACTAACTTTACATTGATGGCCTATCTTTAAGGCCCCCTTCACACATCCGTGATTCTGGTACGTATGACAATAGTTTTCATACGTACTGGAGACCCGTTAATACTAATGGGTCTGCGCACACATCAGTGTTTTCTCATGGACATGTGTCCTGTGCTGCACACGCGTGTCCACGTTTCCCCCACGTAGACAAGTCTGTTTTTCTCCGGCAACACTGATGTCACACGGACCATACACTACGTACCGTGTCTTTAAAATAAAATTATTTTCTATATTCACCTACCCCCAGCCCTGCTGTCTTCGGCGCTGCTGGCACTTGCTTCTGGGTCCTGCTCATTATGCTCATGCATATTTCCTTCACCGCGGACCCGGAAGCAGCAGCAGTGCTGGAGATATCAGTGCTGGGGACAGGTGAGTAAAAAGTTCCTGATCTCCGTGTGCGAGCACACGGAGAACACACCTGTGCCAAAATCACGGCACATGGATGAGCCATACGCACCTAGAACACGGCCATGAAAAACACAAACATTTTTCACAGATGTATGAAGGGGGCCTAAGATAGGTCATCAATGTCTGATCTGCTGGGGTCCAACACCCCACACCACCGCCAATCAGCTGTTCTCAGTAACAGCGGCAGCCGTACATGCTAAGGTCCTGTTAACTGATAGCGGCCAGGTACTGCACATCCGCGTAGTACCCAGCCGCAGTCTCTATCAGAGGATGGGACAGCTATGGAACTGAGAATTTCCGGCCACCTTCTGATGCCGCTGGCACCGAGAACATCTGATCGGCGGGAATGCAGGCTGCTGGACCCCGGCCAAACAGACATTGATGACCTGATAGCGGCCAGGTACTGCACATACACCTCCCATTCAAATTAATAGGAGGTGGATGTGTGATACGCGGCTGCCATAAAAAGTTAGGACAGCCTCGGAACGGAGCATTTCTGGCGGCTTACATGTACAGTACCCGGCACATGTGCAGTACCCGGCACATGTGCAGTACCCGGCACATGTGCAGTACCTGGCACATGTGCAGTACCCGGCCGGAGCAGCTGTGCAATTGAGCATTTCCGTCTGTCTGCTACCGCTGCCAGGACCGAAAACAGCTGATCGGCAGGGGTGCCGGGTATCGGACTCCGTCCGATCAGACATTGATGACCTATCCTAAGTATAGACCATAAATGTAAAAGTAGTGGACAACCCCTTTAAGCCTAACTTACATGCACCGCGTCCTAAAACTAACACCCTTCTGTGATGTATCGCCGTAGATCCTTACAGAAAAGGAAGAATAAAATGAAAAACACAAACATGAATGTATACCACAATAGCACAATGTTCGACAACTGATTGTGGTTTATACTGCGAACCGACGTGGTATTGCAGTTTTCAACATCAGATATAAGTGGCGCATACGAGATTGCATTCAATACTCAGGGTGAGGCGTAATTTTATGAAACCCGCCATGACCGGTATAGCAGTATAATATCGGTATATGACCCGACTAGACACTACAATAAGACTTTGACCATTGGACCCCGCAGTCAGGCGTCTCACCTGGGATCCGGGAGGCCTTCTCCTCCTGCGTCTTGCTTTTCCCGTCCATTGCATATGACCCCGGGCCACTTCTCGCCTCCAGTCCCTCCCTGCACGTATGAAAGGTCAGCTTTACTAAACAGGCATAAAAATAAAACCCTGCCGCTGCCCTTTAGGCCGAACTGACTGTGGCTTAATATATTCCTCAAACACCTGCTGTTCTTGCCACACAGAATAATCCTCTGGCTGCAAACAAGCGAGCGAGCGAGCGAGCGGCCAATCCCAACATACCCGGACTTAAGACATATTATAGGGAAATAGAGGTTCCTTCAAGATAGGTGCTTACAGCGGGCCAGCAATGCCCTGCATACACCATGACAGTTCATACACTGGCGGCCATGGCTGACCTGTGCTCCCTGTTGTCACCCCTGGAGTGTGAGGCCTGTGTCTTTAACGCCTGGGACCTGTGCACTCCCCTTTCTGACCTTGAGCCGAGTGCCATTAATATAGACTTCAGTCATCGCAGTGATTTATTGCGGTGCGCTGTACAGTGCAGCATGGACGGGGTTAACCCTTTATTGCCCCTGAAAAAAATGTTTTGTTACATGTCTCCAGTCTTTGGAAAATGTAGAGCCGGACCCCCTTTATCTGGTAGGGAATCGGGCCTATTCTGTTGCCCATAGCAACCTATTACTGAGCAGCTTTCAATGTTTCACAGCAGTAAATCAAAAAGCTGCGCTCTTGGTTGCTATGGGAGACCAGGCCTGTTGCCATAGACTTCTAAGGGGTAATCCCAGCTTTGGGGCGTTTTTTGCATATTCCGGGGGTCAAAATCTACGAGTTTTTCATGTAGAAACCGCAAAGAGATGGCATTGATTTCTCCCAAATATTTTTTTTCGTTTTCTGGAATTTTTTTCGTAACGTTTTCCATTCAAACTAATTAGTCGCCTCATTCCTTTATTTCCGAGCCCATTATCATTAAAGAGGTATTCCCAACTCCAAGATCCTATCCTAATAATAATAATAATATAATATTAGCAAACACCTCCAATTAGAAATGTAGTATAGTTCTCCTGACATAGCCATGTCTCTTACCTCATGTGCAGGGCATTGCAGTACACTTACCTCATGTGCAGGGCATTGCAGTACACTTACCTCATGTGCAGGGCATTGCAGTACACTTACCTCATGTGCAGGGCATTGCAGTACACTTACCTCATGTGCAGGGCATTGCAGTACACTTACCTCATGTGCAGGGCATTGCAGTACACTTACCTCATGTGCAGGGCATTGCAGTACACTTACCTCATGTGCAGGGCATTGCAGTATACTTACCTTATGTGCAGGGCATTGCAGTATACTTACCTCATGTGCAGGGCATTGCAGTACACTTACCTCATGTGCAGGACATTGCAGTACACTTACCTCATGTGCAGGGCATTGCAGTACACTTACCATACGTGCAGGGCATTGCAGTACACTTACCTCATGTGCAGAACATTGTAGTAAACTTACCTCATGTGCAGAACATTGCACTACACTTACCTCATGTGCAGAATATTGCAGTACACTTACCTTACGTGCAGGGCATTGCAGTACACTTACCTCATGTGCAGAACATTGCAGTGTACTTACCTCATGTGCAGAACATTGCAGTACCTTATAGGTATCCATGGTTATGACCACGACTAACTAACTGTCCCTATATCAGTGGTCATAATCATGGATACCTATGCTACTGCAATGCCCCGCACATGAGGTAAGTCTACTGCAATGCTCTGCACATGAGGTGATTGACATATCCACCGGTAAGACCATGTGAAACTAAATAACTGTCCCTATATCAGCATTCATAACCATGGATACCTAAGCTACTGCAATGCCCTGCACATGAGGTAATTGATATATCCATGGTTATGACCATGAGCAACTAACTGACCCTACATCAGTGGTCATAACCATATATATAACCATGGATACCTTAGCTACTGCAATGCTCTGCACATGAGGTAAGTGTACTGCAATGCTCTGCACATGAGGTAAGTGTACTGCAATGCCCTGCACATGAGGTAAGTGTACTGCAATGCCCTGCACATGAGGTAAGTGTACTGCAATGCCCTGCACATGAGGTAAGTGTACTGCAACGCTCTGTACATGAGGTAATTGAGATATCCACGGTTATAACCGTGTGCAACTAACTGACCCTACATCAACAGTCATAACCATGAATACCAACGCTACTGCAATGTTCTGCAGTTTTCCTTGTCAGTTTATATATTTCCTACATTCTGGTATATTTGTCCCCATCCTGGTAAATGTATTTCATCCTAGTAAATATCTCCCATCCTAGTATATATTGTCCCCCATCCTGGTGTGTGTATATATTGTCCCCCATCCTGGCAGTTCCTTGCGCACTGCGCATCTGAAGCCGGCGTTTGAACACCCGGAAAAGAAGCCTGCTGCAATGCGCGCAGGATAGAATGAGCGACGGGGACGTCGCTCCATGGTATCACGCCCACAGAGGCGTGATACCACGGAAATATGCAGACGTCCATAGGGCAAGGCGCCGCCCCTGTGACCACATTCCCTGCTATTTACATACGAAATATGAAGGTAATAAAACGTTTTTTATTACTTTCATATACAATTTTACAGCACAGGGATGGGTAGGGAGGTGTAATTAGGGCACACATGCATCTGCTGATAGGTCAGAACGCATATTCTAGGTGACAGGTTCCCTTTAAATGAGGTGCAGTACTCTGTGGCGACTGAAGCCTCAGGGGCGCCACACATGCTGCACCAGTTTTCTGGAACGCACTACACCAATCAACCACATTATTTCCAAGAACCACAATTCTTAAGCGTGCCATAAAAACTTATATATGTTCTTAGGCAGACCGATCACATCACTAATGTGGAGTAAGGCGCGCCAAATTTTATTAACAAATAAGAAAAGAAAACCTTTTATCAATTTTTGGGCTTGATAATTTCGTGTGAGCATCAACTAACACGTGTGGAGCTTTGCTTTGGCAGTATTAAGGGTAATGGTAATACAGAAGTGTGAATGAACAGCACAGCTCTGGCCCCCGGGTGTCTCCACAACTACCAGTGACTACGCTGCAGCTTATGGACTAAGTGACGTCTGAAAACGTGACGTCATTTACCACGCCCTTCTGTTTGCGTCTGCATGCTCACCAAGCTCCGCCCACATCGATGACGTATTATCTGTGCGCCGGAATGGGAGTTCTAGGCGGGAGGCGGGAAATAGAAGAGGAGTGCGGCTCCGGCTGACATGTCGCTGTCATAAGCGGAGCGTGGTGCAGACATGTCGGGAGACTGGCGGGAGAGCTGTAGGTGTGTTATGTATGGGCAGAGGGGGAGGCAAGGTGGGGACACAAGTATATACGTTATATAAGCAGGCTATGTGCCAAACTACAGACCCCAGCATGCCTTGCGTGTGGCTAGCAGAGCATTCTGGGAGTTGTAGTTTCACAAGCAGCTGCAGAGTCACAGACTGTGCCTTATAAAAACACAAGAGTAAATGCAGTCAAATTAGTGTCTGTCCTGGTCTGTAAGCGCAGGATTTATTAACCCTTTCCTGACTTTTTTTTTTTTTTTTTTGGGGGGTGCAACTTTTTTTTTTTTTTTCTTTCTTTCCTTCCAAAAAGCCGTATCTTTATTTTTCTGTCCACGCTCCACGCTGTACCCCAAGAGCGCACATTATGCCTCACGCCATTCTTTTACCATACAATGTGTGAAAAAAATTATGAAAAAATTCTCAAATATGGTGAAAAATCTTCAAATATTTTATTTTTTTATTTTTTTTTTTTTATTAGCGGTCACTATACAATGAAAATGACCCGGGAGCACGACTCACTCAGTGCAATTACAGCCAATCCAAATGTAAAGATTTTTTTTTTTTTTTTTCCATTTAAATGCTTTATAATATATTTTTTTGTCACCATTTTTTTTTCGTCTTTTGCGGATGGAACTGTATGATGGCTTGTGTGGTTTTTTTTTTGTGTTTTTTCTTGCTTTTGCAATTACGTTTTCATTAGGACCATTTAAAGGTAAATAAAAAAAACAAAGACTTTTTATACTTTTTTATTTTTAATTTTTTTATTGAATTTTTAAATGTAAATACACAATGTAATTGAACTATTAAACCGCTAACAACAACATTTTGATGAGTTTTTATTTCATTTTTGGAGGGGGGTGTGATGACCAAGAAATGGCCATTCTGACGTTTCCAATGTTATTTATTACTACTTTTTTTTATTCATGATTTTTTTTTTTTTTTTTTTTATTTAATAGTCCCCTTAACTTACTAGAACCAGTGTACTGTATATTTTAACCCCTTCACAACCGGCCGATTTTGCGCTTTCCGTTTTTTTTTTTTTTCACCATTCCTCTTCCGAGAGATGTAGCTTTTTTTTTATTTTTCAGTCAATCTTGCCATATGAGGGCTTGTGTTTTGCAGGACGAGTTTTACTTTTAAATGAAACCATGAGTTTAACCATATAGTGTACGGGAAAACGGCAAAAAAATTCCAAATGCGGAAAAATTGCAAAAGAAGTGCGATTGCACTATTGTGTTTGAGATATTTTATTTAGTGTTCATTATATGGTAAAACTGATGCGTGGGTGTGATGCCTCAGGTCGATGCGAGCTCGTAGACACCAAACATGTATAGGTTTACTTTTATATAAGGGGTTAAAAAAAATGTCAGAAGTGTGTCCGAAAAAAGTGGCGCATGTTTTGTGCCATATTCCATGACTCGTAGTGTTCTCATTTTTCGGGATCTGGGGCTCAGTGACGGCTTATTTTATGCGTCTCAGGCTGACTTTTTAACGGTACCATTTTTGCGCAGATGCTACGTTTTGATCGCCTGTTATTACATTTTGCTCAAAATTTGTTGCGACCAGAAAACGTAATTTTGGCATCTGGAATTTTTTTGCTGCTACACCGTTTACCGATCGAATTAATTGATTTTATATTATCATAGATTGGGTGTTTCTGAAGGCGGTGATACCAAATGTGTGTGTATTTTTTTTAACCCTTTAATTTGCAATGGGGCGAAAGGGCGGCGATTTGAACGTTTAGGATTTTTTAACTTTTTTTTTTTTTTTTTCTTTCTTTTATTTTACTAGGTCCCCTAGGAGGCTATAAGGATCATCAGTCTGATTGCTCGTTCATTTCTCCCAATCAGAGCAACACCGCTCAGACTGGGAGTATTGCTCATCTCTTGTAACAGCCAGTACTCTGCTGTTTTTTTTACAGGACTTTAGTCATGTGAGCACAGGAGTCCTCATCTGACCCTGTACTACCATGATAACCGCCGGATCTACGTGATCATGTCACGTAACTTCTGGTGGTGGACTGTGAATAAAATTATAGCGCAATCGCTATTATAATGGTACTGTCACGAATTGACAGTGCCATTTAAGGGGTTAAAAGGCACGGGCGGATAGCGATTTCGCTCGGCAAGGCACACATGGCAGCTGTATAAATCAGCTGACATGTGGGCCGATCTTTCCCAGCTGCAGGCATCACTTAATGTGTCACCCCCCCCCCCCCCCTTTTCTCTCAAATTTCACTTTTTCTTCTTTGATTGACACCTCTGGCTTTAAAGAGCCCAATAAGAGGGACGATAGATGTTAAACCAGCAGGTGGGGAGGTGAATTTTAATATTTGGCCCAGCCATGATGCACCGAGCCCTTGTACTTGGGGGTAACATTCATTCTGTGCTGACTGAGTCCCTTTAAATCACGTTTTTATATAGCTTATTATTTTTTTTTTTTCTCCCATATCATCCTCTGTATTAATAATAGAAATCTTGCCATTTTTCCACTGGCCATTCGGACTTTGTAAGCTCAAAATTTGTCCTGTTTCAGGAAATAAAACTTGGATATTAGGATATGATTCTTTTTTTGTTATCTTACGTATTGACACATCTGATGTGTGTATGTGTGCGCAAATGTCATTGTGAAGGGAGGGGGAGGAGGTGAGCTGTGACATCGCTTATAGTGATGAGTGAGCACTACCATTTGGGTGCTCTGATGGGCGCGACTATAATGGAAGTCAATGGGGGACTTGAGCATTTTTTTTAAGTAGGGTCCCCCATTGACTTTGAGATCACACCCTGACAGCCATTGCTGGGAGTTGTAGTTTCACTGGTCGATGACCCCTTACAATAGCGGAAAACGTGGCGACACCTACACATCCAGTATGGAGATGGGTCCCATTGCCAGATTGCGGTCTTTATGGACAGAGGGATAATTTTTGTTTTCTTTGTCGCTCCATTGGGAGACCCAGACAATTGGGTGTATAGCTATTGCCTCTGGAGGCCACACAAAGTATTACACTTAAAAGTGTAAGGCCCCTCCCCTTCTGGCTATACACCCCCAGTGGGATCACTGGCTCACCAGTTTTTGTGCTTTGTGCGAAGGAGGCAACACATCCACGCATAGCTCCACTTTTTAGTCAGCAGCAGCTGCTGACTATGTCGGATGGAAGAAAAGAGGACACATATAGTGTCCCCAGCATGCTCCCTTCTCACCCCACTGTATGTCGGAGGTGTTTGTAAGGTTGAGGTACCCATTGCGGGTACGGCGGCAGGAGCCCACATGCTGATTCCTTCCCCATCCCTTTTTACAGGGCTCTGGGTGAAGTGGGATTTACCGGTCTCCAGGCACTGAGACCGTGCTCCATCTACAGCCCCTGGAGAAGATGCTGGATGGAGCGGAGTACATCAGGGACATGGCCCTGCTTCCTCAAGGTACTCTGTGTCCCCGTGCATTTGGCGCTCACACCGCAGCATGCTGGGTGTTGTAGTGCGCCGGGGGACATCAGCGCTGCGGCGCCTGTGCCATAGCCTCATTCAGCTTAGCTGAAGCAGGCACACTTATGGGACTCGGCCGCGCCGGCCGCTGGGACTGCGGCACGGCTGGCACTTGTAGTGCGCCGGGGACTTCAGCGCGGCCTGCGCTTTTACGGCGGCCGCGCTGATAACTACAGTCCCCGGCTTTTGCGGCCTGCTTCCGTTCGTTCCCGCCCCCAGACCTGCCAGTCAGGAGAGGGGCGGGACGCTGCCCACGTCTAGGACTCGGGCGCGCCGGCCGCTGGAACAGCGGCGCGGCTGGCACTTGTAGTGCGCCGGGGACTTCAGCGCGGCCCGCGCTTTTACGGCGGCCGCGCTGATAACTCGAGTCCCCGGCTTTTGCGGCCTGCTTTAGTTCGTTCCCGCCCCCAGACCTGCCAGTCAGGAGAGGGGCGGGACGCTGGCCACTTCTAGGGCGGTCGCGCCGGCCGCTGGAACTGCGGCGCGGCTGGCACTTGTGGTGCGCCGGGGACTTCAGCGCGGCCCGCGCTTTTACGGCGGCCGCGCTGTTAACTCGAGTCCCCGGCTTCTGGGCCTAGTCTCCCTTCGTTACCGCCCACAGCCCTGACAGTCAGGGTAGGGGCGTGACGCTGCATAGAGCAGAGCTGAGAGCTGGAGTATGTTTTGCATACTCCACCCCTCTCACTGTGTGCACTGTGAATCCGGATTCCCGCACTTTCTCAGGCACGCCCACGGCTTCCTTCTCTACAAGGACACCGGCAGCCATTAGTGTCAGTTTCTGTACGATACAGAGACAAGTGTGGAAGACCCTGGCATTCTGATAGTCACACAATCGCTGTAACAGGCGTTAAGCAGCACCTGTGGTGCTAACCCCACTAGTGCAGAAGTGCACTTATAGATATGCTTGTACTATATACATTGCACTGTTTGGTCGCACGTTGTATATACCCTCCTGGATTATGCGGAGGAGTTATCAGCATATTCTCTGTGTAAAACAAAGGTGCAGAACCACATGTTTTTCTATACAGCTGGTACAGCATGTACGGCTATACGGCCGGCAGGTTACATAGACCCCCATTGTATGCACTAATGGCCAGGGGATGAGGACGGTGTCTGCAGTATTTACTGACAGTTTTTCTGAGACTATGGCTATGATACTAGAAGCCTAGCAGTCCGGACATGTCTCTCACAATATGGGCACTGTTGAATCATTGATCCATGGCCCCCCTCAGTGTGAATAACTAACAGCTCCGGGAATGTCACACGCATCCCAGAGTCACGGCTCTGCACGGACGTCAGTCCCAGACAGCCTAAGTGGGCTCGCTATGAGCGGCCTCGGTTTCATCAGGGTCCTAACAGAAGGACTCGCTGTGTAATGAGGCGGAAGTAGCGGCTCAGGATTCTGATCCTGAGACCGCTCTCAATCTGGATACACCTGATTGTGACGCCATAGTAAATAATCTTATAGCGTCCATCTATAGAATGTGGGTTATTTCTCACAACTCCTCCAGTGGAGGAGTCAGCTTCACGTATTTTTCTGGACCACTCTGCCTTCAGAGAGGCAGTCCAGGAACACCACGCTTATCCAGATATGCGCTTCTCCAAACGGCTTAGGATACACGTTATCCCTGTCCCATGACTTGGTCAAGGACTGGACCCAATGTCCCGAGCGGCATCCTCCAATCTCCAGGCTTGTAGCTAGATCCATAGTTGCAGTGGGAGATGGAACTGCAAACTCAAAGATGCCACTGACAGACAGATGGATCTCTGGTCGAAAGCCATCTATGAGGCTGTCGGCGCACCGTTGGCTCCGGCATTCTCTCCCTTGGGGCACTCCAAGCTATTTCAGCTTGTCTTACACAGATTGACACGGTTACACGTACATCTGTGCCGCAGGTGGCATCCTTAACCTCTCAAATGTCTGCATTTGTTTCTTACGCGATTCAGGTTGTCCTGGACTCTGCGAACCGTGCGGCGGTAGCCTCCGCTACTCCGTGTTTTTAAGCAGAGCCTGGTCTGCTCGTTAAGTGAATGGAAGGCAGATTCTGCTTCCAAAAAAGGTTGCCTAACCAGTTGCCTTTTTCTGCTGACCGACTGTTTGGTGAGCGTTGGATGTAACCATCAAACAGTCCAGGGGTAAGGATTCATCCTTTCCTCAGCCCGGACACAACAAACCCCAACAGAGCAAGAGGCAGTCGGGGTTTTCGGCCTTTTCGAGGCTCGGGCAGGTCCCATTTTTCCTCGTCCAAGGTGGACTCAAAAGGATCAGAGGAGCTAAGATTCTTAGCGGGCTCAGTCTCGCCCAAAAAAGCGACAGTCGGGAAACCCGCTTCCAAGGCGGCTTCCTCATGACTTGCGGCCTCGGTCGGTAGCAGGCTCTCCCGCCTTGGCGATATTTAGCTGCCATAGGTCAATGACCATTGAGTGTGAGACATTCTGTCTCACGGGTACAGGATAGAGCTCACTTCTCGTCCTCCAACTCGATTCTTCAGAATTTCTCCACCTCCCGGCCGGGCCGCTGCTCTTCTGCAAACAGGGTGCACTCTATAGGCAGAAAGAGTGATGACCCCCGTTCCTCTTCAGGAACAAGGTCACGGTTTTTACCCCAAATTCTTTGCGGTACCTATAACAACGGGCCGTTCCGTCCCGTTCTGGATCTAAAAATGCTCAGCAAGCTCGTGGACACCAGGCGGTTCCGGATGGAATCCCTCCGCCATGTCATCGCCTCAAGGTCCCAAGGATATTTTCTAGCATCATTAGGCATCAAGGATGCTTATCCACACGTGCCGATTGATCCAGAGCACTAGCGTTTCTACGCTTCGTTATAGGAGACGAACACCCTCTGTTCGTAGCTCTACCTTCCGGCTAGCGACAGTCCAACTGGTCTTCGCCAAGGTCAGGGCAGCAGTAGTCACAGTCCTGCACTCTCAGGGTCACTCTGTGGTCCCGTATTTAGACGATCTACTTGTCAAGGCACTCTCTTAGGAAACATGCCAACACTGCCCGAACGTTGCGCTGGAGACTCTCTAGAGTTTTGGGTGGATCATCAACTTTTTAGAGTCAGATCCGACCCCGACCCTATCGATAACATATCTAGGCATAGAGTTTCTTACTCTCTCAGCGATAGTGAAGCTGCCGCTAGACAAACAGCATTCACTACGGGCTGCAAGCTCTTCTTTAAGAACCAGTCGCACACATTGACACGCCTCATGCACTTCCTACGTAAGATGGTAGCAATGGAGGCAGTTCCTTTCGCGCAGTTTTACTGCGTCCACTACAATGGGACATTCTCCGCCAATGGGACGAGGAGTCGACGTCCCTCAACAGAGTCGTCGTTCTTCTCAGGCGGCCAAGGAATCTCTACGGTGGTGGCTTCTTCTCACCTCTTGGTCAAAAAGAAGGTCCTTCCTATCCCCGTCCTGGGCGATAGTTACGACAGACGCGAGTCTATCAGGGTGGGGAGCAGTTTTTCTCCACTACAGCGCTCAGGGTACGTGGACTCAGCAAGAGTCCACTCTTCAGATCAATGTTCTTGAACACAGAGCAGTGTATCTTGCCCTACAATCCTTCCAACAGCGGCTGGAAAGCAAGCATATCCGACTTCAGTCGGACAGCTCCACAGCGGTGGCATACATCAACCACCAAGGAAGAACGCGCAACCGGCAAGCCTTCCAGGAAGTCCGGCAGGTTCTGATGTGGGTGGAAGACACGGCATCCACCATATCCACAATTCACATCCCAAGTGTGGAAACTAGGAAGCTGACTTCCTAAGTCGCTGAAGTGTGGCCGAAAGAGTATGGTCTCCTCACCCGGACGGGTTTCAGGAGATCTGGCGCCGCTGACAGAGGCCGGACGTCGATCTAATGGCGTCACGGCACAACAACAATGTGCCAGCTTCATGGCACGGTTTCACAATCATCGAGCTCTGGCGGCAAACGCCTTAGTTCAGCATTGGTCGCAGTTCCAGCTACCTTAGGTGCCACCTCTGGCATTGTTGCCCAGAGTACTGCGCTAGATCAAGACCGACTGCGGCCGCGCCATCCTCGTCGCTACAAATTGGCCGAGGATGTTGTGGTACTCGGTTCTGTGGTGCCTCACGGTAGGCTAACCGGGGGCACTACCAGACCAATCAGACTGGCTGTCTCAAGGGCCATTCTTCCATTTGGATTCTACGGCCCTCAACCGGATGGTGTGGCATTGAGTCCTGGAACCTAGTGTCGTCAGGATTACCTCAGGACGTGGTTGCCACCATGAGACAGGCTAGCATACCAACGTCCGCCAAGATTGACCACAGGACGTGGAAGATGTTCTTATCTCGGTGCTCGGCGCAGGGTGTTTCTCCCTGGCCGGTTGCATCGTCTATGTTTCCTTCCTTCCTGCAATCTAGGTAGGAAAATGGGTTGTCGCTCAGTTCCCTTTAGGGACAAGTCTCAGCGCTATCTGTATTTTTTCAGAAACGACGACTTCCTCAGGTACGCACGTTCCTACGGGGAGTTTGTCTTCTCAGCACTCCGTACAAGCGGCCGTTAGAGCCCTGAGATCTGAACAAGGTTCTAATTGCTCTCCAGATGCCGCCTTTCGAGCCTTTGAAGGATGTCTCCCTTCCCGTTTTTCACGGGAAGTGGCCTTCTAGTAACGGTCTCGTCTCTTAGGAGAGTTTCCGAGCTAGCAACGCTCTCATACAAACTCCCTTCCTGGTCCTTCACCAGGACAGGGTAGTTCTGCGTCCGGTTCCGGAATTTCTCCCTAAGGGGGTATCCCATTTTCATATCAATCAGGATATCACCTCACCTTCTTTGTGTCCTCGTCCAGTCCATCAATTTCAGAAAGATTTGCATCTGTTGGTTCTGGTGAGAGCACTCAGGTTCTACTTCCCGCATGGCGCTCCTGCGCCACCCGGATGCACTCTTTGTCCTTGTCGCTGGTCGGCGTAAACAGTCGCAAGCTTCCAGATCCACCCTTGCTCGGGGGCTCGAGGAACCAATTCTTGAAACCTACAGTTCTACTGGGCTTCTGGTTCTCTCAAGGCCGAAGGCCCATTCTACCAGAGCCGTGGGTGCATCCTGGGCATTACGGCACCAGGCTACGGCTCAGCAGGTGTGTCAGGCACCCACCTGGTCGAGTCTACTTACTTTTACCAAGCATTATCAGATGCATACCTACGCTTCGGCAGACGCCAGCCTAGGTAGATAAGTCATTCAGGCGGCGGTTGGCCACCTGTAGGAGAGGGCCGTTTGACGGCCCTATCATGAGGTATTCTTTTACCCACCCAGGGATTGCTTTTGGACATCCCAATTGTCTGGGTCTCCCAATGGAGCGACAAAGAAGAAGGGAATTTTGTTTACTTACCGTAAATTCCTTTTCTTCTAGCTCCAATTGGGAGACCCAGCACCCGCCCTGTTTTCTCGGGGTTTTTCTGTTTTTTCGGGTACACATGTTGTTCATGTGGTATGGTTCAGTTCTCCGATGTTTCCTCGGATTGAATTGGTCTTTAAACCAGTTATTGGCTTTCCTCCTTCTTGCTTTGGCACTAAAACTGGTGAGCCAGTGATCCCACTGGGGGTGTATAGCCAGAAGGGGAGGGGCCTTACACTTTTAAGTGTAATACTTTGTGTGGCCTCCAGAGGCAATAGCTATACACCCAATTGTCTGGGTCTCCCAATTGGAGCTAGAAGAAAAGGAATTTACGGTAAGTAAACAAAATTCCCTTCTTCTTCTTTCCTAGAATGAAGATCGTAAGCTGGAATATTAATGGCATTCGAGCGACTCGTGTGGGACTAAAGGAAATCTTGGACTCGTTGGACGCCGACATCATTTGTCTCCAGGAAACTAAAGTCACCAGTACGTTTTCCACCTAATTTCCGCCAATGTCTGCGCTTTCAGTAGTTCCTATAGGGAAGATTTTAGCACCTTGTGATCATAAATTGACTGTTTTCTATCATCTGCACATAGGAGACTTACTGGAGGAGCCCGTCGCTATAGTGGAGGGGTATAATTCCTACTTCAGTTTCAGCCGTGTGAGAAGTGGATATTCTGGTAAGTGGTATTTCATGCTTAACCCCTTATTCACACTTTCTAGTTGAGCTCAAGATAAATCAGCAAAGTTTGTGCTGTGGGTTCTCAGGAGCACGTCGTTCTGTGTATACAGGACCTGTGCTGTCAAGAATATGTGCACAGAATGATCTATTGCCATAAACCAGCTACCAAACAACTGCTGATCGGCAAACGTAGCAGATTGCCAGCCATTTAACAATCGCCATCGGTTAGTGTAAACTCGGCTCACGTGTATGGAGCTGCTATCAGTATTGCAAGTGTAGAGAGACTTTTATGTCTACTATTTGGATATGCGAGTCCTGGATAAATAGGGGGATACGAGTGACTACAGAATAAACGACTGCTGATCAGCAAGTGTAGCAGATTATCAGCCATTTAATAATCGCCATCGGTCACGTATATGGAGCTGCTATCAGTATTGCAAGTGTAGAGAGGCTAATGGCTACTATTTGGGTGGCCGAGTCCTGGATAAATAGCGGGGACACGAGTGACTACAGAACAAACGACTGCTGATCAGCAAGTGTAGCAGATTATCAGCCATTTAATAATCACCATCGGTCATGTGTATGGAGCTGCTATCAGTATTGCAAGTGTAGAGAGACTTATGGCTACTACTTGGGTGGGCAAGTCCTGGATAAATAGGGGGGACACGAGTAACTACAGAATAAACGACTGCTGATCGGCAAACATAGCAGATTATCAGCAATTTAATAATCTCCATCGGGTAGCGTAAACTCGGCTCATATGTATGGAGCTGCTATCAGTATTGCAAGTGTAGAGAGAATAATGTCTACTATTTGGATGGGCGAGTCGTGTATAAATAGCAGGGACACGAGTGACTACAGAATAAACGACTGTTGATCGGCAAACCTAGCAGATTATCAGCCATTTAATAATCGCAATTAAGTAGTGTAAACCTGGCTCACGTGTATGGGGCTGTTATCAGTATTGCAAGTGTAGAGCGACTAATGTCTGCTATTTGGGTGGGCGAGTCCTGGATAAATAGGGGGGACATGAGTGATTACAGAATAAATGACTGCTGGTCGACCACCGTAGCAGATTATCAGCCATTTAACAATCGCCATCGGTTATTGTAAATCTGGCTCATGTGTATGGAGCTGCTATCAGTATTGCAAGTGTAGAGAGACTAATGTCTACTATTTGGGTGGGTGAGTCCTGGATAAATAGGGGGAACACGAGTGACTACAGAAGATGTGGAGAGGGGTCCTGCCGTGACCACTTGGCTAATTGTACTTTTTCTATATAATGGAGATGTTTGATAGAATTATATTAATGTCACTTAGGAAATGGCTCTCTGTTTTATAGGAGTTGCTACGTTCTGTAAAACCAGCACAACCCCGCTGGCGGCAGAGGAGGGTCTCGCTGGGCAACTGACTGGTGAGAAAGGGTCTATCGGCTGCTACGGTGACACAGAGGAATTCTCGGAAGAAGAACTGCTATCTCTAGACCAGGAGGGGAGAGCGGTGATCACACAGCACAAGATTCTGTAAGTAGAGTGTGAAAGGGTTAATTACATCATTAAGATGTATCATCTGTCCAAAAGATGGGCGATAACGTTCGGATCGGTGGGGTCTGATGGCTGGGATTACGAGAACAGAGCTCTGAAGTGTGTGTGTGTGTGTGTGTGTGTGTGTGTGTACGCCACCCACCCGCTCATTCATTATGGCACTGCAAGAAAAAGCCGAACATTGTACTCCGTCATCTCTAGCAGCCCTATTGCATTCAGACCGAACCAGATCCGCTAGTTATCACCTATCCTGTGGATAGGGAGTAACTTTTGGGGATTGAAATAAATCTTTAAAGGGGTGATCCAACGGCAAAAGGAAATTTCATTTAAATCCCTTTCTATTTGATGCCATAATCTAAGCTACTTTCTAATATACTTGTATTAAAAATGTCCTACTGTTCCCTAACTACTATTCAATTTTTTTGTTTTCTAGTTCCTGTCTGATGACGCTTAGTTTGAGAATCCCAGTGCATGCTGGGATACTCAAACAAAGTGTCATCAGGGGACAGAGTCTGTGGCAGTGACCATAATCATGCTTGTTAAAACTCGATTCAAACCCATTGGGATGTACAGAACAATTAGGGGTACTTTGCACGCTGCGACATCGCTAGCCGATGCTAGCGATGTCGAGGGCGATAGTCCCCGCCCCCATCGCACATGCGATATCTGGTGATAGCTGCCGTAGCGAACATTATCGCTACAGCAGCTTCACATGCACTTACCTGCCCTGCGACGTCGCTCTTGCCGGCGACCCGCCTCCTTCCTAAGGGGGCGGGTCGTGCGGCATCACAGCGGTGTCACACGGCAGGCGGCCAATAGAAGCGGAGGAGCGGAGATGAGCGGGACTTAAAAATCCCGCCCACCTCCTCCCTTCCGCATAGCCGGTGGAGGCAGGTAAGGAGATGTTCCTCGCTCCTGCGGCTTCATACACAGCGATGTGCGCTGCCGCAGGAACGAGGAACAACATCGTAACAGCAGTCGTCCCGACATTATGAAAATGACCGAAGCTACACAGATCACCGATTTACGTTGTTTTTCAATCGTTTATCGGCGCATCTAGGCTTTACACGTTGCAACGTCGTTACCGGCACCGGATGTGCGTCACTTTCGATTTGACCCCGACGATATCGCAGTAGCAATGTCACAATGTGCAAAGTACCCCTTAGATGCTGCACTTACAGATATCCCGGAGCTTTTTGAGTCCTAAAACTGGTAGAAATGTTGTGTATTGTACAGGATAATAGCGTTGTCATTTCTGCGTTCCAGCACAACCGGCAACAAAGAGGACACCCTGACTGTAATCAACGTTTACTGCCCAAGAGCCGACCCGGAGAAGCCCGAACGTAAAACCTACAAGCTGCGCTTTTACCGTTTGCTTCAAATCCGGGCAGAAAGTGTTCTGAAAAATGGAGGGTAAGTCTCCAGCGTAGAGGATAAGGCCCGTGTGATTTGCACAGGTATCATGAATGAATTCTTCTGTTGTTTCAGCCACGTGATTATATTGGGGGACGTGAACACGTCACATAAGCCCCTTGACCACTGTGACCCAACCGATCTGGTAAGTTCAAGAGCAACGTTAAGATACAAGTTTAGGCCAGTTTCAGACGTCCGTGTTTAATCAGGTACCAGTCACATGCATGGTTATGGTCACACGTGTGACAGGTACCGAAGAAAACGGGTCTGTGAAATAAAAAGATTTGTCATATTTACCTGCTGTCTCCGACTCTGCTGCCTCCCGCTCCTGACCCCCACTCATTATACAGTGCCTACAAGTAGTATTCAACCCCCTGCAGATTTAGCAGGTTTACACATTCGGAATTAACTTGGCATTGTGACATTTGGACTGTAGATCAGCCTGGAAGTGTGAAATGCACTGCAAAAAAGAATGTTATTTCTTTTTTTATTTTTTTTTTAAATTGTGAAAAGTTTATTCAGAGGGTCATTTATTATTCAACCCCTCAAACCACAAGAATTCTGTTTGGTTCCCCTAAAGTATTAAGAAGTATTTCAGGCACAAAGAACAATGAGCTTCACATGTTTTGGATTAATTATCTCTTTTTCCAGCCTTTTCTGACTAATTAAGACCCTCCCCAAACTTGTGAACAGCACTCATACTTGGTCAACATGGGAAAGACAAAGGAGTATTCCAAGGCCATCAGAGACAAGATCGTGGAGGGTCACAAGGCTGGCAAGGGGTACAAAACCCTTTCCAAGGAGTTGGGCCTACCTGTCTCCACTGTTGGGAGCATCATCCGGAAGTGGAAGGCTTATGGAACTACTGTTAGCCTTCCACGGCCTGGACAGCCTTTGAAAGTTTCCACCCGTGCCGAGGCCAGGCTTGTCCGAAGAGTCAAGGCTAACCCAAGGACAACAAGGAAGGAGCTCTGGGAAGATCTCATGGCAGTGGGGACATTGGTTTCAGTCAATTCCATAAGTAACGTACTCCACCGCAATGGTCTCCGTTCCAGACGAGCCCGTAAGGTACCTTTACTTTCAAAGCATCATGTCAAGGCTCGTCTACAGTTTGCTCATGATCACTTGGAGGACTCTGAGACAGACTGGTTCAAGGTTCTCTGGTCTGATGAGACCAAGATCGAGATCTTTGGTGCCAACCACACACGTGACGTTTTGAGACTGGATTGCACTGCATACGACCCCAAGAATACCATCCCTCCAGTCAAGCATGGTGGTGGCAGCATCATGCTGTGGGGCTGTTTTTCAGCCAAGGGGCCTGGCCATCTGGTCCGCATCCATGGGAAGATGGATAGCACGGCCTACCTGGAGATTTTGGCCAAGAACCTCCGCTCCTCCATCAAGGATCTTAAGATGGGTCATCATTTCATCTTCCAACAAGACAACGACCCAAAGCACACAGCCAAGAAAACCAAGGCCTGGTTCAAGAGGGAAAAAATCAAGGTGTTGCAGTGGCCTAGTCAGTCTCCTGACCTTAACCCAATTGAAAACTTGTGGAAGGAGCTCAAGATTAAAGTCCACATGAGACGCCCAAAGAACCTAGATAACTTGGAGAAGATCTGCATGGAGGAGTGGGCCAAGATAACTCCAGAGACCTGTGCCGGCCTGATCAGGTCTTATAAAAGACGATTATTAGCTGTAATTGCAAACAAGGGTTATTCCACAAAATATTAAACCTAGGGGTTGAATAATAATTGACCCACACTTTTATGTTGAAAATGTATTAAAATTTAACTGAGCAACATAACTTGTTGGTTTGTAAGATTTATGCATCTGTTAATAAATCCTGCTCTTGTTTGAAGTTTGCAGGCTCTAACTTATTTGCATCTTATCAAACCTGCTAAATCTGCAGGGGGTTGAATACTACTTGTAGGCACTGTATTAATCTTTTTTTTTTTTTTTTCGGAAGCCAGAGTACAGCACCGCGGGGACAGGTGAGTATTCTGCCAGCACAGTGACTTCCAGGAGGTCATTGCATTGGAGTTCCCAATGAACTTTGATGACATCCTGATGACTCCCGCGCTACAGCTTCACGGGTTCATCAGAGTTGATTGGGAACTGTGATGAGTCCCCGATGCTGTCCCCGCGATACTCCGGCTTCCAGGGTCTCACCGCACACACACACACACACACACACACACACACACACACACACACACACACACACACACACACACACACACACACACACACACACACGCGCTGTATATTCACCCAGCGCTGCGGTCCCCGGCACTGAAGTCTCCAGCGCTGTCCCCGCTTCCAGCTCCGCAGTGCGGTGAACATTCAGTGAGTATAATGAGCGGGGGTCAGGAGCGGGAGGCAGCAGAGTCCGAGAGAGGTAAATATAGAAAATCTTTTTATTAAAAAGACCCGTGTTTTCTCCGGTACGTGTCACACTGATGTCACACGGATCACATCAGCGTGTGGTCCGTGTGACACCCGTGCTACCGGCGAAAAAAACAGACATGCCTGCGTATGTGCGTGAGGGGCCACGAGGGGTCACACGGTCCGTGTGAAAACACGGACATGTGAGTAACAGAAAATAATAACATGGGTGTGTGTGGCAACCGTGTTAAAAACAGATGTCACACGTGCCTGAAACACTGTCATCTGAAACCAGCCTAAAAATTACCTACAAACTTATACCGTATGAGGCTGTGCCTGGTACTGCAACTCATTTAAAAAGGTGTCCCCATCTCCTACATTTATGGCGTAGCCACAGGATATGCCATAAACGTATAGTGGATCTCGAAAATGGGACTCCATGATGCACTGCTTTGAGTGGCGAGGTGATGGGACTCTTGTACAAATCAATGGGAGCTCCTAAGGCCTCTCTACTGACAGCAGTGCGCAGCAGGGTCCTGATGGAGGTGCAGGTATCATCGGGGGGAGGATTAATATTTATGCCATACAGTGCTGGCCAAAAGTATTGGCACCCTTCAATTTGGTCATAGAATACTCAGTTTCTTCTTGAAAATGATTGCAATCACAAATTCTTTGGTATTATTATCTTCATTTATTTTGCTTGCAATAAAAAAAACACAAAAGAGAATGAAACAAAAATCAAATCATTGATCATTTCACACAAAACTCCAAAAATGGGCCAGACAAAAGTATTGGCACCCTTAGCCTAATACTTGGTTGCACAACCTTTAGCCAAAATAACTGCGAACAACCGCTTCCGGTAACCATCAATGAGTTTCTTACAATGCTCTGCTGGAATTTTAGACCATTCTTCTTTGGCAAACTGCTCCAGGTCCCTGAGATTTGAAGGTGCCTTCTCCAAACTGCCATTGTGAGATCTCTCCACAGGTGTTCTATGGGATTCAGGTCTGGACTCATTGCTGGCCACTTTAGTAGTCTCCAGTGCTTTCTATCAAACCATTTTCTAGTGCTTTTTGAAGTGTGTTTTGGGTCATTGTCCTGCTGGAAGACCCATGACCTCTGAGGGAGACCCAGCTTTCTCACACTGGGCCCTACATTATGCTGCAAAATTTGTTGGTAGTCTTCAGACTTCATAATGCCATGCACACGGTCAAGCAGTCCAGTGCTAGAGGCAGCAAAGCAACCCCAAAACATCAGGGAACCTCCACTATGTTTGACTGTAGGGACTGTGTTCTTTTCTTTGAATGCCTTTTTTTTTTTTATTTTTATTTTTTCCTGTAAACTCTGTTGATAGCTTTTCCCAAAAAGCTCTACTTTTGTCTCATCTGACCAGAGAACATTCTTCCAAAACGTTTTAGGCTTTCTCAGGTAAGTTTTGGCAAACTCCAGCCTGGCTTTTTATGTCTCGGGGTAAGAAGTGGGGTCTTCCTGGGTATCCTACCATACAGTCCCTTTTCATTCAGACGCCGGCAGATAGTACGGGTTGACACTGTTGTACCCTCGGACTGCAGGGCAGCTTGAACTTGTTTGGATGTTAGTCGAGGTTCTTTATCCACCATCCGCACAATCTTGCGTTGAAATCTCTCGTCACTTTTTCTTTTCCTTCCACATCTAGGGAGGTTAGCCACAGTGCCATGGGCTTTACACTTCTTGATGACACTGCGCACCGCAGACACAGGAACTCTCAGGTCTTTGGCGATGGACTTGTAGCCTTGAGATTGCTCATGCTTCCTCACAATCTGGATTCTCAGGTCCTCAGACAGCTCTTTGGTCTTCTTTCTTTTCTCCATGCTCAATGTGGTACACACAAGGACACAGGACAGAGGCTGAGTCAACTTTAACCCCTTCACGACCTTGGACGGATCTATCCGTCCAGGATCGTGTCACGTTAAGCCCCGCCCCCTGCCGCGGGCAGGCGGCGGTCGGCACACATCAGCTGTTTTCAACAGCTGACATGTGTGCCTGCTAGCCGCGGGTGGAATCGCTTCCACCCGCGGCCATTAACCCCTTAAATCTTGCCAAAGTCTGGCAGCAAGATCTAAATGCGCGCGGCCATGTTTTTTACTTACCGCCGCCCCCACTGGAAGTCACGTGTGTTATCACGTGACTATCGGTGGTTGCCATCGTAGCACAGGGTCATGTGATGACGCCTGCAGCTACGAAGTTTCACTTTCGTTTTCCCTCGGCCGAGAGCAGAGGGAAAAACAAAGTGACTGAATCTGCTGTTTCTTCGGCGCTCCATTGGGAGACCCAGACGATTGGTGTATAGCACTGCCTCCGGAGGCCACACAAAGCAATTACACTAAAAAGTGTAAGGCCCCTCCCCTTCTGGCTATACACCCCCAGTGGGATCACTGGCTCACCAGTTTTCTGCTTTGTGCGAAGGAGGTCAGACATCCATGCATAAGCTCCACTGTTCAGTCAGCAGTAGCTGCTGACTATATCGGATGGAAGAAAAGAGGGCCCATACTAGGGCCCCCAGCATGCTCCCTTCTCACCCCACTTGCGGTTTGTAAGGTTGAGGTACCTATTGCTGGTACGGAGGCTGGAGCCCACATGCTGTTTTCCTTCCCCATCCCCCTGAGGGGCTCTGAGGAAGTGGGATCTTTCCGGCCACCCAGCCCTGAGGCCGGGCTCCATCCACAGACCCATAGAACCTGCTGGATGTGGAGCAGGAGTGCCGTTCAGGGACAAGGCCCTGCAACTTTCAGGTACTCTGTGTCCCCGTATGGCAGGCCACGCACACTCCAGGCTTGCTGGGTGTGCTAGTGCGCCGGGGACTGTAGCGCTGTGCGCTGGGCTTATAGTCCCTGCAGATTACTGGGGGACTTTACGTGTGGGGACCGCCGCGCCGACCGCCCCTGGAGCGGCAGCGCAGCTGCGACTTGTAGTGCGGCGGGGACGCGCCGACCGCGCTTTTACGGCGGCGGCGCTTCTAACTTTAGTCCCCGGCTTTTGCGGCCTAGCGCCGCTTCGTTCCCGCCCCCACCCTGTCACTCAGGGAAAGGGAGAGACGCTGTTCTATAGCAGCGCCGAGGGCTGGAGCCTTATTTGCATTCTCCAGCCCCCTTTACTAGACACAGTGGGCGCCGGGTTCCCGCTCTTGTCTCGGGCACGCCCTCGGCCCGCCCCTCTCCTCTGGACGCCGGCAGCCATTCCGGCACGCAGAGCGGGAAAACGGAGACACTGAGCTACCAGCACAGGATTCCGGCGCCACACACCCGCTTTTGTGCGGGCGGTAAGCGGCAACTAAAGTGCTGACCCACTAATGCCGAAGTGTCCTGTTGTACTTTTGTACGGTCGCTATTCAGGATGCAGACCTAGAAACAGCAGCAAAAGATCAGGGGTGCTAAAGCACAGACTCTATATGCTGCTTGTCTTACATGTGCTGCAGTGTCATGTGTCCTTTATGCTTGTATGCTTTACATTGCACTGTAAGGGCTATTCTTGGCTGTCTACCCGCCTAGATGGCTAGACAGCGGCAGCAAACAGCAATGGTGCTAAGGCACAAGCTTTCAATGCTGCTTGGATTGCATGTACTGCAGAGTTTATTTTCATGCTTGTACATTCACTGCATGTCGCTATTCTTGGCTAATGCTCCTTGATGACTAGACAACAGCAGCAGAAAAGCAAGGGTGCTAAGGCACAAGCTTTCAATGCTGCTTGGATTGCATGTGCTGCAGTGGTTATTTTCATGCTTGTATGCTATACATTCACTGTATGTCGCTTTTCCTGGCTAATGCTCCTGAATAACTAGACAACGGCAGCAGAAAAGCAAAGGTGCCAAGGCACAGGCTTTCTATGCTCCTTGTACTGCA
Organism: Anomaloglossus baeobatrachus; assembly: GCF_048569485.1. Taxonomy (NCBI): domain Eukaryota; kingdom Metazoa; phylum Chordata; class Amphibia; order Anura; family Aromobatidae; genus Anomaloglossus; species Anomaloglossus baeobatrachus. The sequence continues at coordinate 200,380,046 of NC_134361.1, forward strand.
TGTGATGAAGTGTTTATTGTACTTCATGCTTGTATGCTATACATTGCACTGTACGGTCGCTATTCTTGGCTAATGCTCCTAGATGGCTAGACAGCAACAGCAAAAAAAAAAAAAAAAAAAAAAAAAGCATGGGTGCCAAGGCACAGGCTTTCTATGCTGCTTGTACTGCATGCGACTGTTCCAGGACCCCCAGTGTGTGCAATTACTCAACGGGGTCTCTGCTACAGGTGGCCAAAAGAACCACCTGTGATCCCTGTCCAGGGACAGGGACGGAGTTGCAGTTTCCGCTGATATATTGTCTGTGGCTAGGACTAACATCTTACAGACTTTGCAGTCCAGACAGACCTTGGGCAATGTTGATTCAATGCCCCTGGCCACCCTGATTTCGAAACAAATCATGGCTCCAGGAGGGTCCCATGCATCCCAGGGTGCAGGCTCTGACACGGACGACAGTCCCAGACGGCCTAAGCGAGCTCCCTAAGAACGGCCCTCGACTTCATCACAGTACTCTCTGTATGATGAGGCAGACGTAGCTGTTCAGGACTCTGATCCTGAGACCGCTCTCAATCCGGATACACCGGATGGTGACGCTATAGTGAATAATCTTATAGCGTCCATCAATGGAAGGTTGGGTATTTCTCCCTCAACTCCTCCAGTGGAGGGGTCAGCTTCACAGCAGAAGAAATCCCTATTTCGGTATCTCAAGCGTATATTGAGTACTTTTCTGGTCACTCTGACTCCAGAGAAGCAGTCCAGGAACACCACGCTTATCCCGATAAGCGTTTCTCCAACCGTATTGAAGATACGCGTTGTCTCTTCCCCCCTGACGTGCTCAAGCGCTCCAAGGGTGGATCCCCCAATCTCCAGGCTTGCGGCTAGATCTATAGTTGCAGTGGAAGATGGGACTTCACTTAAAGATGCCATTGACAGACAGATAGCCCTATCGGCGGGTCGGTTGCCCCGGCATTCGCAGCCATAGAGGCACTCCAAGCTATTTCAGCTAGTATTGCGCAGAGGGACGCGGTCACATGTACATCTTGGCCGCAGTAGCGTCCTTCACCTCGCAATGTCGGCATTGCGACTCAAGCTGTTTATGCTGTCCTGGACTCTACGAGCCGTACGTCAGTGGCGTCCGCCAACTCCGTGTTGTTACGCTCCTAGTGTTAAGGGATTGGAGCAGATGCTGCTTCCACAAAAGTGCTTAACCAGATTGCCTTTATCTGGTGACAGACTGTTTCGTGAGCGGTTGGATTAAATCATTCAACTGTCCAAGGGTACGGATTCTTCCTTACCCCAGCTATCAAACAAGACCCATCAGGAGAAGGGACAGTCGAGGTTTCGGTCCTTCCCAGGCTCGGGCACGTCCCAATTGCCGTCGTCCAACAGGACTCAAAAGGCTCAGAGGGGCGCAGGTTCCTGGCGGGCTCAATCACGCCCGGAGAAGGCAGCCGGAGGAACCGCTACCAAGGCGGTTTCCTCATGACTTTCAGCCCTCTCTCTCCGCGTCCGCGGTCGGTGGCAGACTCCCCCGCTTTAGCGACATTTAACTGCCACAGGTCAATGGCCGGTGGGTGAGAGACAGTTTGTCGCAAAAACTTCCTCACCGGCCGAGCCGAGGCTCTTCTGCAGGCAGTAGGAGTCGTAATCCCGGTTCCTCCTCAGGAACAAGAGACACTTTTTACTCCGATCTGGTCGGGGTGACAAAATAGGACGACTCCTTCCGTTCCGTTCTGGACCTTAAACTGCTCAACAAGCACGTGAAAACCAGGCGGTTCCGGATGGAATCCCTCCGCTCCGTCATTGCCTCAATGTCTCAAGGAGATTTCCTAGCATCAATAGACATCAGGATGCTTATCTCCACGTGCCGATTGCTCCAGAGCACCGGCGTTTGCTACGATTCGTTATTGAAGACGAGCATCTTCGGTTCGTAGCCCTACCCTTCGGTCTGGCGACAGCCCCACGGGTTTTCACCAAGTTCATGGCAGCAGTGGGACCACTCCCGCACTCTCAGGGTCACCCTGTGATCCCTTACTTAGACCATCTACTTGTCAAGGCACTCTTTTAAGAGGCATGCCAACACAGCCTGAACATGACGCTGGAGACTTCCCAGAGTTTCGGGTGGGTCCTCAACTTTTCAAAGTTAAACCCAATCGCTGGCATATCTTAGCTTGGGGTTTCACACTCTCTCAGCGATGGTGAAGCTTCCACTGGACAAACAGCGGTCACTACAGACGGGGGTGCAGTCTCTCCTTCAATGAGACACCTCATCCAGAGGCAGTCCCTTTCACGCAGTTTCATCTGCGTCCACTTCAATAGAACATTCTTCGCTAATGGGAGGGGAAGTCGATGTCCCTACACAGGAACGTCCCCCTTTCTCAGACGATCAAGGACTCTCTTCAGAGGAGTCCACTCTTCAGATCAATTGTCTGGAGCTCTGGGCAGTGCATATGGCCCTGCAAGACTTCCTGCAGTGGCTGGAAGGCAAACAGATCCGAATTCAGTCGGACAATCCACAGCGGTGGCATACATCAACCACCAAGGCGGACTACGCAGTCGGCGAGCCTCCCAGGAAGTCCGCCGGATTCTGCTAGGGGTGGAAGACAGAGCATACACCATATCCGCAGTTCACATCCCGGGCGTAGAAAACTGGGAAGCAGACTTCCTCAGTCACCAGGGCGTGGACGCAGGAGAATGGTCTCTGCACCCGGACGGGTTTCACGAATCGGCACAAAAGCAAGGTCCCGGTTTTCATGACGATCAAAGAGCTCTGGCGACAGGCATCTCACGGTCGGTCAACCGTGGGCACTACCAGACCGGCCAGACTTACTGTCCCAAGGGCCGTTTTTCCATCTGAATTCTACGGCCCTGAACCTACTGTGTGGCCATTGCGTCCTAGATCCTAGTGTCCTCAGGATTATCCCACGGGGTCGTTGCCACCATGAGACAGGCTATGAAGCCCACGTCTGCTAAGATCTACCACGGAAGTGGAAGATTTTCTTTTACTGGTGCTCTGTACAAGGAGTGTCCCCCTGGCCATTGGCATTGCCTACTTTTCTTTCCTTCCTGCAATCTGGGTTGGAAAAGGGCTTGTCGCTCGGCTCCCTTAAAGGGCAAGTCTCGGCGCTATTGGTGTTTTTTCAGAAGCGGCTAGCACGACGTCCGCAGGTACGCACGTTCCTGCAGGGGGTTTGGTCATATCGTCCCCCCGTACGAGCGGCCGTTAGATCCATGGGATCTGAACAGGGTACTAGTTGCTCTCCAGAAGCCGCCTTTCGAGTCTCTGACGGATGTTTCACTCTCTCGACTATCACGGAAAGTGGCCTTTCTGGTAGCGATCACGTCTCTTCGGAGAGTGTCTGAGCTAGCAGCGCTGTCATCCAAGGCTCCCTTCCTGGTGGTCCACCAGGACAAGGTAGTGCTGCGCCCCATTCAGGAGTTTCTCCCTAAGGTAGTATCCTCGTTTCATATTAATCAGGATATTTCCTTACCTTCTTTTTGTCCTCATCCGGTTCTCCGGTATGAAAAGGATTTACATTTGTTAGATCTGGTGAGAGCACTCAGAATCTACATTTCCCGCACGGCGCCCCTGCGCCGCTCTGATGCACTCTTAATCCTTGTCGCTGGCCAGCGCAAGGGGTCGCAGGCTTCCAAAGCCACCCTGGCTCGATGGATCAAAGAACCAATTCTTGAAGCCTACCGTTCTGCTGGGCTTCCGGTTCCATCAGGGCTGAAGGCCCATTCTACCAGAGCCGTGGGTGCGTCCTGGGCATTACGACACCAGGCTACGGCTCAACAGGTGTGCCAGGCAGCTACCTGGTCGAGTCTGCACACTTTCACCAAAACATTATCAGGTGCATACCTATGCTTCGGCGGACGCCAGCCTAGGTAGAAGAGTCCTGCAGGCGGCAGTTGCCTCCCCGTAGGGGAGGGCTGTCTTTGCAGCTCTAACATGAGGTATTTCTTTACCCACCCAGGGACAGCTTTTGGACGTCCCAATCGTCTGGGTCTCCCAATGGAGCGCCGAAGAAGAAGGGAATTTTGTTACTTACCGTAAATTCCTTTTCTTCTAGCTCCTATTGGGAGACCCAGCACCCGCCCTGTTGTCCTTCGGGATTTTTGGTGGTTTTTCGGGTACACATGTTGTTCATGTTGAATGGTTTTTCAGTTCTCCGACGTTACTTCGGAGTGAATTTGTTTAAACCAGTTATTGGCTTTCCTCCTTCTTGCTTTTGCACTAAAACTGGTGAGCCAGTGATCCCACTGGGGGTGTATAGCCAGAAGGGGAGGGGCCTTACACTTTTTAGTGTAATTGCTTTGTGTGGCCTCCGGAGGCAGTGCTATACACCAATCGTCTGGGTCTCCCAATAGGAGCTAGAAGAAAAGGAATTTACGGTAAGTAACAAAATTCCCTTCTTACAGCTGTATAGCTGTGATCAGCAGAAAGACAATAGCGATCGGATTGCTGATCGCTATAGCCCCCTAGGGGGACTAGTAAAATAAAAAAAAAAAAGTAAACAAAAAAAGTTTTAAAAAAAACCCCCAAAAAACCTAAAAGTTCAAATCACCCCCCTTTCCCCCCATTGAAAATTAAAGGGTTAAAAAATAAATAAATATACACATATTTGGGATCGCCGCGTTCAGAAATGCCCGATCTATCAAAATGTAAAATCAATTAATCTGATTGGTAAACGGCGTAGTGGCAAAAAAATTCCAAACGCCAAAATTACGTTTTTTTGGTCGCCGCAAGTTTTACGCAAAATGCAATAACAGGCGATCAAAACGTAGCATCTGCGCAAAAATGGTACCATTTATAAACGTCAGCTCGAGACGCAAAAAATAAGCCATCACTGAGCCACAGATGCCAAAAAATGAGCACGCTACGTGTTTCAGAAAATGGCGCAAAACGTGCGCCACTTTTATTGGACAAACTTGTGATTTTTTTTTTAACCCCTTAGATACATGTAAACCTATACATGTTTGGTGTCTACAAACTCGCACCGACCTGAGGCATCACAATGACACATCAGTTTTATCATATAGTGAACACGGTGAATAAAACATACCAAAAACTATTGTGCGATCACACTTTTTTTGCAGTTTTTCCACACTTGGAATTTTTTTGCTGTTTTCCAGTACAATATATGGTAAAACCTATGGTTTAATTTAAAAGTACAACTCGTCCCGCAAAAAACAAGCCCTCATATGGCAAGATTGACGGAATAATAAAAAAGTTACGGCTCTCGGAAGAAAAGGAGCAAAAAACAAAAACGGAAAGTGCCCGGGGGCTGAAGGGGTTAATCCATGTCAACTGGCTGTAAGTGTGATTTAGTTATTGCCAACACCTGTTAGGTGCCACAGGTAAGTTACAGGGGCTGTTATTATACAAATTAGAGAAGCATCACATGATTTTTCAAACAGTGCCAATACTTTTGTCCACCCCCTTTTTATGTTTGGTGTGGAATTATATCCAATTTGGCTTTATGACAATTTTTTTTTCTTTTTTCATTGAAGACAAATTAAATGAACATAATAATACCAAAGAATTTGATTGCAATCATTTTCGGGAAGAAACTGAGTATTATCTGACAGAATCGCAGGGGTGCCAATACTTTTGGCCAGCACTGTATACTTTCCATCTGTCATAATTAAGTGGGGCCAATATTTATTTAAATGTGTTGTCCGCCTTTGGGATACAAGTCTGCTGTCAGGAATCACCGGTGTCAGGAGCAGGGGGTCATGTGATTACAAGTATGCGATTTGCACACTAACAATCACATTCCGACTAGAAGTATCTGACTTTGTTGATTTCACTTCTATTGAGCGAGGGCACACACGTCTAGTCTGCACGTGACCACATGTATGCAAATCATATACCGGCAGTCACGCCCCTACCAGCTCCTGGTTCCCGCACTGGAGAATCTTGACTGCGCACTCACTGCGTGCTATGAGTATTCACAAGTCTGCAGACCCATGGAGGGACTGCAGACTTATTCTCCATGGCCGGACAACCCCTTTAAATGATGCTGAGTTGCAATTGTTAAGTCATACAGCTTCTTTATAGATGCAGCAAGATGGCCCAAGTCTTCTGGTGGTAGTCAGGTATTCCTGGGGCAGACTCCCATTATGTATTGGTGGCTTTCACTCTTTTAATTTCTGATTTAAAGCTACTTTTTTCCTGTAATCAGCTACTCTATGCCTCATGTCTCAGAAATTGTCACCAGTGTCCTTGCTGGTCATTTCTCACATGATGTGGATTTCTGTTGGTGGGTTTAAAAAAAACACACACACACACACACACACACACACACACACACACACACCTAGCTAGCTGTAGTACCCGGAGTTGCCCGGGATAGTAACTGTCTCTCTGTTTCTCTCCCAGTGTCCCTCTCTGTCCCTCTCTGTCCCTCTCTGTCCCTCTCTGTCCCTCTCTGTCCCTCTCTGTCCCTCTCTGTCCCTCTCTGTCCCTCTCTGTCCCTCTCTGTCCCTCTCTGTCCCTCTCTGTCCCTCTCTGTCCCTGTCTCTCTCTTTCTCTGTCCCTGTCTCTGTCTCTCTCTTTCTCTGTTCCTGTCCCTCTCTCTTTCTCTGTTCCTGTCCCTCTCTCTTTCTCTGTTCCTGTCCCTCTCTCTTTCTCTGTTCCTGTCCCTCTCTCTTTCTCTGTTCCTGTCCCTCTCTCTTTCTCTGTTCCTGTCCCTCTCTCTTTCTCTGTTCCTGTCCCTCTCTCTTTCTCTGTTCCTGTCTTTCTCTCTTTCTCTGTTCCTGTCTTTCTCTCTTTCCCTGTTCCTGTCTTTCCCTGTTCCTGTCTTTCCCTGTTCCTGTCTTTCCCTGTTCCTGTCTTTCCCTGTTCCTGTCTTTCCCTGTTCCTGTCTTTCCCTGTTCCTGTCTTTCCCTGTTCCTGTCTTTCCCTGTTCCTGTCTTTCCCTGTTCCTGTCTTTCCCTGTTCCTGTCTTTCCCTGTTCCTGTCTTTCCCTGTTCCTGTCTTTCCCTGTTCCTGTCTTTCCCTGTTCCTGTCTTTCCCTGTTCCTGTCTTTCCCTGTTCCTGTCTTTCCCTGTTCCTGTCTTTCCCTGTTCCTGTCTTTCCCTGTTCCTGTCTTTCCCTGTTCCTGTCTTTCCCTGTTCCTGTCTTTCCCTGTTCCTGTCTTTCCCTGTTCCTGTCTTTCCCTGTTCCTGTCTTTCCCTGTTCCTGTCTTTCCCTGTTCCTGTCTTTCCCCTTGGCTGCATTGTGACACGCGAACATTCAATTTCAGGGCGTGGCTGCGCTTTCTTCTGAAGTTCTGGCTGCATTGTGGCTCCCAGGTTCCTTGACTTTAATGGAGGCAGTTTTTTTGGCGGATAACTGTAAAGTGTGGGGTTAAAATTTCCCCTCAAAACATAGTCAATGACGTTCCCTGAGTAAAATAGAGCGTCGGTTCAAAATTTTGTGACTGTACCTGCGATGGTGTGAATTCCTTTAGTGGGCATGCATGCATGCATGCATACATGCATGCATACATACATACACACATACACACACTCAGCTTTATATAATAGATATGGTTTATATAATTGAATTCCAGGCTTTATTTGCGTTCACATCTACATTTTAGGAAGTGATTGAAGAGAACCCGGGACGTCAATGGTTGAACCAGTTCCTCGTTGACCCTCTTGTATCTAAAACGGAAGTTTCCGACGATCCAAACTCTGGCCGGTTTCTGGACAGCTTCCGATACTTCCACCCCACGCAGAAGAATGCCTTTACATGCTGGTGCTCTGCGTCTGGAGCTCGGCAGACCAACTATGGCACTCGCATAGACTATATCCTGGCCAACAGAAAACTGGTGGAAGCTGAGTTTTTGGATTCCATCATTATGCCAGAGGTTGAAGGATCTGACCATTGTCCCGTTAAGGCACTGATGAGCTGTTGGCCGTTGGCAGCTGACAAATGCCCATCACTATGCACCAAATACCTGCCTGAATTCGCTGGTCGGCAGCAGAAACTTTCTCAGTTCCTTGTCAAAAAGAGCAAAGATCTTGAAGTTTGTGCTGGAGAAACCAAGGACTCTCAGTCGTCAAGTGCAGGCTCCGAAAATAGTTCTGCTCGAAAGAGGACAACTGAGAAGGTCCATGTTAATAATGGTAAGAAAGCTAAACCAGGTCCCAAGGGTGGGCAAGTCAATCTGCTCGGTTTCTTCAAACCTGTGATCTCCAAACCAAGAACTTCAGATGAAGGCAAGAATCATTCCACTGATGAGAACGTGAAGGAGGTGACCACACAACGTGCCCCGACCTCCGGGACTCAGAACGGGAACCAACAGCAAAGTGCCTTCTGGAAGACCCTTCTAAAGGGACCACCTCCCCCGCCCAACTGTAAGGGACACGGAGAGCCCTGTGTCTTGCGAACAGTAAAGAAGGCCGGTCCTAACTGCGGCCGACAGTTCTATGTCTGTGCCCGGCCCGAAGGCCACACGTCCAACCCTCAGGCACGATGCAACTTTTTTCTGTGGGTCAACAAAAAATCTGGAGATGTCTGATCACTACATTGTGCATGGGCGCGAAATTCAGGACACTTTATTACATGGGGTGGATCCGAATTAGAAAAACAAGGGTTAGGTCTGTTCTTTGCAGCTCGGCTCCATTGAGGGGAATAGGAGGAAGCTGCAAAATTTTGTTTTATTGGAACTTTTTAAGCCTAAACCCCTTGTAAAAATCCCTAATTATAAAAATGATTTTTTTTTTAAATATTTTTATAAAATAATTATAACTTTTTGCACTTGTTCCGCTAATAAAATATCTACAAAAAGTTGTGGTTTATTATCCCGGGATGAAACTTTATGACCGAGCCGCATTTAAGGTGTCACATTATGGACACTTTTACAGATCCTGCTGAATTCGAGACTTTTTTTTTTTTCGATGACACATTGCACTTTATTTAGATGGTCACCAATATGAGATCAGTGGGGTACCCATCTTAAGGAGTGGCCATCAATATAAAAGTACTGGCCAACCCCTTTAACGGTGATCATAAAACCTGAGAGGGCAGATTCACAAGTCAGTCTTTATCATCCGTTTTTCACATATGAGGACAAAAAAACTGATGAAAATATCCCGAGCGTCTCCTGGTGAATATACTGATATAGCGCTGTTACCCTAGTGTCTGGTGAAAGGGACTACTGTGACCGATTTACAGCAAGCATGGGGGACGTAGCTCACTGCCAGGGTCCCACTCGGCACAGACCCCTTACCATGAACCTGGAAGACTACAGAGGGGGAAGCAGGTCCTAGGTGTGTAGTATAGGGGCTGTCACTCTCTAGCTACTCTCCACGTGTGATCCACAGTCAGTTGCTATCTACTTACCCTGCACCTGTGCGTTGCAGTCAGTTGCTCGATACCTGTGGTTTGCAATCAGTTGCTTTCTACTTGACATCCACCTGTGGTTTATGGTCATTAGCTCTCTTACATCCATCTGTGCTTTGCGGTCAGTTGCTCTCTATCTTCCCTCCACCGTTTCTTTTCAGTTAATTTATCTCTACCATACCTCTACTTGTGGTTTGCGGTCAGTTGCTTTCTACCTGCCTTCCCCCACCTGTAGTTTGCGGACAGTTGCTCTCTACCTGCCTTCCACCAGTGGTTTGCAGTCAGTTGCGCTCTACCTTCCCTCTACCTGTGGTTTGCGGTCAGTTGCTCTCTACCTACCCTCCAACCCTGGTTCTTAGTTTTTCTACCTTCCCATCACCTGTAGTTTGCGGTCAATTGCTCTCTACCTACCATCCACCTGGGGTTTGCGGTCAGTGTCTCTGTACCAGTGGTTTGCGGTCAGTTGCTCTCTACCTTCCCTCCACCTCTTGTTCTCAGTTTATCTCTACCTTTCCTCCACCTGTAGTTTGTGGTCAGTTGCTCTCTACCTACCTTCCACCTCTTGTTCTCAGTTAGCTTCTCTACCATCCCTCTACTTATGTGGTTTGCGGTCAGTTGCTCTCTACCTACCCTCCACCACTGGTTCTTAGTTTTTCTACCTTCCCGTCACCTGTAGTTTGCGGTCAGCTGTTCTCTACCTTCCATCCACCTTGGGTTTGCGGTCAATTTCTCTCTACCTGTGGCTTGTGGCCAGTTGCTCTCTACCTACCCTCCACCCAAGGTTCTCAATCGGTTTCTCTCTACCTTCCCTCCACCTGTAGTTTACGATCAGTTGCTCTCTAACTGTCCACCTGTGGTTTACAGTCAGTTGCTCTCTACCTACCATCCACCTGGGGTTTGTGGTCAGTTTCTCTCTACTTGTGGTTTGCGGTCAGTTGCTCTCTACTTACCATCTACCTGTGGTTTACAGTCAGTTGCTCTCTACCTTACCTCCACCTCTTGTTCTCAGTTTCTCTACCTTCCCCCACCTGTGGTTTGTGGTCATTTGCTCTCTACTTGCCTTTTACCTGTGATTTGCAGTTAGTTGCTCTCTACCTGCCATCCACCTCTTGTTCTCAGTTTACCTCTACCTTCCCCCACCTGTGGTTTTCGGTCAGTTTCTCTCTACCTACCATCCACCTGTAGTTTGCAGTCAGTTGCTCTCTACCTGCCATCCATCTGTGGTTCTTAGTTTTTCTACCTTCCTGTCACCTGTGGTTTGTGGCCAGTTGCTCTCTACGTAACCCTCCACCCCAGGTTCTCAATCAGTTTTTCCCTACCTGTCCTCCACCTGTGTGGTTTGCTATCAGTTGCTCTCTACCTACCATCCACCTGGGGTTGGTGGTCAGTTTCTCTCTACTTGTGGTTTGCGGTCAGTTGCTCTCTACCTTCCCTCTACCGGTGGTTTGCGGTCAGTTGCTCTCTAGAGTTGGCGTACCTGTATTGGTCAATAGTCTTCATACGCATAACACATTTTCTATCACAAAAGCAAACATATAAGTGTCACAAGTTCCAAGTTCTCATATGCTTTGTGCAAACGTTAGCACCACAGCAATAAGGAAATAAAACCGCACAGTAAGGCACCACCCGACTGTATTGTGTCCACTAGGTGGCGCTCTAACATTAGCAGTATTCACAAATCCCTTCCCATATACCACATACCCCCCCATTTTCCAGATTCATTGTCTATTATAATAACCTTTATTATAGCACCAACCTATTCTGTAGGGTTTTTCAATCGAGGCAGGCAATGACGGAAAGAAAAGACCACCCTTAAGAGCTGGCATTGGGCCTCGTGTATGCAAACTATCTATACTGTGGTTGCTAATGGCAGCAAACACACATTCTTGATAAATCTGTCCCATTGGGATTTTTCCATATTATTTTTTTTTTTTTTTTTTTTTTTATAGCAATTTTATTTTACATTTTCTGTTTTATTTTTGGTAAAATTTACAAAACCTAAAAAAAAAAAAAAAAAAATACGAAAAATATATTTATATATTTAATTTTGCAATAGTTTGGAACCCTTTAAATAAAATAAAAAATAATCAATCAACAAATGGTTTGAAAAAGAGAAAATTTATTAAAATAGACCTAATGATTTTCTATCATCATCTTCCACAATAGTTTGTGACACAATCGATTTTAAAGGGTTATTCCCATTTTTATAGATGGATATTAACAGACAGAGCTCATAAAGACAAGAAAAATTGCAATTTACTGCTTGTTAAAATTTTCATCCGTTCTAAAGATATTATCCGTTTTCTTTTGGTTGCCTAGGAGACCGACCACTGCTGCTATCTAGCTTGTAAACACTTCTCTGAAGCTGGTCGGCATTAGGAGGTCACAGTGCACTCTGGCGATCTTTGCCAGCTTTAAAACGCTTACAATCGTAATATAAAATAGCTTGTAAGCGCTGTAAATGTTTTGTTGTCCAGCAGCGGTGGTCGGTCTCCCAAGGCAACGAGCTGTAAACAAAACAAAATTGCTAATATCTCAAGAACGGTACAAGATTTTAATAAACAGTAAATTACAATTGTGCTAAATTTTACGAGCACTATCCGATAATACCCATTTAGAAAAAGGGAAAAAATCCCTTTAAATGTGACCGGCAGTCATCAAAGGTATCTCCAAAGCAGAACCAAAGCTGCTTTATACAATTCTGATTCAGGAGTAATCATTTTAATTATTAGCCAAGTGTGTGCCCGGGAAATTGGGTGGATCCCCCCAAAAAACCAGCTCCTTGCAATCTTTAATAACTCTCCTGCCCTCATACCTGGACGCGGGATAACCCTATAATCACACACACATATAAATATCACCTACAAGCTCCAGGCTTGTCACGGATCCTCAGCGTTCATAAATTAGCAACATTAAGGTTATCATTATGGGGGGGAAAATGCTTAAATATCGGTACTATTGAAATAATCGAAGGCGCCTTAACCCTTTAGCTGCCAGGATCTTGCTGGAGACGCAGCATTTCCTGGGAAAGACTCTTTAAGTGCTCGGCAGTTTTCGATCCCCGGCGTCGGGCAGTGCCTGGCCCGCAGGCATCAGGTGTAAGCAGGGATTGCTGTGCCAGCAGCTTGTCGTAGATATCAGTTTTCATGGGCAGGTGTGTCACCTGGAAATTTAACCCCTTACAGGGGTAATATAGGAAATTGTCCGCAGTTACGTGTCTTCAATACCCCGAGCGAACAACCGGATGAGCTGGTGATGTACCCTGCAATATAGGAGGATGATTAAAAATCATTCTATGACCGTCCACCATCTTTTATCACATAATTATTTAATGATATTGCATAGGTTTTTTTTTTAATCATTTATATAACACATTGAAATACTTACCTATGGCTGTATATTGCGTTTTTAAAGGGAACCTGTCACCAGATTTGGGGCCTATAAGCTGCGGCCACCACTAGTGAGCTCTTATATACAGCTTGTTAGAATGGTGTATATAAGAGCCCAGGCCGCTGTGTAGAACATAAAACAACACTTTATAATACTTACCTAGGGGGTCACTCCGGTGCAGACTGGTCAAATGGGTGGCACTGTTCTCCGGGACCGGCGCCTCCTCTTTCGGCCATCTTTGTTCTCCTTCTTCTGAAGCCTGGGTGCATGATGTGTCCTACGACATACACACAGGCCGGCATTGAGGTCCTGCGCACGAGCACTTTGATCTGCCCTGCTCAGTGCGCCTACGCAGGACCTCAGAGCCGGCAAGTGTGTATGACGTAGGTTGCGTCATGCACGCTGGCTTCAGAAGAAGGAAAACGAAGATGGCCAAAAGAGGAAGCACCAGTCCCGGAGAACGATACCAGTGTGCACCAGAGCGACCCCCTTGGTAAGTATTATAAAGAGCTTTATGTTCTACGCAGTGGCCTGTGCTCTTATATACAGCATTCTAACATGATGTATATAAGAGCTCACTGGTGGTAGCTGCAGCTTATAGTCACCAAATCTGGTGACGGGTTTCCTTTAAAACGCACCAACCACCAGGATTTTTCATGTGTAAACTAAAGTCAGAACGGTGCGATCCTTACGACCGCCATCATAATTTGCCACTAGCCCTCCATACACATAAGATGGTCTGCCTATCCCCGCGGTTCTCTAATGTGATTAGGATCCTTAAAGGGGACCAACCACCAGGATTTTCATATATAAACTAAAGCCAGTGCTATACCGGCGCTATCAGGCGGATTCTATATATACTTTTAGTTGTGAGATCGGATGTATAGTTTCTGAAATACAGGCAAGTAAAGTTTGTGAAATGCACTGTTATTAGATATTCTGTTGCTGCTATCAATCAAATAGGTGGGTAGCATTTTGCTTGTTATTCCCGCCCCTGTCTGCCTGCCCTTTCTCCCGCCCTCTTCCCCCTGTAATAAGAGACAGGCAGGCAGACAGGGGCGGGAATAACAAGCAAAACCTGACCAGCCTATTAGATATTCTGTAGCTGCTGTCAATCAAGTAACAGTGCATTTCACAAACTTTACTTGCCTGTATTTCAGAAACTATACATCCGATCTCACAACTAAAGGTATGTATAGAATCAGCATGATAGCACCAGTATAGCACTGGGTTTATTTTATATATGAAAATCCTGGTGGTTGGTTCTCTTTAAGGATCCTAATCACATTAGATACCCGCCGGGATAGGCAGACCATCTTATATTTCTCAACAAATTATGTTGGAGGCCATAAGGATAGGGCGGGTCTGCGGACAAATACACTGCTGCCAAATAGTTCTGGCTGAAATTCCCATAGAGAACACCGGAATGCTCCGCCAAGCCGAGCGTGCCTGTATTTTCAGGGGTTGAGAAAGCTGTCGGTTGAATAATCAGCCAATATGTATGGCCAGCTTAAGGCTAGGGCTGCAGTGCAACTTTGGCCGCAACAGCATTGCGTAGCTATAGAAGTGAATGGAGTCACATTGCAACATCTACACTACCCTGCCAGTGACAACCAAGTTGCATAAAAACCAAATTTTTGCAACTTCCTTGTAGGTATCGAACTCACTTCTATAACACCGCAATGTAGCATTGGCATCAAGCAAATTTTGCTGACACGGCCAAAGTCGTCCTGTTCCCCCTAGCCTTCTACTGATGAGACAAGAAGCCTTTGAGCCTCCGTCTAAAAGGTTTCCAAAGGTCATTGTTGGGCCCCCGTTGCAAACCTTAGCACTCAGCTATTGGGCGATGGCTTCCTTTTCCTTGTGAAACCAGTTGGGTGTCGTCAACCCCCGACATGGGACACCTGTTCAAGTCTATGGAAGAGAGCCAAAAACCGAGTGGTGTTGGATAAGTCCCCTTAGTCACTGCCTTAAAAAAAGTATTGGTGACCTTGTTGCAGGCGCGATGGCTCACGGTGTGGCAAGTTGCCTTACAGACAGGAGGTGGTTCTCATCATAATGATAAATTCTTTCCAATTTGTGCCCCATTGAGTTTCTCCCGTTCCATCGGATGACTCTTTATTCTTTGGTTTATACATAAAATTCCATTTGTCAATAATTGTTATATGCGTTCCAAAGGATCCTTCTATTGGCACCATTGGCGATCGTTGCGTCTGCTCACCTGACATTGAGCTGTGAGCAGTTCAGGATCTCTCCGTCACAGTTCCACGTGCTGGTGGCTGATGGGCTCCCGCATGGGCACACCAGAAATCTCTTCTGACGACGGATCAGCCCTTCCTCGTCAAATTCTTCGGGGGTGAAGCGAATCGCGCGGATCCGGTGCACCTCCACGTTGGGCAAGGCAAACTGTCAGGATAGAATATGTAATGAGTGTACGGTCGGAATAAAATTGTGTAGGGCTAATGGTTCTATAATGGTGGGTTTTGTGTGGGTTCGTATTTTGGGCGTGGTGCTCTGTCCATTCTGTGTACGTTGTCCTGTTAAGTTAGGTTAATCACCCCCTGCTGGACTTTTGTTCCTAAGTCTGGGGGAGGGGGCCTGGGATTCACCTAAACTCTTTGTTTACTTGGGAGATTGGTCAGTCTGGCTGGGAACTACAAGAGAAGCAGAGGGATTCATCCTCTGGGGTTAGAAGCTGCGGCTACAGGCAGCACCCCAGAGAGCCGCTGAGATACGCCGATTTTCCTGGAAAAGGACTGCTGGAGGATTGTGACTGATTTATCCTCTGTGGAGGAAGCTGAGGCTTCCCAGAGAGACGTGGACATTTATCCCTTACTGGACTATGTTCGTGTTCCTGGACTATTTTACCCTCTGTTTGGTGGATTATTTTTATGAACCCTCTGGGTTGCATGGAATAAAGGAACTTTGAATTGCTCACTCATCTCTCGGCTCTGTTGAGTGTGTGATATCGGAAAAGGACCCCGTCACAGGTGGCCTCATGACTGTTTTCACCCTCTCGATGTTTACCTGGTCTTTGCGATTAGTGTGTCGGCTGAGGTGTCTCAGGAACTGAAATATGCTGCTTTCATGCACCAGGATAAGGTCAGCAGTCCCATCGGCTAAGTGTGCCGTGGGGGATACGCCATCTTGACTCTTGGGACAAGCGCTGGACATTCCTGTAATGTGGATGGCCAAGAATGAACCAGTCACCTTCTTCCAGTTGTCCAAGTCAGAAACTGCTAAACAAGAAAAGAGCCATGAGGTTGTGCACCGTTTTTAAGAAGTTTCTAGTTCTATCTTATGCCTTAAAGGGGTTGTCCAGGAGAACTTGGCACAGAACGTGTAATTTGTTTTTTTTTTGCATTGAGACATCAGGGCCCACATTTGTGTACGTTTTTATCGTGGTTTCACAGGATAATTTGTCTCCCAACATTTTCTATTATCATTTGCTGCTGCTCCAAACCTCCTAAATGCTGCTGTCACGATTGATAGCTGCATCTAAGGGTTTAATCTGCTGCAATCAGAGTTGTCTCGAATCACAGCAGCTAGAATCAGTTACCAGTTCTGGTGCCTATCCTGGCCTATTGCCAGGAGTCAAAGTACCATCTATGATCTGATATTCATGGCTTATATTTTTTGTTTAAATTGAAAGCTCTAGATTGTGCTCTCCACCCAAGTGCGCTAAAAAAGTGACTAATAGTGCCTCAAAAAAGTGCACAAGGATGCTGGTCTACTGGACACCCTCTCCAATAGGAGAAGGGCCCACAAAACCATTTACCACTCCTCCGAGCCAGAAGGACTTAGCGAGGGTCATGGACTAGTTGCCTTCCTTATTCGAATCCCAGGGAGGCTCATTTTGCCTGAATATGTGCACAGGCTGCCACCCCAAGCAAGAACTTTGGAGCCATCATCTGTCGACTAACCTCCTGAGATAGGAGAGTTAGGTCAGAGGAGAGCAGAACCTGAAGGCCAAACACTCACCCCCACAGTCCCCTAGACCATCAAAGGGAGCCACCCCAAGCATGAACTAGGAGCTGTCGACTGTATACTCCCCTCCCGAGAGAGAAGAATTGAGTCAGGAGGGAGCAAAACCTGAGGGTCAAATCCCCTTCCAACCTCACTCACCCCCAGACCATCAAAGGAAGCCGCCCCAAGCAAGAACTAGGAGCCATCGAGTGTCTACTCCCCTCCCGAGAGAGGAGAATCGGGTCAGGTGGGAGCAGAACCTGAGGGCCAAACACTACACTCGACCCTCTTCTAGACCATCAAAGTGAGCCACCCCATGCAAGAACTAGGAGCCATCGAGTGTCTACTCCCCTCCCGAGAGAGGAGAATCGGGTCAGGTGGGAGCAGAACCGGAGGGCCAAACACTACACTCGACCCTCTTCTAGACCATCAAAGTGAGCCACCCCAAGCAAGAACTAGGAGCCATTGACTGTCCACTGCCTTCCTGAGAGAGGAGAGTCAGGGGGGAGTGGAACCTGAGGGCCAAACACTCCACCCAGACCATCAAAGGGAGCCACCCCAAGCAAGAACTAGGAGCCAACGAGTGTCTACTCCCTCACGAGAGATGAGTCAGGTAAGGGGAGAGCAAAATCTGATAGCCAAACACTCCACCCACCCACCCCCGTCCCCACACCCTCCCCTAGACCATCGAAGGGAGCCACCCCAATCAAGAACTAGAAGTCATTGACTGACCTTTCCCCTCCCGAGAGGAGAGTTGGGTCAGGGCGGAACAAAACCTAATTGCCAAACCCTATCCCCACCCTCCACTAGGCCATCAAAGGGAGCCACCCCAAGCAAGAACTAGGAGACATAGACTGTCTACTCCCCTTGCGAGAGAGGAGAGTTGGATCAGGTGCGGAGGAACCTGAGAGCTAAACACTTCTCCTTCCCCCCTAGACCATCATTTGAAAGTTCGTAGTGATGGACACACATGAAAGTGTACACACAAAACAGTGACAAAAATAAATAGTGAAGGTTTCCACAGTATAGTTCTTCTTGGACTTTCCACCGGGAATTAAAAAAATGTCATATCCTTGCAAGAAGAGCTGGATTAAGGGTGTGTCCGGTAACAAGAATCAAATAACTAAGTGCTTATGTAAATATGCCAAAATTCGTCGAATTTTCAGACCTAGTGAATTAAGGCACCCTAGGGTCACCACTCCTGGAGCACTTCGCACTTTGGGCTTTCAAACTAATAGCATTGATCCTGGAGGGCCAGGGCTTTCCCCAGAGTACTAACCAGCCCACCGTACCCAATGTCCATTATGAATCGTTCTAGTAGGACAGCCCAGGGCCAAAGCTGCCTTTTTGAACAATAGTACACGTAATCTTATCCAAAAGCAATACAGCCATTTCTGATTGACGATTTCTGTATGAGGGAGTGAAGAGTCAACCAGAAGAACATCAAGACTTACTTGAAGATTCTTCTTCCACCTCTCGTAATCTGTCTGATGACTCGGAACAGACAAGACACCTAAAAATGATAATAAAGAAATATATGAAACGATGGTGTACGTGTAAATGGAAGTAATGTATTGTATGTTATCCTGTCTTCTGTAGCTATATGTTGTCTAGTATGCAAATACATGTAAGAGGGTGGAGGACGGCGAGTATTACCCCGTCCTGCAGCGAGTGTTGTCTCTTGGGTTGGAGTTGCTGTTCTCGGCCTCCAGGAATTCTACTGTTCCTCTATATGATTGGTTACTGAGCACCATTTTTATGCCTAAGAGGAAAAAAAACATATGGTTCAGCATTAACTAAACCTGATAAAGGATGAAGTAAACATGGAAAAGCACACTGTGCCTATAATGAAGCATGGCACTAGCTCGGTGGCTCAGTGATGTCTACAGTGAATTTTGGTAGTAGCTTGGTGTCACCTACAGTGAAACGGGGCGGTGGCTTGGTGACACTTAAGGGCCCGTCACACACACAGATAAATCTTTGGCAGATCTGTAATTGCAGTGAAATCATGGACATATTGTTCCGTTTGTACACAGCCACAAACCTGGCACTGATTGTCCACAATTTCACTACAACCACAGATCTGCCACAGATTTATCTGTGTGTGTGTGTGTGACGGGGCCTTTAAAGTGAAACATGGCAGTGGTTTGGTGATGCCTACAGTGAAGCTTGGCGGCACCTACAATAAAACTTGGTGGCTCGGGGATGCCTACAGTGAAGCAGGGTGGTGGCTCCTTTACGCTTACAGTGAAGCAGGGCGATGGCTCGGTGACTCCTACAGTGAAGCAGGGTGATGGCTCGGTGACTCCTACAGTGAAGCAGAGTGGTGGCTCGGGGATGCCTACAGTGAAGTAGGGCAATGGCTCGGTGACTCCTACAGTGAAGCAGGGCGATGGCTCGGTGACTCCTACAGTGAAGCAGGGCGATGGCTCGGTGACTCCTACAGTGAAGCAGGGCGATGGCTCGGTGACTCCTACAGTGAAGCAGAGTGGTGGCTCGGGGATGCCTACAGTGAAGTAGGGCAATGGCTCGGTGACTCCTACAGTGAAGCAGAGTGGTGGATCGGGGATGCCTACAGTAAAGTAGGGCAATGGCTCGGTGGCTCCTACAGTGAAGCATTCTGGTGGCTGGGGGATGCCTACAGTGAAACAGGGTGGTGGCTCATATGTATACCCTGTTCACCAAGGTCTAAGAGCTATGTGCTTGAAACGAAACGCATCTGGTGTGCGGTTTAAAGAACCTTTGGATTTTTCCTGACTCAGAGATGGTATACTTTAGTGGCTTATCTTTCTAACAGGAAAAATATTCTTTCTATCTTAAAAAAGTTTATCATTAAAGCTGTGTTTTTATGGAAACGTGAAGCTGGATTATTCCTTTGTTCACTGGTGGCTAATATACACCTACAATGAAGCAGGGCGATGGCTCAGTGATTTCTACAGTGAAGCAAGGTGGTGGCTCAGGGATACCTACAGTGAAGCAGGGCAGTGGCTCAGGCAGAATGCCTACAGTGAAGCAGGGCTGAGACCTGGCTGGGGATGACTACAGTGAAGTAGGGCAATGGCGCGGTGGCTCCTACAGTGAAACATTGTGGGGGCTGCCTACAGTGAAGCAGGGTGGTGGCTCATTTACACCTACAATGAAGCAGGGTGATGGCTCAGTGACTCCTACAGGGAAGCATGGCGGTGGCTCGGTAATGCCTACAGTGAAGCAGGGTGGTGGCTCTAGGATACCTACAGTGAAGCAGGGCGTGGCTAGGGATACCTACAGTAAATTATGGCAGTGGCTTGGGGATGCCTACAGTAAAGCATGGTGGTGGCTTGGGGATGCCTACAGTGAGTCATGGTGGTGGCTTGGGGATTCCTACAGTGAAGCATGGCAGTGGCTAGGGGATGCCTACAGTGAAGCATGGCAATGGCTAGGGGATGCCTACAGTGAAGCATGGCAGTGGCCCAGTGATGCTCTGGATCTGCAAGGGCAAGGTGACAAGTATCAGGAAATCCTAAGTGATTGAGCTTTCCAAATCCACAATAATCCGAAGCATAACTAAATGAAGAAGTCCCAGAAGTTTCAGTCGAGGCCGACATTGTCACCTGACTTAAACCCCAAAGAAATTCTATTGTGCACACCCGAGAATATAAGAGACCTGAAGGCCATTGCCCATGAGGAACGGGCTAAGCTGTGGTCAGAAGCTGTTGTGTGGCCATTGACGTGTGCAGCAGGTTATAACAGCCAGAGGAGCTTTACTGTTCACTGTAGTCAGTAAACCCTTCTAATTTCCTTGCACCCATAGCCGTAAATCTTATGTTAGGCAATGGTTTTCTGCCGCTCTTACCTGCCAGGTCATATCGCATCGGTCCCACCCAGCGCATGCTTTCACTCTCCTTTAGGACATCCCCAAAAAAGCCATAGCCGATCAGTGACACCGAATATTTCATGAGTTCTCCATCGTGATACGAAGCACAAACATCCATTGGCTGTGTATCACCTACAATAGAACAAAGCCACGTCGATCCACGTCTCCTCATATCTTTAGATAGAAGACATTGAGCTTTAACCCTTCAAATTTCCTTCTTCTCCCGGGACTAAGTAGCACCTCAATAACAACGCTCATCTCATCCAACCCAGATTGTGATTGTGCAATAGTAGTCAACACTTGGGCTTTTTTCATCTTACTTTTTGCTGTTTCAGGAAACAACACATGTACATGAACAGACTGACCCTATCTTTTGTATTGAAGCATCTAATGAGCGTGTGCAAAATGTCATTTTGAAGGGAAGTGTAACTGTGACCATTCCTATTGTGACTGGTGAATCTTATTTTATCAGCAGTGTATAGAGATGTTATGGGTCATTGTAATCCTGCCTCTGATGATAAGGAGTCTGCTGAAAACTGTTCCTCAACAAGAAGACAGTTATTGTTCAAAACACCAGTGGGGGCATTTTAGTTTTACTTTTTAGCTATTGATAAGTAATGAGCTGCATCCTCGGGTGAAAAAAATCCAACATTGGCTGATGCCATCTGAGTCATTAGTAGACCCAATACTAAATCCATGCGTCCTGTTCCTTTACATATGACCTTTCAGCAGTGTCATCATCACAAGCAAGGCTTCAATGACAGGTAATACCACTGTATTCGGTAGATAACACAGGATTTACCCTTCACAATAGGTGATGTCACAACTCACCTCCTCCTCCTGTACAATGACTGATAACATCTCCATATCAGTAGGTAATACAGGATCCACCATTCACAATAGGTGATGTCACAGCTCACCTCTTCTTCCTCTATAATGACTGATAACTCCTCTATATATACGGTAGTAGATAACACAAGATCCACCATTCACAATAGGTGATGTCACAGCTCACCTCCTTCTGTACAATGACTGATAACACCTCCATATACAGTATATATTACAGGATCCACCATTCACAATAGGTGATGTCACAACTCACCTCCTGATCCTCCTCCTTTACAATGACTGATAACACCTCTACATACAGTAGATAACACAGGATCCACCATTCACAATAGGTGATGTCACAGCTTACCTTCTCCTATACAATGACTGATAACACCTCCATATACAGTATATAATACAGGATCTACCATTCAACATAGGTGATGTCACAGCTCACCTCATCCTTCTGTACAATGACTGATAACATCTCTATATCAGTAGGTAATACAGGATCCACCATTCACAATAGGTGATGTCACAGATCACCTCCTTCTGTACAATGACTGATAACACCTCTATATACGGTAAACAACACAGGATCCATCTATCACAATAGGTGATGTCACAGCTCACCTCCTGCTCCTGTATAATGACTAATAACACCTCTATATACAGTAGATAATACAGGATCCACCATTCACAATAGGTGATGTCACAGCTCACCTCCTCTTCCTGTATAATGACTGATAACACCTCTATATACAGTAGATAATCCAAGATCCACCATTCACAATAGGTGGTGTCACAGATCACCTTCTGTACAATGACTGATCACACCGATATACAGTATATAATACAGGATCCACTATTCACAATAGGTGATGTCACAGCTCACCTCCTGCTCCTGTATAATGACTATTAACACCTCCATATACAGTAGATAATACATGATCCACCATTCACAATAGGGGATGTCACAGCTCACCTGCTTCTGTACAATCACTGATAACACCTCCATATACAGTAGATAACACAGGATCCACCATTCACAATAGGTGATATCACAGCTCACCTCCTTCTGTACAATGACTGATCACACCTATATACAGTATATAATACAGGATCCACTATTCACAATAGGTGGTATCACAGCTCACCTCCTTCTGTACAATGACTGATCACACCTATATACAGTATATAATACAGGATCCACTATTCACAATAGGTGGTATCACAGCTCACCCCCTACTGTACAATGACTGATAATACTTCTATATACAGTAAACAACACAGGATCCACCATCCATTCATAATAGGTGATGTCACAGCTCACCTTCTTCCCATCCTGTACACTGATTTCACTTCTATATACAGTAGATAACATAGTATCCACCATTCACAATAGGTGATGTCACAGCTCACCTCCTGCTCCTGTATGACTGATAACACCTCTATATACAGTAGATAAAACAGGATCCAGCATTCACAATAGGTGATATCACAGCTCACCTCCTGCTCCTGTATGACTGATAACACCTCTATATACAGTAGATAAAACAGGATCCAGCATTCACAATAGGTGATGTCACAGCTCACCTCCTTCTCTTCCTGTATAATGACTGATAACGCCTATATATACAGTAGATAACACAGGATCCACCATTCACAATAGGTGATGTCACAGCTCACCTCCTCCTCCTCTCCTTTATCTCATGTGCAGAATAATACTTGCTGTCACCTTCCCTATCAAGGCTAACTTTCCACTACTAAAATAAATTATACCAAGAAAGCCCCCCTCCCGCCCCCAAGGCAATGAGCAAACATTAAAAGCCCGGTATGACCACCCCCTACAGGCATGGCGTCCATCACAAAAGGGTCAAGCTTTTAATCTAGCTCTAATGAAAACCTAAGTGGGAAATCTTAGTATATGTTCACACTTAACGGATTCAGCGCCAAAATCCACATCCAAAAAGTCTGAAATCTGCAACAACTCGGCCTTATAAAAATCAGCCAAAACCCTCGTGTCTTTTAGAAGCTGTTTTTGGCTGAAAAATTTTCAACCAGAAAAATCTGTTGAAAAACCAAACATGAAGTCTGGATTTTTTGCAAATAAGAATTGAGATCTGTTTCTATAACCTTCATTCATTCATTCATTCATTCATTCATTCAGGGTTCGATGTCGTCACTTTCAGAGAATTTACTAATGCAAATATTTAATCAGTCAGTGATTTTATCCTGACTTACCGATAATAATGTGCAGCGCTGACGTCACAGGGTCATTGATTCCCATTGTTGCAAAACATACGCAATCAGTAGAGCCTGGAGACAAGGAGACAGAGGGATGGTTATCATTAGTGATGAGCGGGCACTACCATGCTCGGGTGCTCAGTACTGGTAACTAGTGATGAGCGGACACTACCATGCTCGGGTGCTCAGTACTGGTAACTAGTGATGAGCGGGCACTACCATGCTCGGGTGCTCAGTACTGGTAACTAGTGATGAGCGGGCACTACCATGCTCGGGTGCTCAGTACTGGTAACTAGTGATGAGCGGGCACTACCATGCTCAGGTGCTCAGTACTGGTAACTAGTAATGAGTGAGCACTACCATGCTCGGGTGCTCAGTACTAGTAAGTAGTGATGAGTGGGCACTACCATGCTCAGGTGCTCAGTACTCGTAACTAGTGATGAGCGGGCACTACCATGCTCGGGTGATCAGTACTGGTAACTAGTGATGAGCGGGCACTACCATGCTCGGGTGATCAGTACTGGTAACTAGTGATGAGCGGGCACTACCATGCTCGGGTGCTCAATACTAGTAAGTAGTGATGAGTGGGCACTACCATGCTCAGGTGCTCGGTACTCGTAACTAGTGATGAGCGGGCACTACCATGCTCAGGTGCTCAGTACTCGTAACTACTGATGAGCGGGCACTACCATGCTCGGGTGCTCAGTACTCGTAACTAGTGATGAGCGGGCACTACCATGCTCGGGTGCTCAGTACTGGTAACTAGTGATGAGCGGGCACTACCATGCTCAGGTGCTCAGTACTTGTAACTAGTGATGAGCGGGCACTACCATGCTCGGGTGATCAGTACTGGTAACTAGTGATGAGCGGGCACTACCATGCTCGGGTGATCAGTACTGGTAACTAGTGATGAGCGGGCACTACCATGCTCAGGTGCTCAGTACTTGTAACTAGTGATGAGCGGGCACTACCATGCTCGGGTGATCAGTACTGGTAACTAGTGATGAGCGGGCACTACCATGCTCGGGTGATCAGTACTGGTAACTAGTGATGAGCGGGCACTACCATGCTCAGGTGCTCAGTACTTGTAACTAGTGATGAGTGGGCACTACCATGCTCGGGTGCTCAGTACTCGTAACTAGTGATGAGCGGGCACTACCATGCTCGGGTGCTCAGTACTCGTAACTAGTGATGAGCGGGCACTACCATGCTCGGGTGCTCAGTACTTGTAACTAGTGATGAGCGGGCACTACCATGCTCAGGTGCTCAGTACTCGTAACTAGTGATGAGCGGGCACTACCATGCTCAGATACTCAGTACTCGTAACTAGTGATGAGCGGGCACTACCATGCTCGGGTGCTCTGTACTCGTAACTAGTGATGAGTGGGCACTACCATGCTCGGGTGCTTAGTACTAGTAACTAGTGATGAGTGGGCACTACCATGCTCGGGTGCTCAGTACTGGTAACTAGTGATGAGTGGGCACTACCATGCTCGGGTGCTCGGTACTTGTAACTAGTGATGAGCGGGCACTACCATGCTCGGGTGCTCGGTACTGGTAACTAGTGATGAGCGGGCACTACCATGCTCGGGTGCTCGGTACTTGTAACTAGTGATGAGCGGGCACTACCATGCTCGGGTGCTCGGTACTGGTAACTAGTGATGAGCGGGCACTACCATGCTCAGGTGCTCAGTACTGGTAACTAGTGATGAGCGGGCACTACCATGCTCGGGTGCTCGGTACTGGTAACTAGTGATGAGCGGGCACTACCATGCTCGGGTGCTCAGTACTAGTAACTAGCTGTGGCTCTTACCGGCCGGTATGATGCCAATCCGCAGGTTGCAGGGCGTCAGTTTGGCATCTTCTTTGTCTTCGCAGACTCCGCTGTCGCTCTGCGTCCGTCTCACCAGTCCGTGGAGCAATTCACTGAACATGCCGTCACCTCCGACACACACCAGCCTGGGGAAACCCATGTCATCACCGGTGAGAAGAGCGAGCCCGAGAGACATATGTGATGAATGGCTATAGGGCGCACGGTGGGAATATTCACTTTATATTGGCCACACTTGGTGTATACGTTTATATGATCTACTTACCCATCGTATGTGCGTAAATCTGCATCCAAGATATAGTCTCTCGCATGGTTGGCGTGAGTTGTTTCTATAAAAAAAAATGGGAAAATTAAATATTTTATTTTTTTATACCAAATGCAAATTAAAAGCAAAAAAATGCATAATAAGCCACCAATATTTGATCCGTGGGGGTCTCTCTAGTGCCACTCACATGATTGTGGCTGTGGCTGGTACTGCAGCTAATAAAGTGCATTGGACTATTTGTGCAGCTTGACCTGCCACCAATATTCAATCTTGGGGGGAAAATATAAATAAAAAATCCCTTTAATGACTTTACATTATAAATCCTTACCAATCGCGTCCGTCTCAATCCCTGCCAGCAGGAAGAGGTGGCTTATTTTACTATAGTAAATTCTTGAAGCTTTTCCGCGACCTCCATAGGGGTTAATGAAGACGAGAAGTTTCTTTGGCCTCGGGTGTCCTGTCACCAAAGAGGAGCGTTATTGCAAGGTGCGGACGACTTTATCACATCTTATAAAACTATATTGCCGGTGCTAGAGAGGCTGTGTAAGGTTACCAGACCTATACGTGGGGAAAACACTGACCTAGAGGAGCAGGCAATTTTCCATTGTGGCTATATAAATATATATACATATACATTCTGTCCAATTATACAAGGATCTTATCATTTTCATCAACAGCATACAGGCCACTGAGTACAGCAGTCTGTATTCTGCCTATGTAGAAGAAAAAAAAAGGTAAAAAATACTATATATTACATATATATATATATATATACACAGACCCAAGGGAGGATCCGGGCTTGCGCTTTGATGGGATGGGCTTAATTAAGTGCCCGCCGCGAGGCAGATGCCAGTTACCACTCCCAGGGCAGTGAGCGGGACTGTGGCAGCTGTCCCCTAGGAGAGGAGATGGACACAGGTACAGTAGTGTTACCTGAGGCAGACAGGTACGGACAGGAATGGTGGCATTGGCAGGGTAGACGGGTATGCGAAGGCAGGCACAGGTACAGGTGACAGACATAGGAATAACGGGACCTGACAACTACCTAACAGACTGATAGACTAACTAGGAGCATCGTGCAGGCACCTCCCCTAATGGGAAGGTGCCTTAAATACATAGTGCCTCTCAGCCATAGGCTAAGAGGCACTTCTGGGAAATGGCGGGCCCGCCCTTTAAGAGGAGGGCCGGTGTGCGCATGCATGCCCTCAGAGCATTCCTGGAGAGCCTGTGTAGCGTGCACAGGCGCCAGATTAGGAGAGTGTAGGACCACACGTGGACAACCGTAGGGCAGCAGGGGGAGGACGCAACCCAGCCGGGGTGGTGAGTAAGCCGGCGTCCCAGACATTTTCTGTAAGTGAAACTGATTTTTTTTAACCCACATAATACCACTTTATCGTCATATAGTGCCAAGATTTTCTCACTACCTAGCCCTATTATACCGCCGTAATGCCATGTAATGCCAAGATAAGTCTGTTGTAAACAGTCCACACAATACCACCATATAGTACACAGATCACGCAGTAACCAAATAGTCCTCCCTTAGAGGACATAATGCTGCTATAAAGTAATTCTCAATAATATCGCCATACACTGATAAATACAGGGTGGCTTTCATTTGCTCCTTTGGGGACTGTGTGGCGGACAGTTGACCAGCGTTGATGTTGATCATTTCTGTCTAAAGGCTCCATTACGCATGAGATCAAAGTCATCCAAGACAGAACGTGTCTCTTCAATCTGGTCTCATTTAGGACCTCCCAACTCTCGCCCAAGAGTTGGAATTTCAATGGCCGGTCCGTTTGTTTTCAGGGAAGATAAGCTGATGGGAGAAGTGTCTGGCATCGACTTCCTCTCCTTTTTCCCTTTGAAAACATGAGCGTTGGCCAAGCTCTATGGAAATGTTGAAAGAGAGGGCTTTACACTGAACGAACGTTCGGCCAACAGGGATCTGAGGAGTACGGCCAACAGGCATCTCATAAGTACTGCCAACAGGCATCTCATAAGTACTGCCAACAGGCAACTCATGAGTATAGCCAACAGGGATCTCATGAGTGCGGCCAACAGGGATCTCATGAGTGCGGCCAACAGGGATCTCATGAGTACGGCCAACTGGGATCTCATGAGTACGGCCATCTTTAGCCTTAATTGCTTCCAGGACTCTACCTTTCTCCTAAATCTTAAGCTTGCCATACACATAGATGTCTCACAACCCAACGATACTATGGCCAACAGTTATCTTAACCGGCTACCCCATACATGGACTGATCGCTCTTGTGTTCTCTATCAGAAAGCCGTCATGTCTGGTAATGGATGGTCTACGGGATAACAAAGTGATCAGACGTTGGATATCGGGCTTGCCCAGTCAACATGTCCAACGTTGAGTTGTGTGGACCTCCCACAAATACTAGACTGTTGATATTGGCGCACTCAACCAACATTATTCCAGTATGACCAGGGGCTTCCATCATCAAAGGCTATCAATAAAGTAATGGTTGATTGAATTCAGATGTTTCTTACCTGTCTCAGTCATTTTCTTCTGGATGGCCTGCACCCAACTATGAGCCACCTGGGCGTCTGGAGCTGTGAAGGTCACCATTTGCAGGGACCAGCGTTGAGAAGACGTACGAGACACGTGATACACTAAAGGAGAAAAAAACAACCTTGTGACTAAGGGAGAATGTGCAATTCTAACTATTTCTAAAGTTCTCAAGTTGGAGATGAGAAGACATCAATAACATTTGGCAGCAACCAAAGTGGTAGGCGTTTTGCCACCTAACACCCTCCACCACCTAAGGAGGATTGAGGAGCTCCAAGTTCTTTCAAAGACCTGAGAAAATGAACTCCTGATTTCTATACCGTACATCACTTATATAACGTCATCTATGGAAGAAAATAAAGCCCACAATGGTTATTTATGGGGGCCTTTAAGGATTAGGCATGTTGACTTTCAGCAGTCCGATTCTTCGTTCCAGAAGAGATAAGCAAATATCAGAGGTGTCTGGCAGCGGCTCAGTACCCTTTTTTAACGCTCGTGATGTTAAAGTGGCGAGCAGGGGTGGATCCACTGGACCACAGGGAGGCTCTAGCCTTACCCTTAGTGGGAGGGGCTTGACTAAGCACCTACCGCGAAGCTGACGCCAGGTGCCACTCCCAGGGTAGAGACCGGGACTGTGGCATCTGATCCCCAGGGCAAGGACAGACACGGGGCCAAGGGGACAAAGTCACAGGTGTAGTAGGAATCTCTGGGGTAGCTGAGGCTGGAGGTACTGCTGAGGTGGACAGGCACAGTCTCTGGTATAGCAAAGGCCACCAGGGTAGCTGAGGCTGGAGGCACGGCCGGGATGGACAGGCACAGTCTCTGGTATAGCAAGGGCCACTGGAGCAGCGGAGGCTGGAGGCACAGCCGGGGTAGACAGGCACAGTCTCTGGTATAGCAAGGGCCACCAGGGGTAGATGAGCCTGGAGGCACAGCTGGGATGGACAGGCACAGTCTCTGGTATAGCAAGGGTCAAACGGGGTAGCTGAGGCTGGAGGCACGACTAGGGTGGATAGGCACCAGTCTCTGGTATATTAAGGGTCACCGGAGTAGCTGAGGCTGGAGGCACGGCTAGGGTGGATAGGCACAGTCTCTGGTATAGCAAGGGCCACCGAATTATCTGAGGCTGGAGGCACGGCGGGGTTGGACAGGCTCCATGAGCCGCAGGGAACAGGCAGGGACACAGTACACTGTAACAGAAGCAAAGGGGACCTGACAACTAGCTAGCTAGGGTGAACCACTAACTAACTAAACACATTGATCAGCCACCTCCCCTAGTGGGAGAGTGCCTTAAGTACCCAGTGCTTCACAGCGATAGGCAGACAGGCACTTCCAGAATTGACAAGCTGGACCTTCAAAAGAAGGGCAGTGGCGCTCACGCGCCCCATGGATACTCTCAGTGGCCCTTTGCCACAGGTACAGGCCTCGGGAGCAGGAAACACCCACATGGAGGAGAGCGTGGCCGCATGGTGTGAACCAGCCGCGGCGGCGAGTAAGCGTGCATCCCTGCAGGAAGGAGAGTGGGGAGCGCAGGGACGCCAGCACCACACCTCCTTTCCATGGAGAACACGTGCACCACTGGCTGGACTGAGCATACATGTGTATGAGGCATCATTAGGAGAAGCAGTTAGCTGACAGCTTTACTACATGAGAGATGACTCATACAATCGTCTTCTTTTTTTAATCCACCCATACGCGTTTCCTGTTATCATCTTAAGAAATCTAGCCGACAACGTATTACAAAAGATGCAAATTATATATATAAACCCGTCATTGCAGAAATGTCTGATTCACACAACGACAATGAGACTAGGCGGCACAATCAGTGATTACAACGCGTCGCTCTCTCCGCCTATAGCGTGATATTGCTTAAAGGGGTTGTCCTAAATCAATCATTACATTATAATAGCTCATCTTTTGCTGACTCCACACATTTAACACTCTGAATCTTCTTACTCTGATCACTATGGCCAGTTTAAAGGACATTTTTACATATAGAAATAACAGTATGGCTGTAGAGGCACCTCCCCCCCCAATAAAAACGATACCTTATCGGTAGGAATCCAATGTGGCAGTCATGATAAATCTAGAATGTTAAAACCATATGCAAATTACGCCAGAGGTGCACAGAGGGCGTGTCCAGAAATAGTCCACATGCATTGACACGCCCCCTGTGCACTTCCAGGCTAATTTGCATATGGTTTATATGCTTGATTTATCAAGACTTAGCACATTAGATCATTTTTTTTACTGGGACTTCCATATTTTAAAAAGAACTGACAGGTTTACAATCGAGGCAATGCTTAAAAAACAACTAAACTTTTTATCATTTGGTCCAGGATGGAAAGTTCTAAAATTTTGTAGATCACTTTTTTTAAGGGAATTTGTATGTGACTTTCAAACCTCTTGTTTTCCCCAGTCTATTTGCCTTCAGCTGCATTAAAATCAGGGTGTAGTGATTTGGAGTACAGCTGATGGCAGTGATGGGTCAGCTTCTGTCTCCTCCTCTTTCACTGCCATCAGCTGTACTCCACATGAGGACATTTTGATATCAGTGCAGCTAGAGGCAGCAAAATAGACTCGAGAAAAGCTGGGATTGGGGAGACACTTACGCACAATCCCCTAATAAAGTGATTTGCAAAGTTTCATAACTCTCCATGCGCCACCCCTGACTGCAGGTTGTTTGTGGTACTGCAGCTCAAACCCATTCACTTCAGTGGAGCTGAGCTGCAATGGACTAGCGAGTAGGTTAGCTTTAGGCTGTAGTTTAACAAGATTAGGATAAGTCATTAGCAAATATTAAAGGAACTTTTCCATAGTATGTTCCGGACTTCTCCTTTAAGTGCAAATAAAAGTTCCCAGATAACATAGAGAATGCAAATATTAACATTTCCGTTACTATGTGATGATTTCTCAGCTTTAGGGAAACAAATGCAATATTCTCGTCATATATTTTATATGCTAAGGCAGGAAGTACAAACCTTACAGCCTACTGGCCTTTTAAGGCTTAAAGGGCCAGTAGGCTGTAAAGTTTGTGCTTAAAGTTTAAGCAGCATCACATATTTTATATAATAAGGCAGCAAGCACAATGTCAGGGTCACTAACTTTACAGCCTACTGGCCCTTTAAGCATCATCACATATTTTATATAAGCCGGAAAGCATAATGTAGAGGTCACTAACTTTTCAGTCTACTGGCCCTTTAACCAATTAACAACTCCATTGTAGCTAAAACAGCTGTTTCTTTACACCCTCCAATGCACATGTATGATCAGATCAGCTGAGTGTGCATATTTTTTCAATGGGGAGTGGGTAGTATGCCGCTCCCTGAAACCTCTGTTATCTGCTTATCTCCCAAGAAAACAAAAGGATCAATCCTTGAAAATTCAGCATGCTCCTTGCTTCTTTTCCCTGACATCATCTGGTCGGCTGGTCCCACTCACCCGCCGATCTGCTGCTCCCAGGTGCCACCGCTGGCCGGAGCGACTGAGTTGGAGAGCTGCACAGTCAACTGTTCAGCGGCCACAACTGGATGCTGCATATCCGCCCCTCATTCTAATCAATAGCAGGAGGAGGTGCAGTACCGGTCGTGGCCACTATTCTATTGGTGGCGCTGTCAGCACTGAGAACAGCTGATCGGGGGGTGCCAGTTGTTTCACCCCCACCGATCAGACATTGATGACCTATCCTGAGGATAGGTCATCAATGTTAATGTCCCAAACCAACCCCTTTAATTGCATAAATTAAGCATTCGGCCCTAAGTGCACAACATACAAGGCAGATGGTTCCATTTTTATTATATTTAGAGTCATTCATACTAGATGGATTAATCACATTATATGTTAACCTGATTTGACCTCGAAAGCAAACTACCATCAGAAAATGATCTATTGTTTAGTCAGTGGACACATGTATAACTCATTACAAGCTAATTTGCTGTGGAAGCAACCAGGTTTTTATTCAGGTTTTCTGTTAATAGCATGTAGCACAATTTCCATTATGGTGGTAGGTCGCGGGCCATCTGTGGCTCCCAGTATTTGATGGAGGTCTGTCTCCTTGGCTTAGCACCTGTCAAACATCACCACTGTGATTTTTGCTTTAAAGGGGGTCTGTCACTTGCCATAAATATGTAATTATTTCCCCTGGTGTAAATCACGCTTTTCTCCTGAATCCGGCAATGTTTTTCTCTTGCTCCTTCGCCTCTCCGTTCCTGAGATATGACCCTTTCTTTCCTGTATGTAAATCGTCTATTTATGAAGTGGGCGTGGTTTTCAGCCCTTCTCTGTGACCACTTCATGAGATTTATGCCCACTTGCCTAAGAAGAGCAGAATTACATACAAGGAAGAAGGGGCCATATCTCGGGAAGGGAGAGGCGCAGGAAGAAAAGAAAAACAGCGCCGGATTCAGGAGACCAGCGGCTTTTATGGCAGGTAAGAAAAATCACATATTCATGGCAAGTGACAGGCACCCTTTAAACCGTGGCATTTACGCCAGGAATGTAATTATATATATATATATATATATATATATAAAAACAAGTACAGATCTTAATTAATGATATGCCGAGGCTCTAACAATGCAGTGTTAATAAGCGAGGAGCACGTTTCAAAAAGGGATAGCACCTCGTTATGTCGTGTGACCGGATGACACAAACAGGTACTTAACAGAGCGGTGATAATTGGCTGAAAATAAAAGAACCTTCGTTTGTGTTGGAGACTAATGAGACTGGGCCGCAACGTGGAGTAATGCTCTGTGACGTGTTCCCATACTTAAGACAATGATTCATCTCCTTCGTCTTCCACAGCCAGGCTAATTACAGGTATTTACATGGAGGAAACACATAGCAGTCGGACGGCCCATTTCCTGGAGGTTACCTGTGAACTGGTTACTAGGGGCACTGATGGCCTTTGTCTGCTGTTTGCCATCTCCAGGATGAACGGTGACAATTTCATTAATGGGAATGGAGACTGTAAAACCTGCGAAGGGCAAGAGAGAGTAAAGTGAGAACACTGTGCGAAAGTGGAGGAAATCACACCTGAGTCACAGCCCTATATACAGTACTGCTGTCCTCTCTGCGAAACGACACATAAAATATCAATAACATGAAAGAGAGGCCTCACGTAGTAAAATATAGGCAGGTAACACAGGGTTATTTTAGACTCATAATTTCCTGTTCCTACAAAAAGAGTTTTCAGCAGTCTCATTATCATCAAATGCAGAATTACAAATCACAGGTAAATCTCTAAAGATACTAGAACTACCAATCACAATAAACAATATCACAGCTAACCTCCTCCCCTCCCTTCAAAATGACCTTTGCACATGCTCATTAGGTGTTTCAATAAAGATAGGGCCGGGTCTGTTCATTGCTGCTAATCAGTAGTGTCACTAGAGTCCGATGAAAAGTTTGAATTCTGTACTAATGGCCTTCATATTGGATTATTTCCTGGTAAATATGTCCCCTATCTTGATATATGTCCCCATCATGGCCCCATCCTAGTATATATGGCCTCATCTAGGTATATATGTCTCCATCATGGCCCGATCCTGGTATATATGTCCCCATCATGACCCATCCTGGTATATATGGCCTCATCTAGGTATATATGTCTCCATCATGGCCCCATCCTTGTATATATGTCCCCATCATGACCCATCCTGGTATATATGGCCTCATCTAGGTATATATGTCTCCATCATGGCCCGATCCTGGTATATATGTCCCCATCATGGCCCATCCTGGTATATATGGCCTCATCTAGGTATATATGTCTCCATCATGGCCCCATCCTTGTATATATGTCCCCATCATGACCCATCCTGGTATATATGGCCTCATCTAGGTATATATGTCTCCATCATGGCCCGATCCTGGTATATATGTCCCCATTATGACCCATCCTGGTATATATGGCCTTATCTAGGTATATATGTCTCCAACATGGCCCCATCCTGGTATATATGTCCCTATCATGGCACATCCTGGTATATATCCTTTTCTAGGTATATACTGTATGTCTCCATCATGGTTCCATCCTGGCATATGTCTCCATCATGGCCCATTATGTCCCCATCCTGGTAGAGATGTCCCCATTATGGCCCCATTCTGGTATACATGTCCCCATAATGGCCCCAGCCTGGTATATATGTCCCCATCCTGGCCGCATCCTGGTACATATGATACCCCTGGGCACCACACGCAGTAAAAAAATAAACAATTATACACACCTTGCCCCCACTCCCCCGATGTCGTCCTATGATGATGGCATGCGTGCTACAAGTGACCAGTGTGTAAGCGGTGCAGTGCATGACGTCACTGTGTGCCCACTTACAGCGTGGTCAGGTGCCGGCATATTCTCTGCTCCCCACACCCTGGATTATGGGCGTGGGGAGTGAATGTTCATAGCCTTAATTGGCGGCTGGCACATCGCAGTGCAGGGACCCAACGAGTCTCTGTGCTGCAATGTATTTTAGCTGGATGTGCACTCTCAGACACACATCCAGCGGAAACAGGCGCTGTGGCTGGCGGGCCACCTGTACCCTCGGGCCCGGTCACAATCGCTGCGACTGTGATCGTTATGCTCTTGCTGCTAATGTGCATGTACATTTCTTGAAACTACATTACGTCAGAGTGTATAAAGAAGCCATAGTGGCCACTGGCCAGTGTGAAATTTGCAAGATTTCTATTTTATTCATTTTAATTTTGGGGGTTCGCATGTGTTTTAAACGCTTCTTGTTTCATTTTTTTTTTATAGGGATGTGCGGTGACAAAA
Source organism: Anomaloglossus baeobatrachus (assembly GCF_048569485.1). Lineage (NCBI taxonomy): Eukaryota > Metazoa > Chordata > Amphibia > Anura > Aromobatidae > Anomaloglossus > Anomaloglossus baeobatrachus. Next base: position 200,415,065 of record NC_134361.1, read on the forward strand.
AAAAAAAAGGATAATTCTAGCATTTGGATTTTTTCTATTTTTACTGGGATTTTTTTTTCAAACTTGCTTTATTGAGGGGTCTTTTTAATGGGAGGGGTAACAAGATTTTTTCTTTTGACAATGTTGAGGGGTTCATTTTATAATTTCAAAGATCAGACTTTTCTGACTGAATGTTTTTTTATTAATTATTATTATTGTTAAAAACAGGTTTGTTTTTCTCATGATTTCATAGATCAATCAGACTTTTATGGATAATGTATTATTATTATTATTATTATTATTATCATCATTATCATTTAATTTATTATTATTTTATTTTATTTTTTATTATCATCATTATTGTTATTAATAATAATTCTAATAATGATAATAAATTAAAAAAATAATTGTTTTTGCATTGTTAAAAATATTTTTTCCGCAGGGGACTGATGATGGTGGATCGCAATGGGAGGATGAAGGAGATATGGAGGCAGAGGGGAGAGAAGATGCAGGCAAAGCAGGGCAGCTCAGAGACACAGCAGTGTTGGAGGATGAAACTGACAAACAGCACAGGGAGATTAATCCCACTCAGACTCACAGGAAGTCAAATGCAAGAATTCATAGTACCCCTTCCAAAGGAAACAAAAAGCAGCCTACTACACCAACATCACAAGCCTGCAAGCTATTGGGGGATGGAGGTGGTGGCCCAGTCCAGACAAAGAGAACTAAGAAAACAGCACCACCTGCAGGCCAAGACAAGTACACACAAAAGCTTAATGTGGACTATAAAAAACTGGCTGAAGAAGTGACATCACACTTGTCAAAAGAGGTTAAAGTGGCTATTGAGGCAGCCATACAAACATCATTAGCTGATATGCAAAAACAGATAAATGCCCATGCCTCTAGACTGGCAGAATCAGAGCAGAGAATATCTGACTCCGAGGAGACAATACTGGCTATGCAAGCACAAATAGCAGCTCTAGCAAAATCTAATGAATACTTGAAGGATAAAGCAGACGATTTGGAAAACAGATCGAGACGAAACAACTTACGTATAGTCGGGTTGCCAGAGTCTGTGTCGATTGGACGGTTGGATAATATATGCGAGTTGGAGCTACCGCAGGCCCTGGGCATAAAGGCGAAATTCAGAGTTGAAAGAGCCCACAGAGTGGGTCCACTGAGACACCAGGAGGCGAATAAGGGAGAGGGCCAAAACTCAAACAAGAATACCCCGATAAGAGCCAGGCAGGTGATTGTCAAGTACCTTGATTATAAGCATAAGGAGGAAATATTGAGGGCCTTTAGAGAACGAAAGCGTCCACTACAATATCAAGGCAACAGACTGCTAATTTTTGGGGATTATTCAGCGGAAGTATCCAGAAGGAGAAAAGAATTTACCAAAATTTGCTCATTTCTGTACAACAAAAAAGTAAAGTGCCAGCTATTATACCCTGCTACACTGAAAGTTAGAAACCCCAATGGCTCGTTTGTATACTACAAGGACTACAAAGAAGCAGAAAACATTCTCATGGCAGAGCTCAACAAGACTAGGTCAGAAAGGCAAGAAAAAGGAGCTAGTGGAGAAGGGAATAATAGAAGAGGATCCCCCACAAGCTCAGGAAGAGATGTGGGACGTTTTGGGGGACAAAAGCAAGTCGAGACCAGGGAGGAAAGGAGGCCAAGCCCGGGTCGACAGCATAATTCTCGCCTGGAACACAGGAACCAACCCTTGGAGAGAAACCATGATACCTGAACTGGAACTCGCTCATTGTTTTTCCTTTTTTTGCCTGTTTTTTTTTTTTGTTTTTTTTCTCTCTTCCCAAACAGGGAGAGGCGTTGAGGAGGATGCATTACGGAGAGAGGGTTGGGGAGGTGAGAGGAGGAGGGGGAAGGGAGAAAAGAGGGGAAAACATCCCAAAGTCTGGGTCCTCTTCCCCCCCTCTTTTTTTTTTTTTTTTTTTTTTTTTTTTGTTCTTCTCCTTTCTTTCTCCATCTTCTCTCCCCTTGGTCTTTTTTTTCTTTTTTTCTTTTTCTCCTTTGTCCAGGAACATCATCCAAATTCAAATGAAGTGGGCCTGTTCTGGGCGGACTGATGGCTACCTGGAGTCAGAGATAAGTAGGACTGGAGAATCTTGCTGAGGTTTTGACATACTGTGCTAATTTTTGCATAATTTTCAAAGGCTTATTCAAGTTAGTCCGGGGATAGAACATATATTTTTTGGGGGGTGATTAGGGAGCTACATATTTTGGCTAGGAATAGGGGAGCTCACCAACGTGGCGGGAAACGCCGTGGATTTCTCGGAAGGGAAAATATGTTTTACAGTTACATGCTTTTTGTTGTATTTGTTATATTTGCAAGGTGGGGAAAGGGAGTGTCGATTTTGTGGTACCAACTGTGATTCTAGTGTCGAACATCTCGTCTTCCTTGATGCAGGGGCCCATAGGGGAGGGAGTAGTAAAAGCAGAATACCCAGGTTAACATGATACAGATAACTACGTGGAATGTTAAAGGGCTGAGATCACCTAACAAACGAGCAATGATATTGAGACATCTGAAAAGACTAAAGACAGACATTGCCTTATTACAGGAAACCCACTTGGGGGGGGAGGACTTTTTCCGCATGAAGAAACATTGGGTGGGCACCGTTTACGGGGCAGCGGCACAAGGTAGAAAAGCGGGCACTATGATTCTAATAAATAAACAATTCAGTCATGAGGTAGTGGCACATGAGGCAGACGACCATGGAAGGTGGCAGCACTTAACAATCGTTAGTCCAGCGGGTAAACTCAGTATTTATAATGTCTATGGCCCAAATTCACAACAAATCACATTTCATGATGACATAAAGGCCACCATATTAGCAGATGGGGAGGCTAACATTATAGTGGGAGGCGATTTTAACACTGTCCCAGACTCAGCTGAAGATAGGAGGAGGGGCGAGGAGGGGACAGCTAATGTGGGCAGGAGTTTAGACAATAGGGATGTAACATTAGAAGACGTAGGACTGAAAGACATCTGGAGACTAACTCACCCACATGACAGAGAGTATACACACTTCTCTCACCCTCATGATAGCTGGTCACGTATTGATCAGTTCTGGATCTCGCAAGACTTACTGAGTGGAACGCAAGATTGTGTGATAGAGAATATGGTGATCTCTGATCATAGTCCGGTGAGATTGGGCATTAGAGAGAAATTCAGGAGAGGTACAGATATCATATGGAGATTCCCATCGTTCCTTCTCAGGCAAGATAATTTCCACAAGGTGCTACAGGAGTGGTGGGGAGAATTCGCAGAGGACAATAAGGAACATAGAGAGTCCCCAGTGATATTTTGGGAAACGGCAAAAGCGGTCCTAAGGGGCTGTCTGGTGGGGTACGCAGCCATGATCAAACGGAAAACCAATGAGAATTATAATTTCCATAGTGAAGCAGTACGGGTAGCATATACAAATTATGTGACAAATAGATCTCCCATGACAAAAGGCAGATGGTTGGAGGCAAAAGAGGGATTTGACGAATGGGCCAAAAAAAAGGAACAACTATTCTGGTCGCACAAGGAGGTTGACTTACATAGGTTTGGCAACAAGGCGGGAAGGATGTTGGCCAATCTGGCAAGGGGCAGCAGAAAGATGACAGTGATCTCTAAACTGAAAACAAAGGGGGGAGAGGTGACTACGGATCCTAAGGACATTAATAAACTGTTGGGAGATTACTATAGAAAACTATATGGGTCAGGGAATAACGACATGACTGATGAGGCAGAGTGGCTAAGGCAAGCCCAAATGCCTAGCTTGACGGAGGAAGATTTGAGTGCCTTAAACGCAGATATCACAGTAGAGGAGGTGACGAGAACAATTGGGGAGCTTAACACCAACAAGGCACCGGGACCTGACGGTTTCAATAGTGAATTCTATAAGGCTCTGAAGGATCTGATCTCGCCGGATCTAACCTCAGTCTTTAATGCTTTCCTGGGAGGGGCGGAAATACCCAAAAATTCCAACATAGCATATATTAAATTACTCCCCAAGGGAACCAAGGACCTGGATGATCCCTCTAGTTATAGACCTATATCGCTCATAAATCAGGATTTAAAAATTATGTCCAAGATCATGGCTAATAGACTGGCCGAGATCTTACCTAGGATCATTACGAATCACCAGGTGGGGTTTATTAAGGGGAGAAATGCCGTTACCAATATTCGAAAGACAATTCTAGTGGTAGACGCGGTTAGACTGGGTCTCACTGAGGGAGGGGCTAGACCTACCCTAGTTACACTTGACGCAGAAAAAGCGTTTGATAATGTAAATTGGGGGTGGTTAGACAGGGTAATGGAGGCCATAGGGATTGTAGGCAAGATGAGACTTTACATTAGAAACCTTTATGCCAACTCGGGAGCTAGGGTTCACACTCCGGGCTTTCTATCAGACGTGTTCCCTTTGATGAAGGGAACAAGACAGGGCTGCCCATTATCTCCTCTTTTATTCAACCTGGCAATCGAGCCGTTGTCAAGAATACTACAGGGACAAAATAGCTTTAAAGGAATCAAGATAAGGGGTTCAGAAGTAAAGACAGCGCTTTTTGCTGATGACATCATACTTTATATGGGGGACCCCGGTGCGGATTTGCCACAGACTCTTGCCTTGATTGAAAAATTTGGCTCATTCTCCGGTTTCAAACTGAACAAAAAAAAATGCGAGATCATGTTCCTAAAGGGGCATCATGGGACAATGGGGGGACAAATAAGGGATGGCTGTCTATGTGGAATTCCTATAGCACAATCTTCAATTAAATACCTGGGAGTGCATATAGGAAGATCGGTGGAAACAATCTATAACTTGAATTATGGACCGCTAATCAGGAAAATTATAGTTCAATTAAAGGGATGGAAAGGTCTGCCACTTCCATTACTGGCAAGATGTCACCTGATAAAAATGATGAGCTTTCCTAGGCTGCTGTATCCCTTCCAGACAATCCCGCTATTGCTAAAACTAAAGGATGTGAATAAGCTCAACTCCGCGTATACAGAATTTCTGTGGAGGGGAAGGAAACCCAGAATAAAGCTGCGTACGCTGATGAAGTCAGCAGAGGAGGGAGGTCTAAACTTTCCAGATGTCCAAGGGTATAATCTTGTATGTATCATGAGGCATGTAATTGATTGGGTGAGAGGAACGAGTAGGCACTCAGATCATGCGATGGAAACTAAATATGCGTCACCGTGGGATCTGACGTCCATTCTGCACTCCCCACTATCCAGGGTTGAAGGGCACATAAGGAACTCAATTATATTCCGAGACACCATGCTAACATGGAAGTCGGTAAGGAAAAAACTGGGGCTCTCATGGAAAGTGTCCAAGTACTTGAACCCCTGGGCATTCCCAAATTTTCCCCTGGGACGAGAAAACAAGCTATTTACTAGATGGAAAGAGAGGGGAGTCAGGAGAATGATAGATGTTATGAATGTGGAGGACAGGAGGTGGATGACAGGTCGGGAAGTGCTGGATAAGTACAACCTTAATAGCTCACATGTCATCCAGTATGAACAATTGAAACATGGAATAATACGAGACCTGGGTGTGGTTGGAAGAGAGCTGAACAGAAGTTCGATTGATGAGTTACTGGAATGTGATGTAACAAGTATAAATGTCTCTAAAATTTATCGATCGCTAAGGGGGGTGCTTATCTCTCGGGAGGATAGTCGGACTTTAAAAGCGTGGGGGAAACAATTGGGAAGGGAAGAAGTGGTGGATGATATACTGAGAGGATGGGTACAAGTGCGGAAACATATTACCAATGAGAGATGGAGAGACACTCAATTCAGAATTCTACATAGGGCCATTATAGGTTTCAACATACCAGGTAGGGATAGGTGGTGTCCTAAGTGTCAAAAAGAAAAAACGGATATGCTGCATGGGCTATGGGAATGTGAGACAATCGCTAGGTTCTGGAACCAAGTCAGACTATTTGCCCAGTCAACATGGGGAATTTTCAGCAAACTAGACTTAATGGTGTGGATTTTCCACTCCTTTGAGGGAGGAGTAGGAGGAGGACCGAGCACGCAGGAAAAGAGGAAATACGCAATAATGCATGACATAGCCTTGATAGCTAAGCGTTGCATCTTAAAACACTGGATTCAAAGGGAGGGCCCATCCATAAAGGAGGTTGTGGGCGAACTACACAACCTTCTGAAGTGGGAAAAACTAGAAGCGGAGAGGGATAAAGATGGGTTGACAGCCAAGTTTTTTGTGAGATGGAGACATTTTATTGAAAGCCAATTCACACAGGGAGAAATAATTAACCTGATGGCACCTTTTGTTCACTCGGAGTGGTATATCCTGAGCGATATCCAGGACAGCCTGGGTAAACTGAGAATCACCTAGGAGGGGGCTCTGGCGGGAGGGGGAGACGAGACGGTTGGGAATACCAAGACACGCTAGCAAAATTGAAATCATTCAGGGACGACACAGAGATTTAACGAATTGTATTGCATATGTTATATTATATTTCATTACCTATGTTTTGGTTTAATGTTACTGTATACTATCTTAAATCGAACAGCAACATGGAACTCCAAATTGGGGTATCACCCACCTCTATGTCACATTTTGTCAGACGAATGTTCTTCTTTTGCAATGATACTTGTCATGTTTTTACAAATTTGAAAAATCAATAAAAAACGTTTTGGAAAAAAAAAAAAAATATTTTTTCCAAACTTTTTATTTTTTTAAAAACATATATAATTTTTTTTATAAATTTAATAATTTTTTAGTTCCTATAGAAGAATTAAACCTGCGATCATTTGATCGCTTGTTCTATATACTGCAGTATACAGTAGAAATGATGATCTCTTACAACACCCAGCTCTGATCTATACTCCCCGTTTGCCAATATGACACACATTGGTCGTGAAGGGGTTAAGTTATCCATCTTGGCGATATTCTGTCTTTTATTACTTGACTATATATCTATCTATCTATATATATATATATATATATATATATATATATATATATATATATATATCTCATATATAGATATATATCTAATATAGCTAATATAATTTTTTCTCTCTCTCTCTCTCTATATATATATATATATATATATATATATATATATATATACTGTATATATCTATACAGATATATCTATCTATCCATGTATACACACACACACACATATTATATATATATCATGGTGTAAAGTGAAACTGACTCAGTTGCCCTTAGCAACCAATCAGATTCCACCTTTCATTTTCCAAAGAGTCTGTGAAGAATGAAAAGTGGAATCTGATTGGTTGCTAAGGGCAGCTGAGCCGGTTTCACTTTACACCATGTTTGATAAATCTCCCTCTTCATAACCCTATTACACACACTGTCCACTTACTTTTGGACCACCCTGTATATATATATATATATATATATATATATATATATAGAAAAATTATTATTTTTAATAGTCATTTTTGGGGGTAAATTCTTTCATTTAGAATGTTCCAAAAATAACAGCATGTTACTTAAACATTATCACTTATACCATATTTGTTTTCTGTAGATAGCAGAGAAAGAGAAAAAAGCGAAAAAAAAAAATAAAATTAATAAAAATAAATCACGGTAAATTGGCTTAATTCGGTTTCATTAAATATGTTTTTGCACAGTTTGCCTTCTGTTGCACTGTGAATTGGTGACTGCAGAAGGAGTTAACTGAGGATCCATCAGTGAGCTCGTTCTGACACTCAATTTTCTGTGCTCCTTACGGCTAATTTATGACCACATCAAGTTGAATGTGCCTGTAAAAGCCAAACGGTGCAAAATTTTTAATGAGACCCAATTACAAAAATGCTTTTTAACCCCAAATACATGCATTTAAGTGATATTCATACACTTTATTTTCTCACAAACCCAGAACTATGCTGTCGTTTGCTGACGAAGGATAATGTTTTCGCCACGGGCGGGTATAGCTTTGGGTGGTGTCACCAGGGAGGGGCCCCACAATAGATTCGGGCGTCTAATCCTGACGTACTGACACCTTTATCCATTCCGTAGAGGTCGTAACGCTTGTTGCTATCTTTCTATGGGCTCATTAATAAGATGGGAGCATGTGCGGTGCGACTAAGCCACATAATGATGCCGGATCCCACACGTGAGACATACCTGACCGTCCAGTCAACTGTCATCGTGCATTAAGGTGTATAATGAGCTGACGTTACACAAGGTCTATAAAAAAAATTCTTATTCCAGCTATTAGGAGATTACAACATATTAAGACTGTTAAATGCCCAAAATAACCAAAAGGGAAGTAACCGACTCCGGCATTGCCTAACCGTAGGGTAATTTATAGGATCGTCCCGTCCGTTCTCTCCTCCGGTCCCCTCCGCCTCGCTGTTTTCACTATTCCCGCACACTCATCCATCCAATTATACAACGTCACCGCCGAATCCGTCTCATTCACTCATTTGTTGTTTTGGGGTTTTTTTGCATTTGAGAAAAACCTACTAGTGTGAACATTCCAATTTCGATCATTTTTGTTTTTGTTTGTGTGTCAGGGTGACAGTTTTATTTTTTTTTTTAATGCAAAAAAAATAAATTCCAAACTTTGTCTACCAAGTTAATAGTAGAAAACTGATGCATGCCGGTGCATGGGAAAAAATGCATGGGAGCCTATGGGTGATGTATGCCACTATATGGGAGAAAATACATGGAGCCTGTGGGTGATGTATGCCACTATATGGGAGAAAATACATAGGAGACTATGGGGGATGTATGCCACTATATGGGAGCCTATGGGTGATGTATTCCACTACATGGGAGCAAATACATAGGAGCCTATGAGTGATGTATGCCAGTGTATGGGAGGAAATATATAGGAGCCTATGGGTGATGTATGCTGCAGTATGGGAGCTGCTACAAGGGATCTTATGGGTGATGTATGCCTCTATATGGGAGCTGCTACATGGGAACCTATGGGTGATGTATGCCAGTGTATGGGAGCCTATGGGTGATGTATACCACAATATGAGAGCTGCTACATGGGAGCCTATGGGTGATGTGTGCCATGGTACAAGAGCTGCTACATGGGAGCCTAAGAGTGATGTCTGCCATGGTATGAGAGCTGCTACATGAGAGTCTATGGGTGATGTATACCATGGTCTAAGAGACACTACATGGGAACCTTTGGGTGATGCGTGCCACGGTATGAAAGCTGCTACATGGGAGCCTATCGGTGATTTATACCATGCACTACATGGGAGCCTTTGGGTGATGCATGCCACGGTATAAAAGCTGCTACATGGGAGCCTAAGGGTGATGTATGCCAGTGTGGGTGCCACTACATGGGAGCCTATGGGTGATGTATATATTGGTATGTGAGCCTATGGGTGATGTATACCATAGTATGAGAGCTGCTACATGGGAGCCTATGGGTGATTTTTACCACAGTATGAGAGCTGCTACATGGGAGCCTAAGGGTTAAAGTGTGCCACGGTACAAGAGCTGCTACGTGGAAGCTTATGTGTTATGTATACCACAGTATGAGAGCTGCTACATGGGAGTCTATGGGTGATATGTGCAACGTATGAGAGCTGGTACCTGGGAGCCTATGTACATTGTATCCTACTGTATGGGAGCCCTGTAGGCTATGTGTTCCCCTGACAAGTGTCAGCAGTGTGAAAATAATCCCGGCAGCATACACTGTAGTGTGAATACACAATTATATGATATTTGCTTTCATGGGTGGTGACAATGCCCTTTGTACTTCACAAATGGGTAAATTCCTTTGCTAAAAATACTAATGACGTTTGGTTAATGATTACCAGTGGAAAAAAAGCCACAAACGAAAAATCCACACACTGGTGTTAGTGCAGACAATGGGTGAGATGGGGTTTATTGTGCTGGGAAAGATAATGGAGGATGAGAAATCCTTGATTTAGTCATCTTTCATTCTTCTTTTTCTGGGACTGATAACATTTTAATGAAGGAGGCTAGTGGTGAGTGCAGATGACCACTAATGATCCTTACAGAATGAGCCTAGTGGTAAGTCCAGTTGACCACCGATGGTCCTTACGGAATGAACATAGTGGGGAGTCCAGTTGACCACAGATGGTCCTTACGGAATTAACCTAGTGGGGATTATAGTTGACCACCTATGGTCCTTACGGAATGAGCCTAATGGGGAGTGCAGTTGACCACCGATGGTCCTTATGGAATGAGCCTTGTGGTGAGTCCGGTTGACCACCAATGGTCCATACAGAATGAGCCTAGTGGGGAGTCAAGTTGACTACCGATGGTCCTTACGGAACGAGCCTAGTGGGGAGTGCACTTGACCACCAGTGATCCTTACGGAATGCGCCTAGTGAGGAGTGCAGTTGACCTCCAATGGTCCTTATGGAATGAGCCTAGTGGGGAGTCCAGTTGACTACCGATGGTCCTTACAGAACGAGCCTACTGGGGAGTGCAGTTGCCCTCCAATGGTCCTTACGGAATGAGCCTTGTGGTGAGTCCAGCTGACCACCGATGGTCCTTACGGAATGAGCCTTGTGGTGAGTCCAGTTGACCACCGATGGTCCTTACGGAATGATCCCAGTGTCAAGTACAGTTGACCACCGATGGTCCTTACGGACGTCTGCGCCATCACCTTCCAACCATGAGTAAGGAAACCCAACTTGTCTAAATGACCAAGTCATTATCCATGACAATTTCAAGCTATATGCCTTTCTGGAGCACATGGACCATATAAAGGAGGAATATTAGGATTTGCCTTTTATTGTTCAAAGGGACACTCGCTCCCGCAAAATATAAAACTAGCGTCAACAGATATTGCTCAGGGTTTCATCTGATGGCCATGCCAACTTGGAGAACCCTTAATGAGACAAGACAACCATCTATCAAATGCTCGCTCATTCATTTGAAAGAATGGATGCCACTTAATACTACATCACCATGGGAATACAATAAATTCTACACCAATAATGCCCCCAAAAGTATGATGGATCAAAAAACGGTACAACCAAAGGATGGTAACTTAGTGCCACCAATGCCAAATATATAAGAATATGAGAGCCACCCGTGCCACTTACTTTTCTTCCGGCATGCCTGTCTCTTGTTAAAGCTCCAGCTCAGAGTCGACTGCTCCAGTACCAGCGACACTTCTATGCCCTTTAGTCTAAGTGAACACATGAGGTTTTCTTTCTCCATTGCGATTGTTTGATCTCAAGAGTAAAGAATAATATAATCTTCCCTTCCAAGATTTGGAGATAGGACATGCTATGCTTTTTCCATAGGCTTGTGTCCTCTGGTTGCTCTATATACTCCGGGGACTGTCCGTTCCTCTCAAACTCCAGCTCTGACTCTCTCCTTCCTCTCACTGGCAAGAAATAAAGTGTCAGCACTGAGTATGATTAGTCCCTTTGGCTGCTCAACAGGTTCTTGAGAAGACTCCACCTCCGGCACAGAGTTCTTCCCGGTAGACATCATGTACATTGGACACTTTCTCTATTGTTTACCCCCAAACAGAGAGCACAGTGCGGAGATGAATGGAAAAAGAACTAATTGAGTATTGGGATGTTTTGTACTGCGTCAACAATGGTTAAGTCATTATGTTCCTTGAAGTGACTTGAGAAAGGCTGGATAAGTCTTAAGATGTGGGTTTAAGGCTAATTTCCCAATTTTACATTATTCGTGACTACCTCATTAATGTCACATAAACTGCGGCACTTTGTGTTGGTGTTTATTGCAGAAGGTCTACGTGAGCTTGAAACATACAAATACATCCTAAAAGGCTTGCCCCAACTCCTCAAAGTATCACCTATCCTAACTTTGGGTTGGACCACTAGGACCCTCATCAATTTGGAGAAATTAGGAGGGAGCCATGGTTACAAATGGTCACAAGCCACCATGCTATTCATTGTGTACGTGATCTTGTGCACTTCCACAGATGATAAATGGAGAGCCCCCTTTCTTGGGATCACGGGCGATCCTAGCAGGGACACCCCAGTGTTCCAAAACCTAAGACCAATTCTGTGAATAGGTGATTACTTTGGACTGTCCCTAAAGTGTTGCTGATCACTGGGGGTCAGTCTCACAATTTAAAGCAATGCCCCATTTATAGGGAATGGTGGCCACATGCCACCGCTCCATTCATTGTCTTTTGGATTGTTTGTGATAGTCGAGTACCGCGTTTGTCTATCTCTGGTACTTCCACAGACAACAAATGTAAAGCCCCATTCTTGGGATCATGGGGGATCAAAGCAGTTGGACCCCTTATTATTTATTTAATGGCCTTCAGCTCGATCTTGAGCCACGGAGCCATGGATGAACATTCTGTAGGAAGATCAATCTTGTTCAGCCTAGATAGGTCCACCATGGTCTTCTCTGCCTAGATAGGTCCATCAGGGTCTTCTCCACCTAGATAGGTCCACCAGGGTCTTCTCTACCTAGATAGGTTCACCAGTTTCTTCTCCGTCTAGATTGGTCCACCAGGGTCTTCTCCGCCTAGATAAGTCGACCAGGGTCTTACCCGCCTAGACAGGTCCACCAGGGTCTTCTCCGCCTAGATATTTCCAACAGGGTCTTCTCCGCCTAGATAGTTCCACCAGGATCTTCTCCACCTAGATAGATCCACTAGGGTCTTCTCCACCTAGATAGGTCCACCAGGGTCTTCTCCGCCATTTTCTTGATTGTATCAAGTCATTGAGTTGCTGATCTTCCTTTTCGCCTTGTTCCTTCTATTCTTCTGACCATCATGTCCTTCTCCAGTGATTGCTCTTTTCGTATGATGTGTCCAAAGTAGGCAAATCGTAGCTTGATGATTCTTGATCAAAAATGTGTAATAGGTAATTACTTGGGACAACCTTTTTATTTGGGCCATACATCTAGGTGTTGGTGATAGTTAGGGGTCGGACTGCTGGGATCCCCACCAGTTTAGATAATTGCCCCATCTGGCTGGAGCAGTAACCGTGTGCCACCCTCTTCTCACAGTCTATGGCACTGCCTGGGATAGCCGAGTACAGAACTCATCTACAGGATTTTCAGCTCTTCCACAGACAATAATTGGAAAGTTCCGTTCTTGGGATTACAGGGCGCTCTAGTAATCAGATCCCCAATCAAATAATCTATCACCTACCCTTTGAATAGGTGATTTATTGGGGTGGCCCCTTTAAATTGGCCAAACACAGTAGTCTAAAGTTGATGAAAACAATCAATTTGCACCAATTATTTGATGAAATGTAACAATGAGAGATGGTTTCAGACCAGTTGTAATTGACTCATAGTTGATTGTCCATGAAAAATCTTCCTGAGATGGTGTCAGGGAACTTTTATGGCCAAGGTGAACAACTGTGATAGCCATTATGGACTGAATTATGTATGACTGTGTCAACGTAACAAACATTCGATGGATAGATAGATAGATAGATAGATAGATAGATGGGATGGATGTATTTATCTATGTGAATGATGGATGGATGGATGGATGGATGGATGGATGGATGGATGGATGGGTAGATTAATAGATTGATGGATGGGTAGATTGATGGATGGATGGGTAGATTGATTGATGGATGCATAGATGAATGGATGGTACGGTAGATTAATAGATGGATGGGTAGATGGATAGATACAGTTAGGTCCAGAAATATTTGGACAGTGACACAATTTTCGCGAGTTGGGCTCTGCATGCCACCACATTGGATTTGAAATGAAACCTCTACAACAGAATTCAAGTGCAGATTGTAATGTTTCATTTGAAGGTTTGAACAAAAATATCTGATAGAAATTGTAGGAATTGTCACATTTCTTTACAAACACTCCACATTTTAGGAGGTCAAAAGTAATTGGACAAATAAACCAAACCCAAACAAAATATTTTTATTTTCAATATTTTGCTGCGAATCCTTTGGAGGCAATCACTGCCTTAAGTCTGGAACCCATGGACATCACCAAACGCTGGGTTTCCTCCTTCTTAATGCTTTGCCAGGCCTTTACAGCCACAGCCTTCAGGTCTTGCTTGTTTGTGGGTCTTTCCGTCTTAAGTCTGGATTTGAGCAAGTGAAATGCATGCTCAATTGGGTTAAGATCTGGTGATTGACTTGGCCATTGCAGAATGTTCCACTTTTTTGCACTCATGAACTCCTGGGTAGCTTTGGCTGTATGCTTGGGGTCATTGTCCATCTGTACTATGAAGCGCCGTCCGATCAACTTTGCGGCATTTGGCTGAATCTGGGCTGAAAGTATATCCCGGTACACTTCAGAATTCATCCGGCTACTCTTGTCTGCTGTTATGTCATCAATAAACACAAGTGACCCAGTGCCATTGAAAGCCATGCATGCCCATGCCATCACGTTGCCTCCACCATGTTTTACAGAGGATGTGGTGTGCCTTGGATCATGTGCCGTTCCCTTTCTTCTCCAAACTTTTTTCTTCCCATCATTCTGGTACAGGTTGATCTTGGTCTCATCTGTCCATAGAATACTTTTCCAGAACTGAGCTGGCTTCATGAGGTGTTTTTCAGCAAATTTAACTCTGGCCTGTCTATTTTTGGAATTGATGAATGGTTTGCATCTAGATGTGAACCCTTTGTATTTACTTTCATGGAGTCTTCTCTTTACTGTTGACTTAGAGACAGATACACCTACTTCACTGAGAGTGTTCTGGACTTCAGTTGATGTTGTGAACGGGTTCTTCTTCACCAAAGAAAGTATGCGGCGATCATCCACCACTGTTGTCATCCGTGGACGCCCAGGCCTTTTTGAGTTCCCAAGCTCACCAGTCAATTCCTTTTTTCTCAGAATGTACCCGACTGTTGATTTTGCTACTCCAAGCATGTCTGCTATCTCTCTGATGGATTTTTCTTTTTTTTCAGCCTCAGGATGTTCTGCTTCACCTCAATTGAGAGTTCCTTAGACCGCATGTTGTCTGGTCACAGCAACAGCTTCCAAATGCAAAACCACACACCTGTAATCAACCCCAGACCTTTTAACTACTTCATTGATTACAGGTTAACGAGGGAGACGCCTTCAGAGTTAATTGCAGCCCTTAGAGTCCATTGTCCAATTACTTTTGGTCCCTTTAAAAAGAGGAGGCTATGCATTACAGAGCTATGATTCCTAAACCCTTTCTCTGATTTGGATGTGAAAACTCTCATATTGCAGCTGGGAGTGTGCACTTTCAGCCCATATTATATATATAATTGTATTTCTGAACATGTTTTTGTAAACAGCTAAAATAACAAAACTTGTGTCACTGTCCAAATATTTCTGGCCCTGACTGTCGATGGAGGGATGGGTAGATGGATGGATGGATGGATAGATGGATGGGTAGATAGATGGATGGGTAGATGGGTGGATTGATGGATGGATGGGTAGATGGATAGATAGATGGATGGATGGATGGGTAGATGGATAGATGGATGGATTGGTAGATTGATGGATGGGTAGATGGATGGGTAGATGGATGGATGGATGGATAGATGGATGGGTAGATGGATGGGTAGATGGATGGATGGATAGATGGATGGGTAGATGGATGGATGGATAGATGGATGGGTAGATGGATGGATTTATGGATGGATGGGTAGATGGATAGATGGATGGATGGATGGATGGGTAGATGGATAGATGGATGGATTGGTAGATTGATGGATGGATGGGTACAGCACCATGGAATTAATGGTGCTCTATAAATAAATAATAATAATAAAAATCGATGGGTAGATTGATGGTTAGATGGATGGTTGGATGGATGAATGGGTAGTGGATAGATATATGGATGGATGGGTAGATAGATGGATGGATGGCTAGATTGATGGTTGGATGGATGAATGGGTAGATAGATAGATGGATGGGTAGATAGATAGATGGATTGGTGGATAGATGGATGGAGGAATGGATGATGGATAGATAGACATCTAACGTGTATGGGATCTTCCGCCTCTGGATACATTAGGTTACATACCCTTTTCCAATAATTTGCCCTCTCTAATAGTGGCAGGGGTGGTCATATAATTGCTGCAACCTGTGCGGCCGCACAATGGCCCAGGAGGTAAGGGGGCCATTTCTACCTCCAGATCTGGTGGAATTGTGCATTTTTGATGAGCTCTTGGCCTGTAAAGGGCCCATATACTGTTCTTGTATAGGCCTCTTCTGTCTATGTCCACCGGTGAATAGCGGAGCATGCCCTCTTCCAGAGTGGCGCCCTGTGTTGTAGCTAAGCACGCCCTATCTCCCTGGGATACCCCCTCTAATACATGCTTTACTAAGTATTGTGAGACATAGTCGTTATTTATTATGCACCCTGATCAGTACATAATATGTTGCATATGGCTTTTCAGGAAACCTTTGCTGTGATGCAGCTTTCCGATCTAGGAATTCAAAAAAAAGTTGGGTGAAATATGATTTTTTATTAACCTCACATTATCTAGCTATAACCCTATTGAAGAATACGAGCTTTCTGGGAGCATCCTGGCATTGACCTGCAATTTGTAGTTTACAGCAGCCTGTACTCTGCAAAAGGACTTGTCAAGTGATTACATTAGGAAATTGCTATGGATGCTCCTCATTAGGGTGTTTTCTGAAGTGTCAGTAAGGATTGGGGGCTTCATTTCTGACAATTGAGCCGCCCCCTGTGACTGCCATCAGGTTCCTTGTGTCCAAGACTTCACATCCTGAGGTCTGCTGACATCATGGAAGAAGGAGGAGGAGGAGATGGAGGACGCCGGACTTTCTCCATTGTCTCCGCGCAGCTGTGAACAGGACACACATTGTTCGGCTTTCTGTGATTCTCCGCGCCTCAGGCATTATGACGTCAAACCTGTCACCTGTATATACATAGAAATGTCAGTGCCGTGTAAGAGACTTCTAAGAAATCCGCGCCGCCCATGACGTGGCTCTTTTCTTTAGAAAACCGAAGACATCTTGACATTTCAATAATATCAAATTCTCTTTTCTTTTTATTTTCTTAGAAATATGGTATCAGCCCTTTCTGGACCCAATAAAAAAGTCTCCAGCGATGAAGCCGAGGATAAATGTAGATAAAGTCCATATAGCACCGGTATACCCCCAGACCTCGGCTGCACCCACGCGTTTCGGCTCTTAGGGTAAGTTCACACAGTGCGTTTTTCGTGGCGTTTTTGCGCAGTTTTCGGGTGCGTTTTTGCTCAGAAAACTGCATGACTTTGCTTCCCCAGCAAAGTCTATGGGTTTTCATTTTTGCTGTCTGCACACAGCGTTTTTTTCCAGCTGCGTTTTTGTGGTGCCACAAAAACGCAGCATGTCAATTATTCCCGCGTTTTTTATCCATTGAGTGCAATGGGATGTTGAAAGACGCAATGAGAAACGCAAATAGGTGCATTTTGGTGCGTTTTAGTGCGTTTCTAAGACCAAAAACGCAGCTATAAACGCAGGAGGTGGGTAGTAAAGTGACGTGTACAGGAAGAGGATTCCTTCTGTCAGTAAACACAGAAGCGTGAATCCTCCCGCTACCGTCACCGCCACCTCCGGTCCTGTGCATGTATGCTGCCGTGCGGCGCTATGTCTGGGCGGGAGGTGGAAGCGGCTGCGAAAACAAAAGTTAACAGTAGAAAAAAAAGTCATACTCACCTGTCTGCAGACTCCCGGTGCCATGCCCGCTCCCAGATCCTCCTCCCGGTACCGCTGCTCTGGCTGTGTGCAGTCTCCCTGGGTACGTATGCCTGCAGGATGCAGGACCTGGCGATGGATCACCTGATGCAGTCACCTGACGCATCAGCTGATCGTAAGTCTCGGGCTGACACCGGCGCCCGGCCGGTTATCAGCGGATGCGTCAGGAGACTTCATCCCTGATAACCGGCAGCTCCTGCAGCGATCGGACGGGATCAAACTCCGCTCCAGGAGCTGCCAGTAATCAGCACATAAGTGAGTATTTTTTTTTTTTGCACCGATGCATCATCTGATTGTATAAACGGCTTTTATACAATCAGCTGCTGTGTGATGTGCTTCAGCCCCTAGAACCTGACACATCATCTGATCGCTTTGCCTTCCAGCAAACCGATCAGATGATATTGGATCCGGATTGGACGGCGCGGGACCCTTGACCCAGGATTACTGTGGAGGGGGGTTCTTTATTTCAATAAAGATGGAGTCACTAATTGTGTTGTGTTTTATTTCTAATAAAAATATTTTTCTGTGTGTTGTGTTTTTTTTATCTTTACTAGAAATTCATGGTGGCCATGTCTAATATTGGCGTGACACCATGAATTTCGGGCTTAGGGCCAGCTGATAATATACAGCTAGCCCTAACCCCATTATTACCCAGTGAGCCACCCGGCATCAGGGCAGCTGGAAGAGTTGGATGCAGCGCCAGAAGATGGCGCTTCTATGAAAGCGCCATTTTCTGGGGTGGCTGCGGACTGCAATTCGCAGCGGGGGTGCCCAGAAAGCATGGGAACCCTGCACTGTGGATTCCAATCCCCAGCTGCCTAGTTGTACCCGGCTGGACACAAAAATTAGGCAAAGCTCACGTCATTTTTTTTTTTTTAATTATTTCATGAAATTCATGAAATAATTTAAAAAAAAGGGCTTCTCTATATTTTTGGTTCCCAGCCGGGTACAAATAGGCAGCTGGGGGTTGGGGGCAGCCCGTACCTGCCTGCTGTACCCGGCTAGCATACAAAAATATGGCGAAGCCCACGTCATTTTTTTTTTTGGGGGGGGCAAAGAAATCCTGCATACAGTCCTGGAAGGAGGATGCTGAGCCTTGTAGTTTGACAGCTGCTGTCTGCTCTCCTGCATACACTATTGGATGGAGCATGCTGAGCCTTGTAGTTCTGCAGCTGCTGTCTGCTCTCCTGCATACACTATTGGATGGAGTATGCTGAGCCTTGTAGTTCTGCAGCTGTCTGCTCTCCTGCATACACTACTGGAGAATGAAGAACATATTGAAGAAGAAAATGACATCAGACCTTTTTTTTTTGTTCACTGATAAAAAACGCATAAAGACGCAGTGAGCAAAACGCAGCAAAAAACGCACCAAATCGCGGCAAAACGCGTGCGTTTTTTGCCGCGTTTATTTGACGCGGGTGCGTTTTTGTGCGTTTTTTGCCGCAAAAAAACGCACAAAAACGCAGCATCAAAAAAACGCAGTGTGTGAACCTAGCCTTATTCTCACAATCTCTGGTCTAGTTCATCCCAAAGATGTTGTATGGGATTGAGGTCGGGGCTCATGTTCTTCCACCAAACACCCCCTCCATGTCTTTATGGATCTTGTGCTCTGGGCACAGTCATGGGGAACAGGAAAGGGTCTTCCCCAAACTGTTCCCATAAAGATGGAAGATACAATTATCCAAAATGTCTTGTGCTGAATAATTAAGATTTCCCTTCACCGGAACAAAAAGGCCGAGACCGACGCCTATAACAGCCCGGAGCATTATCCTCCTCTACCAACCTGTACAGGGGGCACAATGCAGTCAGGGGGTAACGTTCTCCTGGAATCACCGAACCCAGACTCCTCCATCAGAGGCAGATAGAGCAGTGTGATCCGTCCCTGCACAGAACATGTGTCCTCCAGAATCCACTGATGGTGGCTTTACACCTCTCCATCCGACGCTCGGCATTGTGCTTGGTGATGTACGGCTCGGCATTGTGCTTGGTGATGTACGGCTTAGCATTGTGCTTGGTGATGTATAGCTCGGCATTGTGCTTGGTGATGTACGGCTCGGCATTGTGCTTGGTGATGTACGGCTTGGTATTGTACTTGGTGATGTACGGCTCGGCATTGTGCTTGGTGATGTATGGCTCGGCATTGTGCTTGGTGATGTATGGCTTGGCATTGTGCTTGGTGATGTACGGCTCGGCATTGTGCTTGGTGATGTACGGCTCGGCATTGTGCTTGGTGATGTACGGCTCGGCATTGTGCTTGGTGATGTACGGCTCAGCATTGTGTTTGGTGATGTACAGCTCTGCATTGTGCTTTGTGATGTACGGCTTGGCATTGTGCTTGGTGATGTACAGCTCTGCATTGTGCTTGGTGATGTACGGCTCGGCATTGTGCTTGGTGATGTACGGCTCTGCATTGTGCTTGGTGATGTACAGCTCTGCATTGTGCTTGGTGATGTACGGCTCGGCATTGTGCTTGGTGATGTATAGCTCGGCATTGTGCTTGGTGATGTATGGCTGGGCATTGTGCTTGGTGATGTACGGCTCGGCATTGTACTTGGTGATGTACGGCTCGGCATTGTGCTTGGTGATGTATGGCTCAGCATTATGCTTGGTGATGTAGGGCTCGGCATTGTGCTTGGTGATGTACGGCTCGGCATTGTGCTTGGTGATGTATAGCTCGGCATTGTGCTTGGTGATGTATGGCTCAGCATTGTGCTTGGTGATGTATGGCTGGGCATTGTGCTTGGTGATGTACGGCTCGGCATTGTGCTTGGTGATGTATGGCTCGGCATTGTGCTTGGTGATGTACGGCTCGGCATTGTGCTTGGTGATGTACGGCTCGGCATTGTGCTTGGTGAGGTATGGCTCGGCATTGTGCTTGGTGATGTACGGCTCGGCATTGTGCTTGGTGATGTATGGCTCAGCATTGTGCTTGGTGATGTATGGCTCAGCATTGTGCTTGGTGATGTATGGCTCAGCATTGTGCTTGGTGATGTACGGCTCGGCATTGTGCTTGGTGAGGTATGGCTCGGCATTGTGCTTGGTGATGTACGGCTCGGCATTGTGCTTGGTGATGTATGGCTCAGCATTGTGCTTGGTGATGTAGGGCTCGGCATTGTGGTTGGTGATGTACGGCTCGGCATTGTGCTTGGTGATGTACGGCTCGGCATTGTGCTTGGTGATGTATGGCTCGGCATTGTGCTTGGTGATGGACGGCTCGGCATTGTGCTTGGTGATGTATGGCTCGGCATTGTGCTTGGTGATGTACGGCTCGGCATTGTGCTTGGTGATGTATAGCTCGGCATTGTGCTTGGTGATGTATGGCTGGGCATTGTGCTTGGTGATGTACGGCTCGGCATTGTACTTGGTGATGTACGGCTCGGCATTGTGCTTGGTGATGTATGGCTCAGCATTATGCTTGGTGATGTAGGGCTCGGCATTGTGCTTGGTGATGTACGGCTCGGCATTGTGCTTGGTGATGTATGGCTCGGCATTGTGCTTGGTGATGTACGGCTCGGCATTGTGCTTGGTGATGTACAGCTCTGCATTGTGCTTGGTGATGTACGGCTCGGCATTGTGCTTGGTGATGTATAGCTCGGCATTGTGCTTGGTGATGTATGGCTGGGCATTGTGCTTGGTGATGTACGGCTCGGCATTGTACTTGGTGATGTACGGCTCGGCATTGTGCTTGGTGATGTATGGCTCAGCATTATGCTTGGTGATGTAGGGCTCGGCATTGTGCTTGGTGATGTACGGCTCGGCATTGTGCTTGGTGATGTATAGCTCGGCATTGTGCTTGGTGATGTATGGCTCAGCATTGTGCTTGGTGATGTATGGCTGGGCATTGTGCTTGGTGATGTACGGCTCGGCATTGTGCTTGGTGATGTATGGCTCGGCATTGTGCTTGGTGATGTACGGCTCGGCATTGTGCTTGGTGAGGTATGGCTCGGCATTGTGCTTGGTGATGTACGGCTCGGCATTGTGCTTGGTGATGTATGGCTCAGCATTGTGCTTGGTGATGTATGGCTCAGCATTGTGCTTGGTGATGTATGGCTCAGCATTGTGCTTGGTGATGTACGGCTCGGCATTGTGCTTGGTGAGGTATGGCTCGGCATTGTGCTTGGTGATGTACGGCTCGGCATTGTGCTTGGTGATGTACGGCTCGGCATTGTGCTTGGTGATGTATGGCTCAGCATTGTGCTTGGTGATGTAGGGCTCGGCATTGTGGTTGGTGATGTACGGCTCGGCATTGTGCTTGGTGATGTACGGCTCGGCATTGTGCTTGGTGATGTATGGCTCGGCATTGTGCTTGGTGATGGACGGCTCGGCATTGTGCTTGGTGATGTATGGCTCGGCATTGTGCTTGGTGATGTATGGCTCGGCATTGTGCTTGGTGATGTATGGCTCGGCATTGTGCTTGGTGATGTATGGCTCGGCATTGTGCTTGGTGATGTACGGCTCGGCATTGTGCTTGGTGAGGTATGGCTCGGCATTGTGCTTGGTGATGTACGGCTCAGCATTGTGCTTGGTGATGTATGGCTCAGCATTGTGCTTGGTGATGTAGGGCTCGGCATTGTGGTTGGTGATGTACGGCTCGGCATTGTGCTTGGTGATGTATGGCTCGGCATTGTGGTTGGTGATGTACGGCTCGGCATTGTGCTTGGTGATGTACGGCTCGGCATTGTGCTTGGTGATGTATGGCTCAGCATTGTGCTTGGTGATGTATGGCTCAGCATTGTGCTTGGTGATGTATGGCTCAGCATTGTGCTTGGTGATGTACGGCTCGGCATTGTGCTTGGTGAGGTATGGCTCGGCATTGTGCTTGGTGATGTACGGCTCGGCATTGTGCTTGGTGATGTACGGCTCGGCATTGTGCTTGGTGATGTATGGCTCAGCATTGTGCTTGGTGATGTAGGGCTCGGCATTGTGGTTGGTGATGTACGGCTCGGCATTGTGCTTGGTGATGTACGGCTCGGCATTGTGCTTGGTGATGTATGGCTCGGCATTGTGCTTGGTGATGGACGGCTCGGCATTGTGCTTGGTGATGTATGGCTCGGCATTGTGCTTGGTGATGTATGGCTCGGCATTGTGCTTGGTGATGTATGGCTCGGCATTGTGCTTGGTGATGTATGGCTCGGCATTGTGCTTGGTGATGTACGGCTCGGCATTGTGCTTGGTGAGGTATGGCTCGGCATTGTGCTTGGTGATGTACGGCTCAGCATTGTGCTTGGTGATGTATGGCTCAGCATTGTGCTTGGTGATGTAGGGCTCGGCATTGTGGTTGGTGATGTACGGCTCGGCATTGTGCTTGGTGATGTAGGGCTCGGCATTGTGGTTGGTGATGTACGGCTCGGCATTGTGCTTGGTGATGTATGGCTCGGCATTGTGCTTGGTGATGTATGGCTCGGCATTGTGCTTGGTGATGTATGGCTCGGCATTGTGCTTGGTGGTGTACGGCTCGGCATTGTGGTTGGTGATGTACGGCTCGGCATTGTGCTTGGTGATGTACGGCTCGGCATTGTGCTTGGTGATGTACGGCTGCTGCAGCTCCTCGGCCATGAAGCTCCTCAGCACTCGGCCCCCCGCTCCGTGACGTTACCAACGTTACCACTTCGTGGCTGAGTTGCTGCGTTTCCTTCCACTTCTCAGTAATATCACTCACAGGGGATGGGGAGGATTTATGAGGAAGAAATGTCATGAAAAGATTTGTTACCCTGGTGGCTCCAATTACAGGACTGCGCTGGTATCAGTGACCTCTGCACCAACAGCCGCTGTCATGTTAGTAAATGCAGATAGTATGGATGGGGCAGGAGATTATACAGTGAGGACTGAAGCTTATACACTGGGGGAGAGGGGCCGGATGTTATACACTGGGGGAGAGGGGCTGGATGTTATACACTGGGGGAGAGGGGCCAGATGTTATACACCGGGGGAGAGGGGCCGGATGTTATACACTGGGGGAGAGGGGCCAGATGTTATACACTGGGGGAGAGGGGCTGGATGTTATACACTGGGGGAGAGGGGCTGGATGTTATACACTGGGGGAGAGGGGCCGGATGTTATACACTGGGGGAGAGGGGCCGGATGTTATACACTGGGGGAGAGGGGCTGGATGTTATACACTGGGGGAGAGGGGCCGGATGTTATACACTGGGGGAGAGGGGCCGGATGTTATACACTGGGGGAGAGGGGCCGGATGTTATACACTGGGGGAGAGGGGCCGGATGTTATACACTGGGGGAGAGGGGCCGGATGTTATACACTGGGGGAGAGGGGCCGGATGTTATACACCGGGGGAGAGGGGCCGGATGTTATACACTGGGGGAGAGGGGCTGGATGTTATACACTGGGGGAGAGGGGCCGGATGTTATACACTGGGGGAGAGGGGCCGGATGTTATACACTGGGGGAGAGGGGCCGGATGTTATACACTGGGGGAGAGGGGCCGGATGTTATACACTGGGGGAGAGGGGCCGGATGTTATACACTGGGGGAGAGGGGCCGGATGTTATACACTGGGGGAGAGGGGCCGGGTGTTATACACTGGGGGAGAGGGGCCGGATGTTATACACTGGGGGCGAGGGGCCAGATGTTATACACTGGGGGAGAGGGGCCAGATGTTATACACCGGGGGAGAGGGGCTGGATGTTATACACTGGGGGAGAGGGGCCGGATGTTATACACTGGGGGAGAGGGGCTGGATGTTATACACTGGGGGAGAGGGGCCAGATGTTATACACCGGGGGAGAGGGGCCAGATGTTATACACCGGGGGAGAGGGGCTGGATGTTATACACCGGGGGAGAGGGGCCGGATGTTATACACTGGGGGAGAGGGGCTGGATGTTATACACTGGGGGAGAGGGGCCGGATGTTATACACCGGGGGAGAGGGGCCGGATGTTATACACTGGGGGAGAGGGGCCGGATGTTATACCCCGGGGGAGAGGGGCCAGATGTTATACACTGGGGGAGAGGGGCCGGATGTTATACACCGGGGGAGAGGGGCCGGATGTTATACACTGGGGGAGAGGGGCCGGATGTTATACACCGGGGGAGAGGGGCCGGATGTTATACACCGGGGGAGAGGGGCCGGATGTTATACACTGGGGGAGAGGGGCTGGATGTTATACACCGGGGGAGAGGGGCCAGATGTTATACACCGGGGGAGAGGGGCCGGATGTTATACACTGGGGGAGAGGGGCTGGATGTTATACACTGGGGGAGAGGGGCCGGATGTTATACACCGGGGGAGAGGGGCCGGATGTTATACACCGGGGGAGAGGGGCCGGATGTTATACACCGGGGAAGAGGGGCCGGATGTTATACACTGGGGGAGAGGGGCCGGATGTTATACACCGGGGGAGAGGGGCCGGATGTTATACACCGGGGGAGAGGGGCCGGATGTTATACACTGGGGGAGAGGGGCCGGATGTTATACACCGGGGGAGAGGGGCCGGATGTTATACACTGGGGGAGAGGGGCCGGATGTTATACACCGGGGAGAGGGGCCGGATGTTATACACCGGGGGAGAGGGGCCGGATGTTATACACTGGGGGAGAGGGGCCGGATGTTATACACCGGGGGAGAGGGGCCGGATGTTATACACTGGGGGAGAGGGGCTGGATGTTATACACTGGGGGAGAGGGGCCGGGTATTATACACTGGGGGAGAGGGGCCGGATGTTATACACCGGGGGAGAGGGGCCGGATGTTATACACTGGGGGAGAGGGGCCGGATGTTATACACCGGGGGAGAGGGGCCGGATGTTATACACCGGGGGAGAGGGGCCGGATGTTATACACCGGGGGAGAGGGGCCGGATGTTATACACCGGGGGAGAGGGGCCGGATGTTATACACTGGGGGAGAGGGGCCAGATGTTATACACCGGGGGAGAGGGGCCGGATGTTATACACCGGGGGAGAGGGGCCGGATGTTATACACCGGGGGAGGGGGGCCGGATGTTATACACCGGGGGAGAGGGGCCGGATGTTATACACCGGGGGAGAGGGGCCGGATGTTATACACTGGGGGAGAGGGGCCGGATGTTATACACTGGGGAGCAATAGGGCTGAAAGAAAAAAGTTGCCCCCCATTCCTTTGTCCTTATAGTATAGTTTTCTCCTTGGCGGCTGCTGGGATGTTACTGACGGCAGTGTTTATATTCCGAATCACAATTTTACAAGCCGCCCATTGTGTAGTATATAAATCTTTTTTCAGCCGTTGGATCTGATCTATTTTTGTACCTCGCTCATAAAAGGTACAGTCAGATGGGTAATGATTAGTGATGAGGGCCGTAAATCATCAGTATATGATCGGGGTGACGCTGGGAGCACTTTGTGAGCACCAGAAGAACATCTTACAGGAATGATACATTAACTTTCCACCCTAGAGAAGTGACAGCTCGGATCAGATTGGCTGCGGAGGACAACACCCCCGGCTTCTTTAAAGTTTTTGATACCAAGCCTTGCTCCAGTTACTTCTGGTTCCTCGTCTGTATAATGCTGTAAAAGCCGCCACCACTTACTAAAAACCAGATATCTAGCATTAGCCTGATGACCTTCAGCCACCAATGTTCCCTCTGCGACCTCCTCCCTCCTGTGCTGATAGCTGCAGGCGACAATCAGGGGTCACAGGTCGCGCGCAACTTCTATATGGGTAAGAAAAAGTTTATAAAAAGTCTTGTTGCAACTTTTTTTTTTTTTTAAACTTTCTTCTATCATTAACTTCCCACTATATAGGCTAAGGCTAAAATGGACCATAGTGATACATACATTTATTTACCGAATTGTAGAAATATTAAGTACGTCCACAAGTATTGGAAATGTCACAATTTATTACCTATAGATTTGTAAAGGTAAAATCTGAAATCATTTTCACCATGGACCTAATCTTAATCCTCATGTCCATTTTCAGGAGGCTGTAGAGAGGTACTGGGCATTTCCAGGCGGTTGTAAAGAGGCACATGGGCATTTCCAGGAGGCTTTAGAGAGGCACATTGGCTTTCCAGGAGGTTGTAGAGTGGCACATGGGCATTACTGCATTTCCAGGAGACTGTAAAGAGACACATGGGCATTTCCTTGAGGCTGTAAAGAGGCACTGGACATATCTAGGAGGCTGTAAAGAGGCACATGGGCATTTCCAGGAGGTTATAAAGAGGCACTGGACATTTCTAGGAGGCTTTAGAGAGACACATGAGCATTTCCAGGAGGTTGTAAAGAGGCACATGGGCATTTCCAGGAGGCTGTAAAGAGGTGCATGGGCATTTCCAGGAGGCTTTAGAGAGGCACATTTGCATTTCAAGGAGGCTGTAAAGAGGAACATGGACATTTCTAGGAGGCTGTAAAGAGGCACATGGGCATTTCTAGGAGGTTGTAAAGAGGCACATGGGCATTTCCAGGAGGTTTTAGAGAGGCACATTTGCATTTCAAGGAGGCTGTAAAGAGGCACATGTGCATTTCCAGAAGGCTGTAGAGAGGCACATGGGCATTTCCAGGAGTTTGTAAAGAGGCACATGGACATTTCCAGGAGGCTGTAAAGAGGCACCGGACATTTCTAGGAGGTTGTAAAGAGGCACATGGGCATTTCAAGGAAGCTGTAAAGAGGCACTGGGCATTTTCAGGAGGTTCTAAAGAGGCATTGAGCATTTCCAGGCGGCTGTAAAGAGGCACATGGGCATTTCCAGGAGGTTGTAAAGAGGCATTGGGCATTTCCAGAAGGTTATAAAGAGGCACATGGGCATTTCAAGGAAGCTGTAAAGAGGCACTGGGCATTTCCAGGAGGCTGTAAAGAGGCATTGAGCATTTCCAGGCGGCTGTAAAGAGGCACATGGGCATTTCCAGGAGGTTGTAAAGAGGCATTGGGCATTTCCAGAAGGTTATAAAGAGGCACTGGGCATTTCCAGGAGGCTTTAGAGAGGCTCGTCTTATGGTCACACATGTCTGCCCCCCCAGACGTCTTCCTGTCACTTTCTTGTCCCGGCTAATGTACAGACAGTAATCATCTGACAATGCTTTCTCCAAACAATCAGCTATTTTAGGCCTCCCTTTATGGTCCCCGCTCGCCGCCCGCTGCACACAACTTCCTGATTTGGTTACTGTAACCGAATATTTCCGGCTCAGGTGTTTCCAAGAAATTCTATCTCCAGTCTGTGAATGGGGAAATCCAGACGCTCTAAAAAATTCAGAGCAACCCAATGTCACCTGCAAGAGGAAAAACTCCCCAGGGGGCTTGTCACCGAATCTTCCAGGGCTCCTGAGCTCCAAATCTACTTCCATTTTTTGCTTTTACTTAATAGTTGATGTATAACAAGATAATTGGTCGGATTGTACAGCTACTAACAAAGAAAAACTTTTTTATAACCCAATGGGATGGTTAAAATATTTAATTTAATAATGCCCCCACCCCATCACGGGTGTCACGTCCTGTGGTGTCCGGCTGTAGAAGTTCACAGTGTTTGGCTAAACAAGCTGCTCCCTGACATTCCCTCTTTCCCTGCTTGGGGTTTATCCCTTTCTTTTTAGGACCCTGCAGATTTCCTCACCTTTCAGCTATTATTCTGCAGCAAGTATTTAGTCACCTAAATATGCAAGATTTCTGGCTCTCACAGACCTGTAACTTTTTCTACAAGAGGCTCCTCTGTCCTCCACTCATTACCTGTAGTAATGGCCCCTGTTTGAACTTGTTATCAGTATAATAGACACCTGTCCACAACCTCAGACAGTCACACTCCAAACTCCACTATGGTGAAGACCAAGCCTTGCACCAGGCTGGGAAGACTTAATCTGCAATAGGCAAGCAGCTTGGTGTGATGAAATCAACTGTGTGAGCAATAATAAGAAAATGGAAGACATACAAGACCACTAATAATCTCCCTCGTTCTGGGGCTCCACGCAAGATCTCACCTCGTGGGGTCAAAATGATCACAAGAACAGTGAGCAAAATTCCCAGAACCACACGGGGGGACCTAGTGAATGACCTGCATAGACCTGGGACCACCGTAACAAAGGCTACCATCAGTAATACACTACACCGCAAGGGACTCAGATCCTGCAGTGCTAGACGTGTCCCCTGCTTAAGCCAGCACATGTCCAGGCCCGTCTGAAGTTTGCTAGATTTGGATTTATCCAGAAGAGTATTGGGAAAATGTCATATGGTCTGATGAAACCATAGTTGAACTGTTTGGTTGAAGCACAACTCGTCGTGTTTGGAGGAGACAGAATGCTGAGTTGCATCCAAAGAACACCATACCTACTGTGAAGCATGGGGGCGGCAACATCATGCTTTGGGGCTGTTTCTCTGCAAAAGGACCAGGACGACTGATTCGTGTACATGAAAGACTGAATGGGGCGATGTATTGTGATATTTTGAGTGCAAACCTCCTTCCATCAGCAAGGGCATTGAAGATGAATATGGCTGGGTCTTTCAGCATGATAATGATCCCAAGCACACCACCAGGGCAATGAAGGAGTGGCTTAGTAAGAAACATATGAAGGTCCAGGAGTGGCCTAGCCAGTCTCCAGATCTCAACCCCATAGAAAACCTTTGGAGGGAGTTGAAAGTCCATGTTGCCCATCGGACAGGCCATAAACATCACTGCTCTAGAGGAGATCTGCATGGAGGAATGGGCCAACATACTACCAACAGTGTGTGCCAACCTTGTGAAGACTGACAGAAAACGTCTGACCTCTATCATTGCCAACAAAGGATATAGAAGAAAATATTGAGATGGACTTTTGTTATTGACCAAATACTTATTTTCCACCATAATTTGGAAATAAAATCTTCCCAAATCAGACGCGGTGATTTTCTGGATTTGTTTTCTCATTTTGTCTCTCATAGTTGTGGTCACCTATGATGTCAATTACAGGCAAATCTCATCTTTATAAGTGGCAGAACTTGCACAATTGGGGGCTGAATAAAGACTTTTTTTCTCCATTGTATCTAGGGTGGTGAGGGAAGCCAGCGTAAAGGGGGTGTTACACGCAGCGATGTCGCTGGAGAAAGCACCCGCCCCCATTGTTTGTGTGTCACGGGCAAATTGCTGCCTGTGGCGCACAAAATCATTGGGAGCCATCACACGGACTTACCTGCCTAGCAACGTCACTGTGGCCGGCAAACCGCCTTCTTTCTAAGGGGGAGGTTCGTTCCGCGTCACAGCGGCATCACTAAGCGGCCGCCCAATAGAAGCGGAGGGGCGGAGATGAGCGGCCGTAACATCCCGCCCACCTCCTTCCTTCCGCATTGCTGGCGGCCGCAGGTAAGCTGTAGTTCGTCGTTCCCGCGGTGTCACACGTAGCGATGTGTGCTGCCTCGGGAACGACGAACAACCTGCGTCCTCAACAGTCAACTATTTTTTGAAAATGAACGACGTGTCAACGATCAACGATAAGTTGAGTATTATTATTATAGCGCCATTTATTCCATGGCACTTTACAGTGAAAGAGGGTATACGTACCACAATCATTAACAGTACAAAACAGACTGGTACAGGAGGAGAGAGGACCCGCCCCCGAGGGCTCACAGTCTACAGGAGGAGACAGGACCCTGCCCGCGAGGGCTCACAGTCTACAGGAGGAGAGAGGACCCTGCCCGCGAGGGCTCACAGTCTACAGGAGGAGAGAGGACCCTGCCCGCGAGGGCTCACAGTCTACAGGAGGAGAGAGGACCCTGCCCGCGAGGGCTCACAGTCTACAGGAGGAGAGAGGACCCTGCCCGCGAGGGCTCACAGTCTACAGGGGATGGGTGAGAGTACAGTAGGTGAGGAAAGAGCTGGTTGCGCAGTGGTGTACTGGACTGGGGGTTATTGTAGGTTGTAGGCTTGTTGGAAGAGGTGGGTCTTGAGGTTCCTCTTGAAGCTTTCCACGGTAGGGGAGAGTCTGATGTGCTGAGGTAGAGCGTTCCAGAGTATGGGGGAGGCACGGGAGAAATCTTGTACGCGATTGTGGGAAGAGGAGATGAGAGGGGAGTAGAGAAGGAGATCTTGTGAGGATCAGAGGTTGCATGCAGGTAGGTACCGGGAGACTAGGTCACAGATGTAAGGAGGAGACAGGTTGTGGATGGCTTTTTATGTCATGGTTAATGTTTTGAACTGGAGTCGTTGGGCGATGAGAAGCCAGTGAAGGGATTGGCAGAGAGGAGAGGCTGGGGAATAGCGAGGGGAGAGGTGGATTAAGCAGGCCGCAGAGTTTAGGATAGATTGGAGGGGTGCAAGAGTGTTGGAAGGGAGGCCAGAGAGCAGAAGGTTGCAGTAGTCGAGGCGGGAGATGATGAGGGCATGCACTAATGTTTATTTTTGATCGTTAACGGCCGTTTGTTGGTGTCACACGCAACGGCGTCGCTAACGATGCCGGATGTGCGTCACAGAATCCGTGACCCCGGTGATATATCGTTAGATACGTCGTTGCGTGTAACGGGGCCTTTAGGTTTCGTCAGGAGTCACCATCTTCCCCTTCCCTTTTGCCTTTGGTTTGATACTTCCAGATACCTAGCGTAACACCCTCCTCTCGTATCCAAAAGAATCTATTATCACTTCAATGCCCCCTTTTACCACCAGTCGTTACTTGGTGATGAAGATCCTCAAAGTCCCCGACCCAGCTGAACAGTTATTATGCAGCACGGACACGTGATGTTGGTGCAGCAGAGCAACAACAATGGAAGAAATGGTGACAGAACGGCGACAAGAGGAACAAACAGGAATCACGGGATTCAATGAAGCTTTGTTAGTTATCGCAATAGAAGTAATAGAGTTGGAATCCAAATAAAGGAAGCAGATGAGGCTCAGCAATGAAAAGTTGATGAATTTGTCACAGTCCAATGCAGAGCTGGCAGCAGTTCAGCAGCATTGACTCAGAGGTACGGCAGAGCTCAGTTTGTCACAGAGTTAAGAGCTGGCAGGATTATAGAAGATTTGACTCATCGATATAGCAGAATTTCCCAGCAATGATGAGTTTATCTCAAAGTCTAAAAACCTGCTATCACTATCTCAAAAGTGGCTAGTTGTCGCGCTTATTTTATTCACACTGCTCCGGAGTATACTGCTTTTTTATTTACCGTTCCAGAGATCTGGTGTCACGCTAGAAACGGGGAAGTACCAAGCAAAAGGGACAGGAAGGGAAACCCTGTGTCTAGGGAAGGGGGGGAGAGGGTGACCCCTGACCAAGCCCTTGCCTCTCCTCACCACCCTAGATAGGTTCCGCACCTATGCGCTGAGCAGGATACCTGACCCTGCCTGACCCTGAAATAGGCCCTAGCTAGGGATCAGATGGGATGAGCGCTTAGTCAACCCCACTAAGCTCTAGAGAAGACACAGGGGTGAAGTGAACAAACGACTTATCTGTAGATGACTCATAGAGAGGAACTACAAGAACCATAAAATATCTCCAGATGTATATAAGGCTGCTTTCACGCTACGTTTTTTTAACATGCGGTATGAACCTTTTTTTGCTTATAAAAGTGGATCCTGTTTTTACAAAGAAAAACGCATGCAAGGATCCTGTCACTTGAAGTTTATGGGCGGGCATTAGAGTCATGTGATCGGGAGTGAGGGGAACTGAACGTGATAGACTGGGAGTCGGCATCTGACAGCTGTGGACGCTGGTAACCAAGGTAAACATCGGGTAACTAAGCGAAGTGCTTTGCTTAGATACCCGATATTTACCTTGGTTCCGAGCGTCCACAGCTGCTAGGAGCCGGGCTGCCTGTTCCCTGCACACGTAACCAAGGTAAACATCGGATAACTAAGCGAAGTGCTTTGCTTGGATACCCGATATTTACCTTGGTTACGAGAGTCCTCAGCTGCTAGGAGTCAGGCTGCCTGCTCCCTGCACACGTAACCAAGGTAAACATCGAGTAACTAAGTGAAGCGCTTTGCTTGGTTACCCGATATTTACCTTGGTTACGAGTGTCCGCAGCTCTCAGGCGGGGGAGAGAGAGGGAGGGGGAGAGAGAGACTGATCACGCCAGGCTGGTTTCTGGGCATGCTCAGTAGAGCAAGCAGGTTCCTGTCTATCAGCATGCCAGCATTCACATGCGTTTGCATGCTGTTTAGTCAGGATCCAGCAATTTGCAGTATTTGGACGCAGCTCAAAAACGCTACAAGTAGCGTTTTTGAAAAAAGTTAGAAAAATGCAAGTCGCTGGATCCTCACTATGACGCACGTGAACGCATGTTGACGCGAGTCCATTGCAAATGCATTGAAATGAAAACGCATTTGCACTGGATCCGTTTTTGCGTTAAAAAAACGTTCAGGACGCATGTTAAAAAAACATAGCGTGAAAGCAGCCTAAGCTGACTGCTTGCACTGAAGACTCGTAAAGGGTATAAGAGCTATCACCAGCACTGAGTAATAGGGAGTGAAGGTATATATAGGCACCAAGGGAAGTGCTGATGAAAAACAGCTGAAAGACTGAGGAACTCCGCAGGATCCTAAAGGGAAAGGGATGAAAGCCAAGCAGAAATAATAGGTCAGGGAGTAGTTTGCACAGCCAAACACTGTGACCTTCTATAGCCGGACACCACAGGACTGTGTGTCACCCATTACATATGGGTCTTTGCCAATTGGGCGTTGCTCACAAGGTATTTATACAGAGCAGCTTAATAACACGCCCCCGAGGATCTGCCAGACACGCCCTCCAAATAAAAAGGCTCATATCTCTGGAACCGTAAATTAAAAAAATGGTTTGAGAATCCAATATTCAGTCTACAAAGCAAATGTAAAGAACTTGAAACTATGAGGCGACACATTGTGCATATTTATCCATCCATGTAATCTGAATCTGAAATATCCTGCGTGTATAGCAGATCACATAGTAATATCATACAGGAGGCCCTGGAGGCTGGGAGGCTCCGTCACCGCACCGACACCCAGGGCGAGCCAGCCTCACATATGAATATATTCTGCATGGTATGAATGATATATAATTGTCAATAATGATTTGGGCTCGGATACTATTGGTTAATTTGATACTCATCGATTAGCAAAAGTCACTATCACTGAATGGACCAGACAACCATATTGTTATGGTGGATTCTCATAGCTGCAGGTCTGGATGGGCAGCATGGACCCGAAGCGCTGGTGCAGCATAGAATAGTGGAGCTGAGTATGCTGGAACACAAAAGTAAAGTATGTACAATAGACAGGCAGCTTGGAACAGCAGAGCTAAGTATGCAGAGATGCACTGTGGAACAGAAGAGCTAAGTATGCAGAGAGGCACAGGGGAACAGCAGAGCTAAGTATGCAGAGATGCACTGTGGAACAGCAGAGCTGAGTATGCAGATAGGTACTGTGGAACAGAAGAGCTAAGTATGCAGAGATGCACTGTGGAACAGCAGAGCTGAGTATGCAGATAGGTACTGTGGAACAGCAGAGCTAAGTATGCAGAGAGGCACTGGGGAACAGCAGAGCTAAGTATGCAGAGAGGCACTGTGGAACAGCAGAGCTAAGTATGCAGAGAGGCACTGTGGATCAGCAGAGCTGAGTATGCAGATAGGTACTGTGGAACAGAAGAGCTAAGTATGCAGAGAGGCACTGGGGAACAGCAGAGCTAAGTATGCAGAGAGGCACTGTGGATCAGCAGAGGTAAGTATGCAGAGAGGCACTGTGGATCAGCAGAGCTGAGTATGCAGATAGGTACTGTGGAACAGAAGAGCTAAGTATGCAGAGAGGCACTGGGGAACAGCAGAGCTAAGTGTGCAGAGAGGCACTGTGGATCAGCAGAGCTGAGTATGCAGATAGGTACTGTGGAACAGAAGAGCTAAGTATGCAGAGAAGCACTGGGGAACAGCAGAGCTAAGTATGCAGAGAGGCACTGTGGAACAGTAGAGCTAAGTATGCAGAGAGGCACTGTGGATCAGCAGAGCTGAGTATGCAGAGAGGCACTGTGGATCAGCAGAGCTAAATATGCAGAGAGGCACTGTGGAACAGAAGAGCTAAGTATGCAGAGAGGCACTGTGGAACAGCAGAGCTAAGTATGAAGAGAGGCACTGTGGAACAGCAGAGCTAAGTATGCAGAGAGGCACTGTGGAACAGCAGAGGTAAGTATGCAGAGAGGCACTGTGGAACAGCAGAGCTAAGTATGCAGAGAGGCACTGTGGAACAGCAGAGCTAAGTATGCAGAGAGGCACTGTGGAACAGCAGAGCTAAGTATGCAGAGAGGCACTGTGGAACAGCAGAGCCAAATATGCAGAGAGGCACTGTGGAACAGCAGAGCCAAATATGCAGAGAGGCACTGGGGAACAGCAGAGCTAAGTATGCAGAGAGGCACTGTGGAACAGCAGAGCTAAGTATGCAGAGAGGCACTGTGGAACAGCAGAGCTAAGTATGCAGAGAGGCACTGTGGAACAACAGAGCGGAGTATGCAGAGAGGCACTGTGGAACAGCAGAGCTAGGTATGCAGAGAGGCACTGTAGAACAGCAGAGGTAAGTATGCAGAGAGGCACTGTGGAACAGCAGAGCTAAGTATGCAGAGAGGCACTGTGGAACAGCAGAGCTAAGTATGCAGACAGGCACTGTGGAAAAGTAGAGCTAAGTATGCAGAGAGGCACTGTGGAACAGCAGAGCTAAGTATGCAGAGAGGCACTGTGGAACAGCAGAGCTAAGTATGCAGAGAGGCACTGTGGAACAGCAGAGCTAAGTATGCATAAAGGCACTGTGGAACAGCAGAGCTAAGTATGCAGAGAGGCACTGTGGAACAGCAGAGCTAAGTATGCAGAGAGGCACTGTGGAACAGCAGAGCTAAGTATGCAGAGAGGCACTGTGGAACAGCAGAGCTAAGTATGCAGAGAGGCACTGTGGAACAGCAGAGGTAAGTATGCAGAGAGGCACTGGAACAGCAGAGCTAAGTATGCAGAGAGGCACTGTGGAACAGCAGAGGTAAGTATGCAGAGAGGCACTGGAACAGCAGAGCTAAGTATGCAGAGAGGTACTGTGGAACAGCAGAGCTAAGTATGCAGAGAGGCACTGTGGAACAGCAGAGCTAAGTATGCAGAGAGGCACTGTGGAACACCAGAGCTAAGTATTCAGAGAGGCACTGTGGAACAGCAGAGCTAAGTATGCAGAGAGGCACTGTGGACCAGCAGAGCTAAGTATGCAGAGAGGCACTGTGGAACAGCAGAGCTAAGTGTGCAGAGAGGCACTGTGGAACAGCAGAGCTAAGTATGCAGAGAGGCACTGTGGAACAGCGGAGCTAAGTATGCAGAGAGGCACTGTGGACCAGCAGAGCTAAGTATGCAGAGAGGCACTGTGGAACAGCAGAGCTAAGTGTGCAGAGAGGCATTGTGGAACAGCAGAGCTAAGTATGCAGAGAGGCACTGTGGAACAGCAGAGCTAAGTATGCAGAGAGGCACTGTAGAACAGCAGAGCTAAGTATGCAGAGAGGCACTGTGGAACAGCAGAGCTAAGTATGCAGAGGCACTGTGGAACAGCAGAGCTGAGTATGCAGAGATGCACTGTGGAACAGCAGAGCTAAGTATGCAGAGAGGCACTGTGGAACAGCAGAGCTAAGTATGCAGAGAGGCACTGTGGAACAACAGAGCGGAGTATGCAGAGAGGCACTGTGGAACAGCAGAGCTAGGTATGCAGAGAGGCACTGTAGAACAGCAGAGGTAAGTATGCAGAGAGGCACTGTGGAACAGCAGAGCTAAGTATGCAGAGAGGCACTGTGGAACAGCAGAGCTAAGTATGCAGACAGGCACTGTGGAAAAGTAGAGCTAAGTATGCAGAGAGGCACTGTGGAACAGCAGAGCTAAGTATGCAGAGAGGCACTGTGGAACAGCAGAGCTAAGTATGCAGAGAGGCACTGTGGAACAGCAGAGCTAAGTATGCAGAAAGGCACTGTGGAACAGCAGAGCTAAGTATGCAGAGAGGCACTGTGGAACAGCAGAGCTAAGTATGCAGAGAGGCACTGTGGAACAGCAGAGCTAAGTATGCAGAGAGGCACTGTGGAACAGCAGAGCTAAGTATGCAGAGAGGCACTGTGGAACAGCAGAGGTAAGTATGCAGAGAGGCACTGGAACAGCAGAGCTAAGTATGCAGAGAGGCACTGTGGAACAGCAGAGGTAAGTATGCAGAGAGGCACTGGAACAGCAGAGCTAAGTATGCAGAGAGGTACTGTGGAACAGCAGAGCTAAGTATGCAGAGAGGCACTGTGGAACAGCAGAGCTAAGTATGCAGAGAGGCACTGTGGAACACCAGAGCTAAGTATTCAGAGAGGCACTGTGGAACAGCAGAGCTAAGTATGCAGAGAGGCACTATGGACCAGCAGAGCTAAGTATGCAGAGAGGCACTGTGGAACAGCAGAGCTAAGTGTGCAGAGAGGCACTGTGGAACAGCAGAGCTAAGTATGCAGAGAGGCACTGTGGAACAGCGGAGCTAAGTATGCAGAGAGGCACTGTGGACCAGCAGAGCTAAGTATGCAGAGAGGCACTGTGGAACAGCAGAGCTAAGTGTGCAGAGAGGCATTGTGGAACAGCAGAGCTAAGTATGCAGAGAGGCACTGTGGAACAGCAGAGCTAAGTATGCAGAGAGGCACTGTAGAACAGCAGAGCTAAGTATGCAGAGAGGCACTGTGGAACAGCAGAGCTAAGTATGCAGAGGCACTGTGGAACAGCAGAGCTGAGTATGCAGAGATGCACTGTGGAACAGCAGAGCTAAGTATGCAGAGAGGCACTGTGGAACAGCAGAGCTAAGTATGCAGAGAGGCACTGTGGAACAGCAGAGCTAAGTATGCAGAGAGGCACTGTGGAACAGCAGAGCTAAGTATGCAGAGAGGCACTGTGGAACAGCAGAGGTAAGTATGCAGAGAGGCACTGTGGAACAGCAGAGCTAAGTATGCAGAGAGGCACTGTGGAACAGCGGAGCTAAGTATGCAGAGAGGCACTGTGGAACAGCGGAGCTAAGTATGCAGAGAGGCACTGTGGAACAGCAGAGCTAGGTATGCAGAGAGGCACTGTGGAACAGCAGAGCTAGGTATGCAGAGAGGCACTGTAGAACAGCAGAGGTAAGTATGCAGAGAGGCACTGTGGAACAGCAGAGCTAAGTATGCAGAGAGGCACTGTAGAACAGCAGAGCTAAGTATGCAGAGAGGCACTGTGGAACAGCAGAGCCAAATATGCAGAGAGGCACTGTGGAACAGCAGAGCTAGGTATGCAGAGAGGCACTGTGGAACAGCAGAGCCAAATATGCAGAGAGGCACTGGGGAACAGCAGAGCTAAGTATGCAGAGAGGCACTGTGGAACAGCAGAGCAAAGTATGCAGAGAGGCACTGTGGAACAGCAGAGCTAAGTATGCAGAGAGGCACTGTGGAACAACAGAGCTGAGTATGCAGAGAGGCACTGTGGAACAGCAGAGCTAAGTATGCAGAGAGGCACTGTGGAACAGCAGAGCTAAGTATGCAGACAGGCACTGTGGAAAAGTAGAGCTAAGTATGCAGAGAGGCACTGTGGAACAGCAGAGCTAAGTATGCAGAGAGGCACTGTGGAACAGCAGAGCTAAGTATGCAGAGAGGCACTGTGGAACAGCAGAGCTAAGTATGCAGAGAGGCACTGTGGAACAGCAGAGCTAAGTATGCAGAGAGGCACTGTGGAACAGCAGAGCTAAGTATGCAGAGAGGCACTGTGGAACAGCAGAGCTAAGTATGCAGAGAGGCACTGTGGAACAGCAGAGCTAAGTATGCAGAGAGGCACTGTGGAACAGCAGAGCTAAGTATGCAGAGAGGCACTGTGGAACAGCAGAGCTAAGTATGCAGAGAGGCACTGTGGAACAGCAGAGCTAAGTATGCAGAGAGGTACTGTGGAACAGCAGAGCTAAGTATGCAGAGAGGCACTGTGGAACAGCAGAGCTAAGTATGCAGAGAGGCACTGTGGAACACCAGAGCTAAGTATTCAGAGAGGCACTGTGGAACAGCAGAGCTAAGTATGCAGAGAGGCACTGTGGACCAGCAGAGCTAAGTATGCAGAGAGGCACTGTGGAACAGCAGAGCTAAGTGTGCAGAGAGGCACTGTGGAACAGCAGAGCTAAGTATGCAGAGAGGCACTGTGGAACAGCGGAGCTAAGTATGCAGAGAGGCACTGTGGACCAGCAGAGCTAAGTATGCAGAGAGGCACTGTGGAACAGCAGAGCTAAGTGTGCAGAGAGGCATTGTGGAACAGCAGAGCTAAGTATGCAGAGAGGCACTGTGGAACAGCAGAGCTAAGTATGCAGAGAGGCACTGTAGAACAGCAGAGCTAAGTATGCAGAGAGGCACTGTGGAACAGCAGAGCTAAGTATGCAGAGGCACTGTGGAACAGCAGAGCTAAGTATGCAGAGAGGCACTGTGGAACAGCAGAGCTAAGTATGCAGAGAGGCACTGTGGAACAGCAGAGCTAAGTATGCAGAGAGGCACTGTGGAACAGCAGAGCTAAGTATGCAGAGAGGCACTGTGGAACAGCAGAGCTAAGTATGCAGAGAGGCACTGTGGAACAGCAGAGCTAAGTATGCAGAGAGGCACTGTGGAACAGCAGAGCTAAGTATGCAGAGAGGCACTGTGGAACAGCGGAGCTAAGTATGCAGAGAGGCACTGTGGACCAGCAGAGCTAAGTATGCAGAGAGGCACTGTGGAACAGCAGAGCTAAGCATGCAGAGAGGCACTGTGGAACAGCAGAGCTAAGTATGCAGAGAGGCACTGTGGAACAGCGGAGCTAAGTATGCAGAGAGGCACTGTGGACCAGCAGAGCTAAGTATGCAGAGAGGCACTGTGGAACAGCAGAGCTAAGTATGCAGAGAGGCACTGTGGAACAGCGGAGCTAAGTATGCAGAGAGGCACTGTGGAACAGCGGAGCTAAGTATGCAGAGAGGCACTGTGGAACAGCAGAGGTAAGTATGCAGAGAGGCACTGTGGAACAGCGGAGCTAAGTAT
Source organism: Anomaloglossus baeobatrachus (assembly GCF_048569485.1). Lineage (NCBI taxonomy): Eukaryota > Metazoa > Chordata > Amphibia > Anura > Aromobatidae > Anomaloglossus > Anomaloglossus baeobatrachus. The sequence continues at coordinate 200,454,559 of NC_134361.1, forward strand.
GCAGAGAGGCACTGTGGAACAGCAGAGCTAGGTATGCAGAGAGGCACTGTGGAACAGCAGAGCTAGGTATGCAGAGAGGCACTGTAGAACAGCAGAGGTAAGTATGCAGAGAGGCACTGTGGAACAGCAGAGCTAAGTATGCAGAGAGGCACTGTAGAACAGCAGAGCTAAGTATGCAGAGAGGCACTGTGGAACAGCAGAGCTAAGTATGCAGAGAGGCACTGTGGAACAGCAGAGCTAAGTATGCAGAGGCACTGTGGAACAGCAGAGCTAAGTATGCAGAGAGGCACTGTGGAACAGCAGAGCTAAGTGTGCAGAGAGGCATTGTGGAACAGCAGAGCTAAGTATGCAGAGAGGCACTGTGGAACAGCAGAGCTAAGTATGCAGAGAGGCACTGTAGAACAGCAGAGCTAAGTATGCAGAGAGGCACTGTGGAACAGCAGAGCTAAGTATGCAGAGGCACTGTGGAACAGCAGAGCTGAGTATGCAGAGATGCACTGTGGAACAGCAGAGCTAAGTATGCAGAGAGGCACTGTGGAACAGCAGAGGTAAGTATGCAGAGAGGCACTGTGGAACAGCAGAGCTAAGTATGCAGAGAGGCACTGTGGAACAGCAGAGCTAAGTATGCAGAGAGGCACTGTGGAACAGCAGAGCTAAGTATGCAGAGAGGCACTGTGGAACAGCAGAGGTAAGTATGCAGAGAGGCACTGTGGAACAGCAGAGCTAAGTATGCAGAGAGGCACTGTGGAACAGCGGAGCTAAGTATGCAGAGAGGCACTGTGGACCAGCAGAGCTAAGTATGCAGAGAGGCACTGTGGAACAGCGGAGCTAAGTATGCAGAGAGGCACTGTGGAACAGCAGAGCTAGGTATGCAGAGAGGCACTGTGGAACAGCAGAGCTAGGTATGCAGAGAGGCACTGTAGAACAGCAGAGGTAAGTATGCAGAGAGGCACTGTGGAACAGCAGAGCTAAGTATGCAGAGAGGCACTGTAGAACAGCAGAGCTAAGTATGCAGAGAGGCACTGTGGAACAGCAGAGCTAAGTATGCAGAGAGGCACTGTGGAACAGCAGAGCTAAGTATGCAGAGATGCACTGTGGAACAGCAGAGCTAAGTATGCAGAGAGGCACTGTGGAACAGCAGAGCTAAGTATGCAGAGAGGCACTGTGGAACAGCAGAGCTAAGTGTGCAGAGAGGCACTGTGGAACAGCAGAGCTAGGTATGCAGAGAGGCACTGTGGACCAGCAGAGCTAAGTATGCAGAGAGGCACTGTGGAACAGCAGAGCTAAGTGTGCAGAGAGGCACTGTGGAACAGCAGAGCTAAGTATGCAGAGAGGCACTGTGGAACAGCAGAGCTAAGTATGCAGAGAGGCACTGTGGAACAGCAGAGCTAAGTGTGCAGAGAGGCACTGTGGAACAGCAGAGCTAAGTGTGCAGAGAGGCACTGTGGAACAGCAGAGCTAAGTATGCAGAGAGGCACTGTGGAACAGCAGAGCTAAGTATGCAGAGAGGCACTGTGGAACAGCAGAGCTAAGTATGCAGAGAGGCACTGTGGAACAGCAGAGCTAAGTGTGCAGAGAGGCACTGTGGAACAGCAGAGCTAAGTATGCAGAGAGGCACTGTGGAACAGCAGAGGTAAGTATGCAGAGAGGCACTGTGGAACACCAGAGCTAAGTGTGCAGAGAGGCACTGTGGAACAGCAGAGCTAAGTGTGCAGAGAGGCACTGTGGAACAGCAGAGCTAAGTATGCAGAGAGGCACTGGGGAACAGCAGAGCTAAGTGTGCAGAGAGGCACTGTGGAACAGCAGAGCTAAGTGTGCAGAGAGGCACTGTGGAACAGCAGAGCTAAGTGTGCAGAGAGGCACTGTGGAACTGCAGAGTTAGGTATGTAGAGAGTCACTGTGGAACAGCAGAGCTAAGTATGCAGAGAGGCACTGTGGAACAGCAGAGTTAGGTATGTAGAGAGTCACTGTGGAACAGCAGAGCTAAGTGTGCAGAGAGGCACTGTGGAACTGCAGAGTTAGGTATGCAGAGAGGCACTGTGCCAGAATATGGCTGACACAGCTGCATTTACAATCTGGGTCTCCAACCGTCCAGGAATTCCAGGACAGTCGCTAAAAATTGGGAACTTTCTTACCCAGTCGGCACATTTTTGTTTATGAAGCTCAAGAAACTTTTTTTGATAAGCTGTCCAGAAAAAAAAATATTAGTCAAGTTGGCAACCTTGTTTCCATCCATGGGGGGCCTCATCGCCCCTGTGGGTCTTATTGGGAATTTTACAGCCATAAATAGAAATAGATTTTACTGATGGAAATTGTTCTGCTTCATTTCACATTTGAAATCTTTGACTTTTCCGAATTGATTTACAAGGAAATTCTGACATAAGCATTTCCTTCTTAAATGTCGCCCTTTACGTGTCAAAAAATGTTGCTGATTAAGACATTTGTAGATTCCATTATTAAAAAGTATTTTACCTTGAAGGCAAAATAAATATATACAATACAGACCAAAAATTTGGACACACCTTCTCATTCAAAGAGTTTTCTTTATTTTCAGGACTCTGAAAACTGTAGATTCACATTGAAGGCATCAAAACTATGAAGTAAAACATGTGGAATGAAATACTTAACAAAAAGGTGTGAAACAACTGAAAATATGTCTTATATTCTAGGTTCTTCACAGTAGCCACCTTTTGCTTTGATTACTGCTTTGCACACTCTTTGCATTCTCTTGATGAGCTTCAAGAGGTAGTCACCGGAAATGGTTCTCACTTCACAGGTGTGCCCTGTCAGGTTTAATAAGTGGGATTTCTTGCCTTATAAATGGGGCTGGGACCATCAGTTGTGTTGTGCAGGAGTCTGGTGGATACACAGCTGATAGGCCTACTGAATAGACTGTTAGAATTTGTATTATGGCAAGAAAAAAGCAGCCAAGTTAAGAAAAACGAGTGGCCATCATTACTTTAAGAAATGAAGGTCATTCAGTCCGAAAAATTGGGAAAACTTTGAAAGTGTCCCCAAGTCTGGTAGCAAAAACCACCAAACGCTACAAAGAAACTGGCTCACATGAGGACCGCCCCAGGAAAGGAAGACCAAGAGTCACCTCTGCTGCGGAGGATAAGTTTATCCGAGTCACCAGCCTCAGAAATCGCAGGTTAACAGCAGCTCAGATTAGAGACCAGGTCAATGCCACACAGAGTTCTAGCAGCAGACACATCTCTAGAACAACTGTTAAGAGGAGACTTTGTGCAGCAGCCTTCATGGTAAAATAGCTGCTAGGAAACCACTGCTAAGGACAGGTAACAAGCAGAAGAGACTTGTTTGGGCTACAGAACACAAGGAATGGACATTAGACCAGTGGAAATCTGTGCTTTGGTCTGATGAGTCCAAATTTGAGATCTTTGGATCCAACCACCGTGTCTTTGTAGAAAAGGTGAACGGATGGACTCTACATGCCTGGTTCCCACCGTGAAGCATGGAGGAGGAGGTGTGATGGTGTGGGGGGACTTTGCTGGTGACATTGTTGGGCATTTATTCAAAATTGAAGGCATACAGAACCAGCATGGCTACCACAGCATCTTGCAGCGGCGTGCTATTCCATCCGGTTTACGTTTAGTTGGACCATCATTTATTTTTCAACAGGACAATGACCCCAAACACACCTCCAGGCTGTGTAAGGGCTATTTGACTAAGCAGGAGAGTGATGGGGTGCTACGCCAGATGACCTGGCCTCCACAGTCACCAGACCTGAACCCAATCGAGATGATTTGGGGGTGAGCTGGACCGCAGAGTGAAGGCAAAAGGGCGAACAAGTGCTAAGCATCTCTGGGAACTCCTTCAAGACTGTTGGAAAACCATTTCCGGTGACTACCTCTTGAAGCTCATCAAGAGAATGCCAAGAATGTAGAAAGTAGTAATGAAAGCAAAAGGTGGCTACTTTGAAGAACCTAGAATATAAGACATATTTTCAGTTGTTTCACACCTTTTTGTTAAGTATTTCATTCCACATGTGATAATTCATAGTTTTGATGCCTTCAATGTGAATCTACAATTTTCAGAGTCATGAAAAATGAAAATAAAGTAAACTGTTTGAATGAGAAGGTGTGTCCAAACCTTTGGTCTGTACTGTATATATATATATATATATATATATATATATATTATATATATATATAGATAGATATACATATGTATATTTTTACTGTAAGGTAAAATCCTATTAATAATGGAATATATATACAGTATATATATATATATATATATATATATATATATATATATATATACATATATGTATGTATATATATATATATATATATATACATATATGTATATATATATATATATATATATAAATATATATATTGAAATATAATCTATAGAGCCCACATATTATGTAAAGAATTTTAATATCTTTCCATTTTGGACATAGACAATGACTAATGGGACAAATGTCCAAGTTACTCCTGAGCATAGGTGTAGGAGGAGGCACTGTGGTGATTATGGATGGAGCAAGAGAGGGCAGTGCTATGACTGCTGGAGGAAGGAATTACTATTAATTTGGGGAAGGGAGATGTCACAAAGTGACTTAAGGGAAGTCTGGAGTACGGCGCAACACACAAGACAAGGGGTACACCAGAGACATTAACAACAGTGGACCTAGCGCTAGTGAGGGGGGAGATGGGACACCTCCTGCTCTCACCTGCAGCTGTACACTGCACTCCTAGCCAGTCCTTATACAGATTCCTCACCTGTCGCCGACCAGGATACCTGAGACCCTCACAGACCCTGTCACAACACTGGCTGGTGAGCTGGCAGGTGAGGAACACTAGCCCTACCACTGCACTAATATACAAACAGGGGATAACAACAAATCTCACAGCTGCAGTCAGAACCAGGACTGCAGCCTACACAGCAATCTGCGATAGGTGCTCCACCAGCTCCTTCCACCTCAAGGCCTAGCTTCCAAATTAATTCAGAATAACCCGCGCCCTCTACTGGGAGAAAAGAGTATATATAGAGACTGGGAGTGGTCCCAAACCGGAAGCACCTGAAGAGAGGTAATGAGAATGCTGCTGACAAGGAGAAATGGACATTAACCCCTTGCTCACCAAAGCAGAGGAAACTACAATTAATATAAAGAGTCTTACCTGGAAATGAAAGACTCTAACCCTGAACCTGTCACTATTCTCATACTGCAGAGAGATGGCCGTGACAGGAGAGCAAAGCAACCAATCCAGGGACAGACTTGCAGTGTTAAAGCTATCACAAGTGTGTTGTGTCTGCAATTTACATCTTGTATTCTAGTGGATTTACTGTCTTTTGATGCTGAAAGGGTTAAGGAGTCTTTCCATTCTGGCTGAGATTACTCATAGCCTTAATCACAGCTGCTGCATCTTGTCATCAGGCCCTTTCTCTATATTTGCCCACTCCTGGCTTTACTTCATGCTGGTGATAGAATCTCGATACTGACCGTTTTGACGGCACCTTTCTCTGGAGAAGCTGAGGTGTCGTTTCAGTAGCAGCTGTGAAGGTTCCTGCTGAAGAAACGAAGGAGTGTTTTTTCTTTGTCTTTCCCTACCCAGTTTATTTTATTGTAGTAAGAGGACTAGTGTCTTGCTGACCTACTCACTAGCCAGGGTAAGGTCAGGGACACCAAAATGGTATCAGCTCATATGTAAAAAAAAAACCGAACTTTGACTCTCAGAATCTAACAACTGGAATTCTTTTATTTTTAAGATGTTTAGTTAAACCCAATATAAATCACAATTATTGAGCAGGTACATTATACTGAAAAGTGAACTCCGTAAAAAACAAAACCCCAAAAAATGCCTGCAAATTTTCTTTGATTTTCCTCCACTTGGAATTTTTTTGGAATCTTATGGTTTTTGAAAGTCAAAGAGGGGAAAAAAACCAAAAGTGTTAAAAATGGAAAATACTAATTGGTGCATCAGGAAAGAGTTAAAGGGGTCGTATAGGATTTTTATAAATAATTCCACAAAGAACGGGAATCTGTGAATGGTGAATCCGCCGTTGTCCGCTGTCCTGCAGAGATAATGCGCCGACTATCCGCCGCGTTTACAAGAGATAGAGGCTGATAATTGTAGATCGCTCACACGTATGACTAAATAAACTGATACGAGCAGATCGTTATCAGTAATTATGGACCATATACTAAGATACCGCCAAACAGTGTCCCCGCCTTTCACATTACCCGTCATCTCTCACTAAATAGATGGGAGATTAGGGAATTGCCAGGAAGGAATTGACTGACAGGTGAGGCTGCATTTTACAAAACCGGTTTGGCGAGGACTTTCTGCCTTACAACAGTCCGGAGCTGAATCAATGGCCACGAAGATTTGGCACAAAAACGTGATTTGACGCCATCGTGTGAACTCTCCCTTACTTTATGTACTGTATGGCGGTATTACATGCCCCCAACCCTCACAGATTTGGATAATTGAGCTACAAGGTTCCAACATAAACTATACCTGTGTCTTTAGGACGACTCCCCGCTTCACTGTTCACCTATGGCTTCAGAGGCTGCGCACAGGAGACACTATGGCGTAACTATATAACGCCAACATATAGCACAGAGCGGAGATTTACTGGAGGAGAATGGGGCACTGTGGAGTCATCATTTATCGGGAGCACAATGAGGGTGTCATAATTTGTAAGGGAGGAACTATGGAGCATCATACTGTGCGGGGGACATGGGAGGCATCATACTGTGTAGGGACCACAAAGGACAACATAATGTGGGTTCGGGGACAGTGTGAGGCCATTATTATGTATACGGGGCTTACTACTGTGTAGGGGGTATTATAGTGTCATCATATCTGTTAGGGGGCACTGTGATGGCATCATACTGTGCGTGGGGGGCACAGTAGGCGTCTCAATGTATAACACAGGCATCATGGTGGCATCATGTGCCAGGGGCTCTGTGGGGCTTCATATTGTTTTAGGGGCTTTATGCTGTATAGGGGTTCAATGAGAGCATTATGATGTATGTAACAATGTACAGTGCAGGTTTTCATACTGAGTGGGGGGCACAGTAGGGGTCTCATAATGGAGGCATCATGTTTTGGGGCATCGTATTGGGATGGAGGCTTTATACACTTTGAGGGCCTAATACTGTGATGGGGCTCTACAGGAGCATTATGTGTGTAAGGAGGTACAGTGCGGGTCATTATACTGTGTGGGGGGGCACAGTAGTGGTCTCATAATATATAATGGTAGCATCATAGTGATATCATGTGTCTAGGGCTCTGTGGGGCATCATATTGTGTTGGGACTGTGAGGAGAGGGACACTTTGGGGGCAGCTTACTATGTATGAGCTCTATGGGAGCAATATAATGCGTATAAGGAGGCACGCTGCGGGTTATACTGTTTTGGGGGCTTTAGACTGTGTGTGGGGGGCACTTTGAGGGCCTCATACTGTGTAGGGGTTCTATGGGAGCATTGTGTAAGGAGGTGCAGAGCTGGTCATCACACTGTGTGGAGGGCACAGTAGGGGGTCTGATAATTTATAATGAAGGCATCATGTGACGAGAGCTCTGAGGGGCATCATATTGTGTTGAGGGATTTACTGGGTGGGAGGCATTTTAGGGGCCTCATACAGTGCAGGGGCGCTATGGGAGCATTACAAGGTGTGTAAGGAGGCTCAGTGTGGGTTATAATACTGTGTGGGGGGCTCTGTGGTATCATACTGTGTGTGGGGGGGGGGCACTTTGGGGTCCTTATACTGTGCAGGGGCTCTATGGGAGTATTATGTGTGTAAGTAGGTACAGTGCATTTTATCCTACTGTGTGAGGGGGCACTTTCAGGGCCTCGTACTGTGTAGTGGCTCTATGGGAGCAATATATGTGTAAGGAGGTGCAGTGCGGGTGATCATAATGTGTGAGGGAAACAGTAGGGGTCTGATTATTTATAATGGAGCCACCATGTGTAGGGGGCTCTGAGGGGCATCATATTGTGTTAAGGGATTTATTGTGTGGGGGCACTTTGGGGGACTCATACTATATCTGGGCTCTATGGGAGCATTATGTGTGTCAGGAGGCACAGTGCAGGTTATTATACTGTATGTGGGAGAGGGCACTGGGGTATCATACTGTGTGTGTGTGTGTGTGTGTGGAGGAACTGGGGTATCATACTGTATGTGGGGCGGCGGCACTGGGGTATCATACTGTGTGTGTGTGGGGGGGGGGCACTGGGGTATCATACTGTGTGTGTGTGGGGGGGGGCACTGGGGTATCATACTGTGTGTGTGTGTGGGTGGGGCACTGGGGTATCATACTGTGTGTGTGTGTGTGTGTGGAGGAACTGGGGTATCATACTGTATGTGGGGCGGCGGCACTGGGGTATCATACTGTGTGTGTGGGGGGGGGGCACTGGGGTATCATACTGTGTGTGTGTGTGTGTGGGGGGGGGCACTGGGGTATCATACTGTGTGTGTGGGGGGGCACTGGGGTATCATATTGTGTGTGTGTGGGGAGGACTGGGGTATCATACTGTGTGTGGGGGGGCACTGGGGTATCATACTCTGTGTGTGTGTGTGTGTGGGGGGGGCGCTGGGTATCATACTGTGTGTGGGGGGGGCACTGGGGTATCATACTGTGTGTGTGGGGGACTGGGGTATCATACTGTGTGTGTGGGGGGGCACTGGGGTATCATACTGTGTGTGTGGGGGGGGGCACAGGGGGTATCATACTGTGGGGGGGGCACTGGGGTATCATAGTGTGTGTGTGTGTGTGTGTGGCACAGGGGTATCATACTGTGTGTGTGTGGGGGGGGGCACTGGGGTATCATAGTGTGTGTGTGTGTGTGTGTGTCACAGGGGTATCATACTGTGTGTGGGGGGGGGCACTGGGGTATCATACTGTGAGGGGGCACTGGGGTATCATACTGTGGGGGGGCACTGGGGTATCATACTGTGTATGGGGGCCATTGTGAGAACATTATTCTGTAAGGGGGCATTCGAGGAGCCATGAATAAGGTATCAAACTGCGTGAAAACATGAAGGGGCCTCATTAGCGCACTATATCTGGGTGAGGTTATGGTTTGGGCTCTCAGGATATTGAGCAGCGCTGATATAAAGTTCCCTGTTTGCCAACTTATCAGCCATTTGGTAGTTCTGTACATTTCTGAGCTAAAATATACACAAATCTGCTTATGACGTGGAATATGCACCTATCACATCACACTGGGGGATAATATAACACTGGAACTGTCTTCAATTCGCCTCCATTTAAAAAGTGTAGAAAAGAAAAAGCTCTCCCATTTTGGGTGTAGCAATATGGCGGCGGTACTTGACTCCTTTCGGTGCCCGTAGCGCTGAATAAAAACCGCGCTTTTTCATTGGTTAACTGAACGGCCAATCAATGACGAATCATGCTTTTCTCCTCCAATCATATTTTGAGTAAATTCGTACATGCCTCCTCTCGGGGCTGCTGATACTTCCGGATATGTTAGTATTGGGGAAGCTGCCGCTGGGCTTTATCGTGACATAGCGGGATATTACCGAGCGCAGGTGAGTGCCCGGCACAGGCAAAGTGTACGGGGCTACTGTGGTAGTGTCGCCCTGTGGGAGCAAATATCGGCGGGGTACTACAAGTCC